>NC_069733.1:13705009-14050509 GCF_027358585.1 Pangasianodon hypophthalmus | reverse complement strand
TCAGAAAGAATTTTATGATTTGTCTTGCAAGGAATTTGACTTAAATTAATAAGAGGAAACTGTGTGACAGGTACAGGAAAAAAGTTTAAAAATGGGATAAAATTAAATAAAAATAAAATAGAATATAAGATATAACTGTAACACAATGCCACTATCTGTATGTGTATACTGTTTAGTGATCTAAATATTCGTATCGCTAACCGTAACTGGCAGTTGCTAAGGATGAATGAATGAACTCTGCACTTTGATGTTAATGAGCATGGTTTTTGTTTGCCTTAAAAAAAACAAATAATATGCCTACTATTTATTAGTGCCTGCATTTATTCACATAATTAGTTCAAACTATGGACAGATATATGCATATCTGTTTTATAAGATAAATAATATTATATACAACGCTACAACATGTACAGATAAAGCAGTATATACAGAATAAACATGTGAACATTCTAAACATGTCAAAATGTGCAAATGTGAACTATATGTGGAAAATTATGACTACTGTATCATCTAATCTGACAGAATTTGCACTAGCTGTGAGGATACAGTGCAGTTTTCTGACACTATTCATATCACACCTCATCACACATGACATTCCTTTGCCAAAGCAATCTTTACTGTAGACGTTAATTAAATGAAACTCACCCTCCTTGTCAGACCTTGATGCTCCTAAGGATCTGGAGGTGAGCGAGACCTCAGAAAGCACAATCGTGCTGATCTGGAGGAGACCTGTGGCTAAGATCGATGTCTACAGGCTCGTGTTCGTGGCCGCTGATGGCCACAGGGCCGAGTTTGAAGTTCCGGACAGTGTCAGCACCTACATGCTGAGGAACCTGAACCCTGGTATGCTGTACACCATCACCCTGACTGCAGAACGAGGGAGGAAGCAGAGCGTGCCAGCTAGCATTCAGGCATCTACAGGTCAGTCTGTTTCTGCTTTCACTGTTTCACTGGGGCATTGTGCTCACTATTACCTGATGCTTGTCTAAACCATGCTGAATTTTTAAAGATAAAGAGAAATATTTTTTATGAAATTGGGATTCTACATAAATCTCAACCACAGGCTTGAGTTCTTTTCTAAAGAAAGGAAGATTTGTGTGTTTTGTAACTTTATCAGGCATGGCAGCCAAAATGAGGACTGAATTATCTTTACTTTTTCTACCAAAAAAGTACCAATATTTCTTTTGGAATGTGAAGGTTTCAATTTAGTGCTGTGTATAAAATTTAATTTGTGGTTCCCTCTGTTTCCTTGCCTCTTGGCCCCTTCTATACAATGTGCCTCCAGGCGTCTAAGCCAAGCTCAGGAATGAATTGAATTCATTGTATGTTCCAGCTTTACATCCTGTGTGAGTCCCTTTTCAGCAACAACATGTGGATTTATTTGACTTCTTAAAGCAAGGGGAAGACAAATTCAGATGATTATGGCTTTTGTTTATGGTTCTGTGGTTGGAGTGTTGCTTATACATCCAAACCAAATATTTCATTACATTAAGTGCCTCTTGTTAGGTAAAAGGAGAGTTTTGAAGGGGGGGGCAATTTATATAGTAGGAGAGAGAAGCAAGCATGGCAGAGAATAAAGAGGAAAACAAATGTAGATAGGTAGAAGCAGGCAAAGTAAATATTTTTTTCTCTATGTTTAAAAAATCTGCAAGTTATAGATAAGTATTTTTTAAAAATCGTTTCTTGAGAAAAGATTGGGATAAAATTAGGAGTATAAATATGGAAGACACACACACACACACACACACACACACACACACACACACACACACACACGCACAGCTCATTCATGTGATAATTGTCAAAATGAGGCCACTCCCCTCTGGTTTTGTGTGATTTGACCAGGATAAAATGAGGGGTGGGATAATAAATAGGCCCCTTGCTGAGGCAACTGTTAAAACATTGTCTCCGAAATCAGCAGTGCTATAATCCCACGGATTCATTTCTGCTGCCATTATCAGCCTCAGACATGAAGTACAAACATGGAGCATAACACTCACCACAGGCCCATTATAGGATGAGAGAAGGCGGGGTGTGATGAAGGGAATCCTCTCAATTTAGGTCTTTTTTTCTGAAAGACACACATTGAGTACACAGCAAGGATTACATGAATCACTCGGGACCAATATAGTGCTATCAGTATGGAGCAGTATACCCTGAGCAAGCATCCCAAGGCAGTTTAATAGAACCTCATTACCAGAATAATGTCATTCAGGTGGCAAAATGAACAGTGATCTTTTACAAGGTATTTGCAAAGCCTGTATTGTAAGGTCCGTAGGTTGACTCTGATGTGAGAGTCATAAAACCACTTTGCTCCATATGCATGAAGGCCTTACCTGAAGCTCGGCATACACTACATGACCTTTAAAACCGCAACAGATTTCGAAAACAGAAGGTCACTTTCTTGTTTTTTTGCCCTCATATCATGCATACTAGAAAATTAGGCAAAGATGAAATTTTGTACATATTTAATGTAAAATATCATACATATCAACATTTCAGGCTTAGCACTTGTTTACCTTCTCATGCCACCAGATGATCTAACTGAGAATCTGATCAAGCTCCAGATGTAGAAATTCACTTCCAATTTTCAGAAAAATATAATTCATATAATATAATAAGTCATATAATTCAATATACAAGGAATAAAACACTTCAGAGGATTCTGTAATAGGAAAATGATGAACGACAGGGTGGTGATCTGGCATGATGCGAGCAGAGTCACTCCTACCACTCCAAAGTGTTTTATTCTTCTTATTCAAATTTTCACCTTACAGTCACATCTAATGTTGTGGCACAAGTTAGTTCCTGTTATGACTTATGTTACAGCATCTATAAACAGTCATATCCTCACCAGCCTCTTTATTTTCACTCTCTTGAAGAGAGAAACCAGGAAACTGAAAACACAAAGTCCTCTGTTGAAGACTTTCCCATGGCAGAAAACTTACTGCTACAAAGCACTGAAACTGGGGACTCCTTCCATAAATGTTAAATAAATATCTTCTTACAGAAAGCATCACCATATAAAAAAATAATTTATTATCAGCCTTAGATTATGTGAAGCATCAATCATACAAGTCCATATCAAGGAGTTACTATAGAAAAGATAATTCATTAGAATGAGTGCATTAATATAAACCTGTGATTTGGATCACAGCCAGAACTACTGTCAGAGCTGCTGTAATAGAAAATGGATCAACACCTTCTGATCAATCAGAATAAAAACTTCAACAGTGGTTGAAATATTTTAAAAAATTCGTGAAAGAATTTGGCGAAACGTCCTGTAGTGTATGCTTGGGTTACGATTGAATGTTTTCATCAGTCATCATGGACTAGCATGGCAATGATTAATAGTTCTGATCCTCTAACGCCTCTAATTGACAGTGTTAAATTTTCCCAGCAATGTTAGTTTTAAATTCTCATGCCTGGGAACTGGGAAAGTCTTTCACTCCATCCTCTTTGTCTTTCACTCAATTCAGCAGTACGCTTGTGTCCACTTGATTGTGCATTAAGAGGATAATGGCAGCCTATGGTGCATCTCCAAGCTCTTTGCTCCCATCTCTTCATGAATGCTGATGGGGCGCAAGGATATTCAATTATGGGTTGCGCTTCCCTGCATGGCTTCCTGCATTATTTGAAGCAATCGGCGTACTTCTGCTCAAGCAGACTACGCAGAACCTTCAAAAAATTAATGGCTTCATTCTGAGCCATTAATACTAGAGCAAGCTGCAGTCAGGTGCATGTTTTTTTATTCATGAGGTTCGACCAAAAGGATGCTTGTGCAAACAAGCCTGTTTATTATTGCAGCAGGCTTCATATACCAATTTTTCATTGCATGGGCAGATGTTTGTTATGCATGGAACAGATGGAACTGAACAGAATATCAACAGAGACAGATGTTTGTTACATGTGGTTTATAGAGGAGATGGGCTTTTTCCATCAAACATTTGACATAGTTGGTTGGTGTTGTTGATGTTTAAAAATATGCGTTTACACAATTGCTGTTGTATCTGTCATAGAAAAATCTTCAAAATTCTCCAACCCAATATTTGTTTTGAGACATTTCCACTACTAATTGAAACTGCAGGGAGTCCCCAAACTCTCCATACATAGGGGAAATGAACACTTTTTAGCAAAATGTAACTTTATTTATACAACATCCTCTAGATCATTAAATAAAATCTTTGTAAACACACTCTCCCACTCATGATGAACTTGTGTTAACACGTCCGGTGTTACGCATGTAAATGCATGTCCATCACAACCGTGTGACAGCTTGCCGATGCAGCCATGAGAATCGTCTCAGTACGTTCTTCTTTTGTCAAAGGCATTCTTAAAGACTATATGAAAAAATATATAATATAAACTAAGTACGAAAAATTTTGGAGGATTATTACCCCTATGTATGGGCACTTTTGGGACACCGTGTACCTTGGTGGTAGACCTCCTAGAGTACTGTTTTCCTAGCCCTGTCATGCTAGTCTTTTCAAAGAGTATGGAACCGCTATTCTACAGAGCATAGTAGTAGGAATGTCATAAAATGAAAATAATCAAGAAAACGAGTTGTCACAGCATTCTGGTAAGTGTTTCAGTTCTTCTACATGTGTAGTGTTCATGAATGTATTGACTGCTTTATGGATGTGCCATGTGAAAGAAGACTAGACTCTCTCTTTACACCAACATTTCTTCTAAGACTGTCTCTGGTCGTCTTGCTCATCCTCTTGCTGCTCTCCATCTGATAGTCAGATCACCGAGTTATACTCGTGCTCCGCTGCCTGTTGCTTAATCTCTTCTGTTTATCATCCAGACAATGAAAAGCCCCTGGTGGGCAACATCACCATCTCTGCGGTATCCTGGGCTGGCTTCAATATATCCTGGGAGCTGAAGAGGGGCGAATTTGATGGCTTTCTGATCGAGGTGGCTGACCCCGATGGTCTCTCTGAGGGCCAGAACCACACTCTGTCAGGACAGGAGTACAGCTTGGCTATCACTGATCTCTCTCCTAGCACTTTCTACAGGATCACTCTATACGGCCTGTACAGGGGAGATCTCTTAGAGCCAGTGTTTGGGGAGGCTTTCACAGGTACCGCCGTTCGACGGGTGCTGGTGCATCGGTTCCCCTACGAAAATTCTAACGTATTATCAGGAAGCAGCCCAGAATAAATACTAACGGGTTTATAACACACTGGATGCTTCAAATGAAGACTAACAACTAACATTTTCCTAATAGCAATTTGTCTACTAATTATATCACTCCAAAGTCTACTTTCCCCAATAAAACGGGGTGCAAAACCACCCATTTAAACAGGTATTAGCACTTCTTTCTTGCCAATTATGTATATCTTTCCATCCAAACATGCTATTACACCACTCTTTGATGTATACATTACCCCTGTAAACTGCAAGCAGTCTTTTTATGTCAGCACCGCTTTTGTAGATCCGGTGCTAATGTTTTAAAGCTTCAGACCACACTTTCCTGCCAATTACGTGTTGGAGCATGCTGATATTCAGAGCACACCTGCAGCAGGGTATAATAGAACCCTGCACCTTCTGCTATGCCTAAACACAGACAAAGCCTGCAGGTGCACACGCCGACCTCCCTCTATGATCACAGCCTTATTTATGCTTACCAGCCAACAAAAAGTCAAGTGAATAATACCCTTTTATTTTTAACCACCCATAATATACAATGCACATGCTAAGCATGCCAGTGAACTGTCGTTTACGGTTAGGAAAACACCGCCTTCCAAAGACAGGAGATTAAAATATTCTCAGTCACTGAGCTGTAATACCGCCACCGCCCACAATAGTACTGCTGCTGGTTATTAGCTCCAAATCGTAGTTTGGCCTTTGCTCGATTTCTCGCCGAATAAAGATGCCGACTGGGCAGAAGCAGTTTGCCAGGGAAGTGATCCTAAGGAGTTTTTGTCACTTCTTGTGAAAGATCTCGTCAGTATGCAGACCCAGTTTTCGAGCTCTGCAGCGGTCTTCATTCTGAAGCGCCACTTTCACACATTTTCTTGGCATTTATCAGGCCATGGCTGCAAGTGCTGCAGTTGTAGTGGATACTCAAGCGTGCTTGCTAATAGGTAACATTTTTTTTTTGTCAGATTATTAAAAGCCATTTTTTAACTAATTCCTACATATATGTTTTGGAAAATGGATTCAAAGGCTAAAACAATTTAAAGTGAAAATACCTATTGAGTTCTTGGTTGAGTCACGTCTGACCATGAAATACTGTATATATCCTCCTATTAGCTCATGAACATCAACTATATCCGAATGCCAAAGCCTGTCAGGTTACCGAGCTGAGCGTTCCATTCAGTAGCATGACCTCCTCTTTTCTGCAGGTTAGCTGGCGCCTTGTTCCTCCTTCATGAACAGATGGCTCTTTGTCCCGGCCGAAAGACTAAGAGAGACCAGTTTGATGAAAGTGATCTGCAGTTACCACTTTAGCACTCTCACAACACCCACAAACAGCACCCCCCTCTAATACTCCTTCTGACAAACCCTCCAGCTAGCACTATGCTAATGAAGAGTGACGGCTCCACAGGATCTGTCCCTGCTCCAGTTCATTTCCAACCACTTCTCCTCCTCGGAACAACAATAAAAAAAAAAAAAATAGCGAACCTCATGTCAGCCCAAGCTTGAGAGAGAGAGAGAGAGAGAGAGAGAGAAGAGATTTAGTACGTTCATGTGTTCTGAGGCTCTCCCTCTACTGTAGTGATAAGTATCTTATCTTATCTTATAAGAGTTACAGCAATTACTGTATAAAGGAGTCATATTAGGATATGCTAGGTTTTGCCTTTTCTTTTTTCCATCCAGCCTACCTTCTAAAGCTAATCTTCTTGTTATACTGCCATCATGAAGAAGATTCTTTTTCGCATTTAATAACATAGGCATATTGTTTTATTGTTTATCAGGTCATTTTTGGGTGTAGTGGCACTCGTATATACAGCATATCATTTCGCATTAATAAAATGGTTGAGCATTTCATCGCTTTTAAAACACTGCAGCTCTCAGACCTAGCATCATTAAAGAGGAAGCAGCACTTACAACTGCCCATGCATAGAAAATGGTTGCTACATCATATTTCATGTGGTAAAGACTCTGGGTGACTTGGCAGGAATGGATGGTCAAGCTGAGTGGTAGTAATTGCATGATGTGATGGAGACCAAGGGAATTACAGAACCAACCAGTTACTATTAATACTTGACCAAATTTTATTGGCAACAACAAAATTCTTTGTTGAACACATGGTTGTTTGTTTGGTTTAGTTACCCACAATGTTCTAAAATGTTCTCAGTGTTATATACCACATTCCCACAGAATAAAATTTTGGTAAGGTTTCATCAGATATTTTTCTTTAAATATCAATTGTAATCCAATAGCAACATTCAACAGTGCCATCTGAGAACACAATACGGTCTCTTGCACAAAAATAGAGAATGTTTAACATGGCAGATGAGTATTATATTGTTATGCAGAAGCCATCAGGGGTCATCAAAACACTTGCAAAACATGGTCCAGATGTGTACCCAGCAAAGAATTTCAGTGGACCAAACCGAGTACTAGCAGAGCAAGTAAACATGAAAAACACTGGCTGTTGTTCAGTGACTCTCGTTGTCTAAACATGATCAAAATTACATAATTAATTTACATTTCAGACCCTTTGTTGTGGTCTATCCAAACACAGACATTAATGTAAATTATTTAGGCAGCTCAATGGACCAGAGACTAGCTACAGGGCTAATAAATCTGAATCATACATGTTTTTCCATTACTTTCAAACTTTTCTCTTTGCATGTTCTTCTAACCGGATGGTGTTCATTGGAAGATCATCACAGATAGCATTGCCTAATGAAACACCTCTCCTCTACATAACAAATGTAACTTACACAAATGATGATTAACCCAGAAAAGCATGCATAATAATCAGTTGTGGCTCTGGGGCTAAAAAGACCTGAGCATGTTTGGAGACCACAGATGAAAGAACACCTGTATTCCTTTGTCCACCTAGAGGCAGAACCTGAGGTGGAGAATCTTTTCGCCTCCAACAACAAGCCAGACGGTTTTATGCTCCAGTGGACAGCTCCAGAAGGAATCTTTGAAACGTTTACAATCAAAATCTCTGACGAATCAGGCAAGCAAAGGCAGATGAGTGTATCGGGAGACAAGAGAACAGAAGTGATCTCTGGCCTCGATGAGGCTACAGAGTATGAAATTGAGCTCTATGGGACAATTGCAGGACGGAACTACAAGCCCATTTCAGGGAAAGCTCTAACAGGTATTTGGATACATCTTGGACAAGCAAGCCGGTGAAGTCAATCTTCCATCGCCATCTTTTCACAATGTCTATAAATGTTACTGAATAAGTTTAACCCAAATAGTAACCTGAGCCATGTTTCCCAAAAGTATCACAGCACAGTTATGATAATGGCAGTTACGATGATGCTTTTGGAAAGCTATGAGTAATACTGGAATCACTTATAGTCTTTCACATAGTTGTTTCAACTTTTACAGTCTCTTTTGTATGTCTTGTCTGTTGTTTGTCCTGAGTTACTAAATTTCCAAATCCATTACCAAATCCTAACCTCTTAAAAAGGGAGTTGCATGTAATTCTATAGATTTGCAGAGGAAACCTAGATATACTAAAATCTCTTTTGTTTCTACACTTTCTTCTTCTTTTGTATCTGACATCTTTCACCAACTGTCCAGTCACGGGGTTTACCCATTGGACAGAGCAATTGGGTCTGTGTTTTTACTGAATATGTGTCTGTCTCTGGTTGTCTGGCTCTGTCCCAGGGGGCCTCTCTTCCCTCTTGAGTCTGACGTTGGCATGTCGCACCATTGTACTCATGTAATGGGGGCAAGTTAATCTCCCCATGTCTGTCACGCAAGATTCTGTGGCCCGACATTGAAAAATGCCCGAAAGGCTTGAGCTCTTTTATCCATTTGTCTCAACTCTGTCTTTCTCTATGCTATACTGACTTTTAATATTTCATATGCTTCATATTTCTTTCTACATTTTCTGAAATAGCTGGCCGGTGTCTTTTTGAAGACACCACTTCTGTGTACTGGACTGGGTTCATCTTGGACTGGCATCAATAACACTTGTCCAATTTGTGTTCACACAGCCTCTAACACTTTGTGTTTGTCTGCTTGTTGTCTCGTTATGTGTTGTCTCCTGGAAGGTCTGGGCAAACCAAAGGGTATTCAGTTCTCTGATGTCACTGATACCTCTGCCACCGTTCACTGGACTATCCCCCATTACCGCGTTGACAGTTACCAAGTCACCTACGTGCCCATTCATGGAGGTAAGTGTTCCCTCTATCATAGATATGTTCTGGCTTTCTGCCTATTGCTACATGGCCTTCTTTGGAGATTAATATTTGATTATTTGTTAAGTACTTCTCCAGCTGAAGGTCAATGTGGTATGGGCATTGTAAATGCTAGAAGAAGATCTATAAGCTTAGAGCTTGCAAATCATCCATCATCTGTGCTGTTATAATCATTATAATTTTAGTATCCATAATCCGACACATTTATATTTCTAACAAATTGACTTTGGAACATCAGTTCTTAGTTTGTCTTCCTTGAATGTATGATTTATAAAGTATCCAATATATAAGAAAATTGTCATCTTTTTGGCACAATATTTTAACCAAAAAAAGAATTCAGAGCTTCTAAAACTTGCAGAGTTACACAATGTGCTTTTTGACATGGAAATGATCTGCTCAGGTTTTCAGATCAATCAGCATGTTAACGGATGCAATATATCAGAGCAGTCTGTTTTACCAATCAGGGCAGTCTGTCTGATAGTGCTGCCCTCTTGTGGTGCACTGTATTGAATGCATGACTCTGGTGCACTCCATGGTCAAAAGCTGGTTCTGTACCCCCTCTACAGGCAGTCCCATAACAGTCACAGTAGACGGAGGTGAGTCCCACACTGTTCTGCCCAACCTGACACCCGGGGTGACCTACAGAGTGACTGTCATATCATTCAAGGGTCTGGAGGAGAGTGAGCCAGCCTCTGATACATTTACAACAGGTACAGTTTACACACACATATTTCTATGGTGAATCTTAAAGGAATACACCACAATTTTTCAGCCATATGTGTAGTATATGTGTGATTATCACAGAGTCTTTGCTCTGCTTGTTGTCTGCCTATGTGTCGTATCCTGGAAGGTCTGGGCAAACCAAAAGGTATTCGCTTCTCTGATATCACCGATACCTCTGCCACTGTCCACTGGACTGTCCCCCATTACCACATCGACAGCTACCGAGTCACCTACGCACCTATTCATGAAGGTAAGTGCCTCCACTATCATTCCACATTCTGGCTTATTCCCACTTTCTACACAGCCTTCATTGGAGATTCATATTCTATAATGTGTTACTTACTTCTCCAGCTAAAGTTCAGTATAGGATGGGCATCGGAAATGCTAGAAGTAGATCTTCTCAAAGGAGGAGCTCAAAAATCATCCATCACATGTGCAGCAAACACAGTTTTTTTTACACAATCCATTCATTCGATTGACTTTGGAATGTCAGTGCTTGGTTGGTCTTTCCTGATTTATAAAGTACCTTTTACAGCTGTCTGCAAAAGTTTGTGTATCCTTCACCAAATTACACATTGTGCTCCAAAAGTTTGAACAACCTACTAAGTCAGTATAACACACCCTTTGGCAGATATCACGGCAAATGCTTTTTGTAGCCAGCCAGGAGTTTTATATTCTTGTTTAATTAATTGTCACCCACTCTTCCTTGCAGAACACTTCTAGCTGAGATATTCTTGGGCCTTCTTGCATGCACAACCTGTTTTAATTTTGAAAAGATGTTCAAGGCAGGGGACTGTAAGGGGCCATTTCAAAAGCTTCAGTTTGCATTTCTTGAAGTAGTTCATGATGGATTTTATGGTATATTCTGGATTATTGTCCTGTTGTAGAAGCCAGCCTAAATTCTCTCAGCTTAAATTTCTTGACTGACTGTGTCACATTTGCTCCCAGAATTTTCTGTTATTTACTAGAATCCATTCTTGCTTCTACCTGTGAAATATTGCCTGTTAAACTGGCTGCCACACGACCCCAAAGCATAATACATCCTTACCCCCCCACCCCGTGATTAACAGTTGGCAAGGTATTTTCAAATGCTGCTCCTTTTTTCTATAAACATACTTTTGCTGATTGTGGCAAAAGGTTTTTTTTTTAACTTCATCAGTCCACAGCACTTGTTTCCAAAATACCTCTGGCCTATCTAGATATTGTTTTGTTTACATCAGATGTTCTCTTTTGTGATTAGGTCTCAGGTGAGTTTTCTATGTGATGACTCTTCCATGCAGATCATGTTTGTACAAGAAATGCTGCCCCACCACCACACCACTGACAATTCTTTACCTGCCTAATGAATGAATCAATGAAGGCCTAATGAGTTAATTAAGTTCTGAGACTTTTCAAATGGAAGGATGTCCAAAATTTTGCACATGACACAATTACTCTTTTATTGTAATTTTTTCTATTTCTTAAGTTCATTATATATAATATATTTAAATAGATTGCTGCAGAGGTTGTGTTTACTTATTTTCATTCAAAAATCAATAATGTCCAAGGCTTCCCAAATATTTGCGTACAACTGTATATAGGAAAATTGATTGAAATCTATTTGACATGATAAATTAACTAAAAATCAGAGGTTATAAAAGTCTAAGAGTTGCACAATGTGCTCTTTGGCATGGAAATGATCTGCTCAGACTCTCAAATCAATCAGCATGTTAATGGATGGAATTCATCAGAGTAGTCTGTTCTACCAATCAGCACCTTCTGTCTGATAGTGCTGCCCTCTTTTGGTGCACTGTATCGCATGCATGCTTGAATCTTTTGCACTCCACAGTCAAAAGCTGGTTCTGTACTCTCTCTGCAGGCAGTCCCATAACAGTCACAGTAGATGGAGGTGAGTCCCAGACTGTGTTGCCCAACTTGACACCTGGGGTGACCTACCGAGTGAGCGTCATATCATTGAAGGGTCTGGAGGAGAGTGAGCCAGCCTCTGATACATTTACTACAGGTACAATTTACAAACACATACACAGTCAATTGCATTTTTTTCACACAAAAATGTGCAAAATTCTAAGACAAATCCAGCCTGTAAAACTATCAGATCCTTCACTAAACAATTGTAGTCCTGGATATGATGCTGAACTGAATGTTAAAGAAATACTCCACCATTTTTCAGCCATATGTGTAGCATATGTGTGATTATCACAGAGTGTTTGCTCTGCTTGTTGTGTTGTCTCATTATGTGTTGTCTCTTGCAAGGTCTGAGCAAATTAAAGGGTATTCGCTTCTCTGATGTCACTGATACCTCCACCACCGTTCACTGGACTGTCCCCCATTACCACATTGACAGCTACAGAGTCACCTACGTACCCATTCATGGAGGTAAGTGCTTCCTCTATCATTCCACATTCTGCCTTATTGCCAATTTCTATACAACTTTCAATGTTGATTTATAGACTTTATAATGTCATAAGTATTTCTGCAGTTAAAGTTCAGTGTAGTATGGGCATTGTAAATGCTAGAAGTGCATAGATCTACAAGCTTGGAGCTCACAAATCATCCATCATCTGTGCAGTGACACAAATTTTACACAATCCTTCCATATAATCAGAGTCTCCCCAGTCCAACTCATCTTACATATTGACTTTGGAATGTCAGTGCTTGTTTGGTCTTTCTTCAATGTGCGATTTATAAAGTACCTTTTACAGTTGTATTCAAAACTTGGGCACCCCTGGCCAAAGTACATATTTTGTTTGGACACCCTACTAAGTCAGTACTTAGTCACCTCTGGCAGATATCACAGCTTGCAAACACTTTTAGTAACCAGCTAGGAGTTCTCCTATTCTTGTTTGATTAATTGTCACCCACTCTTCCATGCAGAATGCTTCTGGTTCTGAGATATTCTTGGGCCATCTTGCATGCACTGCATGTTAAACATCTACCTACATATTTTGAAAGATGTTCAAGTCAGGGGACTGTGAGAGCCATTCTAAAAGCTTCAGCTTGTGTTTCCTGAAGTAGTTCATGGTGGATTTTGTGGTATGTTTTAGATCATTGTCCTGTTGTAGGTGCCAATCTCTTTTCAGCTTCAGTTTCCTGACTGACTGTGTCACATTTGCTTCCAGAATGTTGTGATATATAATGGACTCCATTCTTGCACCTACCTATGCAATGTATTATGTGCCACTGGCTGCCACAAAAGCATAACAGACTCCCCCCATGCTAAGCAGATGGCAAGGTGTTATTTTGACCAACTGCTGCTCTTTTTTTCTACAAACATACCTTTGTTGATTGATGACAAAGAGTTAAATTTTTACTTCATCAGTCCACAGCACTTTTCCAAAATACCTCTGGTTTATCTACATATTGTATTGCACACATCAGACATTTACTTTTGTGATGAAGTTGCAGGTAAGGTTTCCTTCTGATGACTCTTCCATGCAGATCATGTTTGTGCAAGCAATGCTGCAGAGTAGAACAGTGCACCACCACTTTTGTGTAAGCTAAACCTTCCTGAATGTCCTTGGTGTCATATGGGGGATTTGCTTTTACTTTCTGGTCAGGATACATGCAGTTCTACTTGAACGCTTTCTTGGTCTTCCAGATCTCACCTTGAGTATCACAGTCCCCTTTAACCGACATTTCTTACTGGCATTTCAGACAGTGGAAATTGTGAGCTAGATGTACTTTGATATTTTTTATAGCCTTCTTATGCTATGTAGTCATCAATTAGCTTCATTTTCATATCCTCAGTTGCTTAGAGGAGCCCATGGTTGTTGAGCAATATTTTATATTATTATAAAAATAGCTTTTTTTTTTTTTTGCTAATGTTAATGCACAGTTATTTTACATTTAATGAACTTAAAAACAGAAGAAAACAGTACTTGTGGCATGTGCAAAAGTTTGGACATCCTTCTAGCTGTAACTAATTAAAATATCTAATTTACCCAGGGTTGCCCATACTTTTGCATACAATTGTATATAAGAAATTTGATTGAAATATTTTTGGCATGATAAATTAACAAAAAATAATCCTGGAATTGTTAAAACTTCAGGAGTTACAAAATGTGCTCTTTGGCTTGGAAATAATCTGCTCAGACTTTCAGATCAATCAGCATGTTAATGGATGCAGTCCATCAGAGTAGTCTGTTTTACCAATCAGCACCTTCTGTCTGATAGTGCTGCCGTCTTGTGGTGCTCTGTATTGCATTCAAGCTTGAATCTGGTGTACTCCATGGTCTAAAGCTGGTTCTGTACCCTCTCTGCAGGCAGTCCCATAACAGTCACAGTAGACGGAGGTGAGTCCCAGACTGTGCTGCCCAACCTGACACCTGGGGTGACCTACAGAGTGAGCGTCATATCAGTGAAGGGTCTGGAGGAGAGTGAGCCAGCCTCTGATACATTTACAACAGGTACAATTCACCATATGTGTAGCATTTGTGTGATTATCACAGAGTGTTTGTCCTTCTTGTTGTGTTGTCTCATTATGTGTTGTCTCTTGCAAGGTCTGAGCAAACTAAAAGGTATTCACTTCTCCGATGTGACCGATATCTCTGCCACTGTTCACTGGACTGTCCCCCATTACCACATTGACAGCTACAGAGTCACCTACGTACCCATTCATGGAGGTAAGTGCTTCCTGTATCATTCCACATTCTGCCTTATTGCCAATTTCGTGCCACAAGTACCATTTTCTTCTATTTTTTTTTTAAGTTCATTAAATATAAATAACTGTGCATTAACATTAGCAGAAAAGGCTATTTTTAAAATAATTTGCTTCACAGGTTTTGTCTTCTTTTCACTTCAAAAATAATTAAAATACCTAATTTACCCAGGATTGTCCAAACATTTGCACACAACTGTATATAAGAAAACTCATTGAAATATTTTCGGCATGATAAATTAACAAAAACCTCTAACCCTGGAATTTCTAAAACTTCAGGAGTTACAAAATGTGCTCTTTGGCATGGAAATGATCTGCTCAGACTTTCAGATCAATCAGCATGTTAATGGATGCAGTCCATCAGAGTAGTCTGTTTTACCGATCAGCGCCTTCTGTCTGATAGTGCAGCCCTCTTGTGGTGCTCTGTATTGCATGCATGCTTGAATCTGGTGTACTCCATGGTCAAAAGCTGGTTCTGTATCCTCTCTGCAGGCAGTCCCATAACAGTCACAGTAGATGGAGGTGAGTCCCAGACTGTGTTGCCCAACTTGACACCTGGAGTGACCTACAGAGTGAGCGTCATATCAGTGAAGGGTCTGGAGGAGAGTGAGCCAGCCTCTGATACATTTACAACAGGTACAATTCACAAACACACACAATCAAATGCATTTCTTCACACAAAATGTGCAAAATTATAAGTCAAATCCTGCATGTAAAACTATCAGATCCTTCAATAAACGTACTCCTGGATATGATGCTGAACTGAATGTTAAAGAAATACTCCACCATTTTTCAGCCATATGTGTAGCATTTGTGTGATTATCACAAAGTGTTTGTCCTTCTTGTTGTGTTGTCTCATTATGTGTTGTCTCTTGCAAGGTCTGAGCAAACTAAAGGGTATTCGCTTCTCCGATGTGACCGATATCTCTGCCACCGTTCACTGGACTGTCCCCCATTACCACATTGACAGCTACAGAGTCACCTACGTACCCATTCATGGAGGTAAGTGCTTCCTGTATCATTCCACATTCTGCCTTATTGCCAATTTCTTGCCACAAGTACTATTTTCTTCTATTTTTTTTAAGTTCATTAAATATAAAATAACTGTGCATTAACATTAGCAGAAAAGGCTATTTTTAAAATAATTTGCTTCAGAGGTTTTGTCTTTTTTCACTTCAAAAATAATTAAAATATCTAATTTACCCAGGATTGTCCAAACATTTGCACACAACTGCATATAAGAAAACTCACTGAAATATTTTCGGCATGATAAATTAACAAAAACCTCTAACCCTGGAATTTCTAAAACTTCCAGAGTTACAAAATGTGCTCTTTGGCATGGAAATGATCTGCTCAGACTTTCAGATCAATCAGCCTGTTAATGGATGCAGTCCATCAGAGTAGTCTGTTTTACCAATCAGCACCATCTGTCTGATAGTGCAGCCCTCTTGTGGCGCTCAGTATCGCATACATGCTTGAATCTGGTGTACTCCATGGTCAAAAGCTGGTTCTGTATCCTCTCTGCAGGCAGTCCCATAACAGTCACAGTAGACGGAGGTGAGTCCCAGACTGTGTTGCCCAACCTGACACCTGGGGTGACCTACCAAGTGAGTGTCATATCAGTGAAGGGTCTGGAGGAGAGTGAGCCAGCCTCTGATACATTTACAACAGGTACAGTTTACACACACCCATGATTCTGTGCTGAATGTTAATGGAATGCTCTGCCATTTTTCAGGCACATGTGTAGCATATGTGTGATTATCACAGAGTCTTTGCTCTGTTTGTCGTGTTGCCTCATTATGTGTCATCTCCTGCAAGGTCTGGGCAAACCAAAGGGTATTCGCTTCTCTGATGTCACTGATACCTCTGCCACTGTCCACTGGGCTATCCCTCGTTATCGTGTTGACAGTTACCGAGTCACCTATGTGCCAGTTCATGGAGGTAAATGGTTCTGCTATCATTCCACATTCTGGCTTATTAGAAGAAAAGAAAATAAAGAAGAAAGTCTTTATCTTCACATATACATGTACAGCTTGTTAGGAAGTTGGGGTCAGAGCCATGATATGGCACCCATGTATTAGTGCTCAAGGACCTGAAAGTGACAGCTTGGTAGTGCTGGGGCTTGAACTCATGACCCTCTGATCAGCAGCCTAGACCATAAACCACTGAGCCTCCACTTCCTGCTAAGCCACCACTGCCCACAACTTGCTTATTGTTACATAGCCTTCCATGGAGTTTCATATTTTATTTGTTAAGCGCATCTCCAACTGAAGTTTAGTGTAGGATAAAAGCAGATCCGCAAGCTTGGAGCTCACAAATCATCCATCATCTGTGCAGAGACACAATTTTGACACAATCCATTCATTCTAATCAGTGTCCACAATCCAACTCATCTTATATTTCTAACAAATTGACTTTGGAATGTCAGTGCTATTTTCTTTGGTATGATATATTCACCACAAAAATCATAGGTTATAAAAGTTCCAGAGTTACAGAATGTCCTTTTTGGTACTCTCAGGTTTCAGATCAATCAGCATGTTAATGGATGCAATCCATCAGAGTAGTCTGTTTTACCAATCAGCACCTTCTGTCTGATAGTGCTGCCCTCTTATGGTGCTCTGCATCACATGCAAGCATCTAACACCCTCCATGGTCTAAAGCTGGTTCTGTACTCCCTCTGCAGGAAGACCTATGGCAATCACAGTGGACGGAGGTGAGTCCCAGACTGTGCTACCCAACCTGACACCCGGGGTGACCTACCAAGTGAGCGTCATATCAGTGAAGGGTCTGAAGGAGAGTGAGCCAGCCTCTGATACAGTTACAACAGGTACAATTCACACACACACACACACACACACACACACACACACACACACACACACACGCAAACTTGTACTCCTGGATATACCCCTTTGCATCTTGTTTTGTTTGTGTGTATATCACAGTTTTTTTGTTGTTTTTTTTTTTTAGCTTTGGACAAGCCTCATGGTTTGGTGGCAGTCAATATCACGGATACCACGGCACTGTTGCACTGGCAGCCTACCATTGCCACGGTGGATGGATATGTGATCACCTACAGCACAGAAACAAGTAATTAGCTGCCATAGTTCACTAAGTCCTAAACTAAACTGAGATTCTTGTATTTTCTTTGGTTTATCACAAGAGCTGAATAAGATATGTTGTCTAGCAGGGGTGAACAAATAAAACAAATAGATTTAGTTGCTAGCACACCAGGCAAATGAAGGCTCTGATGTACTGCCAAATCTCATGTTTTTATTTAGGTTAATAGGCTAAGAAGTTATAGCTAACATAATATAATAACTTATAGCAAGCTAGTTTGCTAGTTAAGTACAATAATACAGACCAAAGGAAACAAATGAATATATAAAACATTAGCCAGCGTTTCAGCTATAAGATTTAGTGTTGTGTCCTCACTCTCATGTAAAATATATTTTTCGATTCCGGCTAGCATCTTATGTCTATAGATCTCTATAGATTGACCATGAGTGTATGATATGCTAGCAGGAGAGTTTTAACTGTTCTTTATTTTACTCAGTTGTGTGTTAATGCTTCTACATACCTGCGTGGTCCTGATTCTGAAAAGTTTCTGTCAAATAGCACACACAAATAGCACACACTTGACTATAGTTACAGCATCAAGGTGCATCATAGTTCATGCATTAAGTTTAAATATAGCTACACACCAAATGAAAACATCTGGATGTCAATAAGGATTTTTTTTTTCTGGTTCTGTTTCTGGTTCTGGTTCTGGTTTTTCTGATCCTATTTTTCTGCCAGGCAACCACAAATTAAAAACTAATATCCCGGACACGAAATCTGCTTAGCCTGGACTAGTAATTTGTCCACCCTGTCTACACTAAATGAATTTCCATATGTAGACGCACAGACAATCCAGCTTCATACAGTTATTTGTTAATGCTGTGGGTTATTTTTTAATGTTTTTGTTCTGACAGTGCCCCCCATAACAGAGCAAGTTTCTGGAAACACTGTGGAGTTTGAGATGAGCTCGCTCTTCCCTGGCACTCAGTACACTGTTAAAGTCTACGCAGTGAGAGAAGCAGCCAAGAGTGCCGCCACAACCACACAGTTTACTACTGGTAAAACACACACACACAAACACACAAAAACACTCACCGTACCTGCTTGGTAACATAAAAATAAATAATATTTGAAATGGCATGCTCTATTTTGACATAGATGGCTAACAAGACTTATAACACCTACAGTACATAAACTCCTCAGGACTGCTGTAAAAAAAAAACAAAAAAACAATAAAATATAGTAACACTTTACTCCTGACATTAAGGTTCCCTTAACAAACATTATCTACTGCTTTGGTTATTATAATGTAATAAGTAATTTATAACATTTTAACATTTATATTATATTATATAATATATTACATTATATTATATTATATTATATATAAACATTTATATTAAAATTTATAACATTTTAACATTTATATTATTTTTTATATAATAAACCAAATAATAAAATTAATGACTTGACTGGTGAGAAACTCAGTGTGTATATTTGTATCTCGCTGAGCTATTTTACATATTTAAATATTTTAAATATTACATCTTTCTGTACTGTATGCCATATAAAGCCACTGCAAACGTTATACATTATTACATTATAACCATGTTATATTATCTGCTTTTTATTCAGTCATTCATTGTAAAGCATGTTACTCAGTAATTAGTATAAATTATTCTATTCTATCGAAACAACAGAAAAGAGTATGTGTTGAAGAATGTAAGTCTGGACCTGGTCGATGGTGCTGAGTAGGGATGGGCGATATAAACTTAAAACTATATCACGATATTTTATGGTATTTTTTGCGGTAACGATATAAATGACGATATGAAAATAGTAACATTCAACACAAGTCACATCGGCATACAGTTTTGAGAGCTTTCTGATTGACATCTGCTCTTCTGTGTCCGAACCACTTCCATATTGCAGAGAAAGCTCCTTTTTTCGAGATTAATTCTCCTTCCTCGTCTAGGGTTTGAACTCCACCTTCCGCCATGCTTGTTCTCGTTCTACGTGTGAGATGCCCATGTTTGCGGCACGTAAACACGTCATCAACTATATCGTCAATATCACAGAATGACAAATTTTTATCATGGAGAGGAATTGTACCAGTATATCATGGACGATACGATATGGCACAGCCCTAGTGCTGAGGGTTTTTAAGTGGTTAATCCCATACCCATTTCTGCATGTCCATCTCTCCATAAAAGCCAGCTATAAGGCCAGTCCTAAGTGTGTGTCCTCTGCTGCAGATGTTGATTCCCCTGAGGACCTGGAAGCCAGTAACATCCAGACAGAGAGTGCCACACTGACATGGAAGGCACCACAAGCACAAATCACTGGCTACATCCTCACCTACGAGTCTGCTGATGGTACAGTCCGGGTCAGTGGTGCACATGTGACAAAATCTTCTTTAGGTGTTGATGTTTGATTATAATACTGCAGTAAATATTTTGTTTTTACAGTAAAATATCTACTACAGTAGATATTTTAATAAGTGATAGTGTCTAGCATAGATAAACCATGTTTCCATGTTTCAGTCCTGCACAGTTGATATGATGTGTATTTTCCCTGATCAAAACTAATCAAGTCTTTAGATAATTACCTAACAAAACTAAGGCTGGAGAATTCGTCCTTCTTTTGCGTGATAAACATTCCTATTTTGTTTTGTTCTGTTCTGTTATACAGTATATTTTGTTTTGTTTTGCTTTATATTATATGATTTATGGTTGTTATGTATATAAGATCAATGAGATTAATGATACTTTTATTTTAAAGTCTACAAAAATAAATGAATGATCATGTAATGGAAGATGAAAATAAGCATTGGGTACAAAAATATAAATATCCATTCAGCTCCCTGTCACTGTAAGAGTCAGTGATGTCAGTCTGTGTTATAAAAATAGTAGGGATCTCTGCATTGTCTCAGAACAGTGTATTGTGATGTTGGTCACATCCTGTCACTGACTGTCCTGTCTTCTTTCAGGAGGTCGTCCTCAGCCCCACATCCACGTCATACAACATGAATCAGCTAAGCGCCTCCACTGAGTACACAGTGAGCCTGCAGGCCATCTCCGGCCCCCTGCGGAGCCACATCATCTCCACTGTTTTTACCACCAGTGAGTCCACACTTGTCAAAAAGTCAAAGGGTGAAAAATTATCTATCTTTATAAAAATACAGTCAATACGGTATAAAGCCATTTATGAAGCGGAAAGAAATCTGAATGTGCTGGTTACACATATTTTCCTTAATATTTTCACGTCTACTACTGTCTAACACCATACAAGTAAAGTCCTGCAGTGACTACCAGGGGTTCTCAAACTTTTTTATGCTGCCAGGGATTCCTTTAGCTGTAAAATTCCACAGACTCCTCAATACAGATTTAATTTTACTGAACACAATCTACTATTAAAACTATTCAAACATTAGACTCATTATTTAAATGTGTACAATAATTGGATATGTCTATTCACTGGAGCCATAGAGCGTTCTGATCATGAAGTCTCCACCATCAGAACACATTAGATCCGACTTGAACTCAATCAGAAATATAATACATTTGATAATTGTGGGTTATGATTTCCAGCATTTTAACAAAATCCCAAAAAAAGAAAATGCATGGAAAATTCATGGACCTCCTGGCTATGTTTCCCAAACCCCTGACCTCACTTTGAGAACCGCTGCTCTATGTATTATGCGTTATTATCATTACTACTAATAACTGGCAAAGAATGATGTAATATTATTATTGAAATACAATATGACCATTCTGTGTCATACTGTTAGTCACATCAGTCCTAGTTAGTAGAATGTAGATGCTACTTTTGGCACCCATCTGTAATTAATTAACTATATTGTATAAATTGTATGTTTTGGGAAAATGTCTGGACAGTTAATCATTGCCAGATTGTGAAAGGTCCACTTACTTTCTGAACTGTGAAGTATACAGGAGCAGATATGTCCTACAATTCATAAGACATGATACTATTTATGTAGTTTTATCCAACATTCTCACAGTAAAAAGCTTAATTTGCAAAAACATTTGACTAAAGAATTCGGTATTCAGCCACTCAGTACCACTCCCTCCTCAAGTCTTTGTTGTACTAACTTCTTCACTAACTCCTATGCAGCAGAGTTTCCTATTAAAACTATTCAAACATTAGACTCATTATTTAAATGTGTACAATAATTGGACAATAATCGGGCAGTCGTGGCCTAATGGATAGAGAGTCGGACTTGCAACCCGAAGGTGAACCTGAAGGTCGTGGGGTCTGGCAGGGATTGTAGGTGGGGGCAGTGAATGACCAGCGCTCTCTTCCACCCTCAATACCACGACTGAGGTGAGACCCTTGAGCAAGGCACCGAACCCCCAAACTGCTCCCCGGGCGCCGCAGCAAAAAAAGGCTGCCCACTGCTCCGGGTGTGTGTGTGCACTTGGATGGGTTAAATGCAGAGCGCAAATTCCTAGTATGGGTCACCATACTTGGCCACAAGTCACTTCACTTCAATTCGTCAGAACACATTAGGTCCGACTTGTTTTTGAGGTTTGGATTAAACCTGGTTACTTCAAGTGACCAATCAAACTGACTAATAACTACAAGAACTCAATCATAAGTATAATTTGATAATGTGATAATTCTGACTTGTGATTTCCAGCACTTTAACAAAATCATAAATTTTTTTTTTTAAAAAGTCATGGACCTCCTGGCTATGCGTCCCATTGCCCTGACGGTCCCCAGACCTCACTTTGAGAACCACTGCTCTATGTATCATGCGTTGTTATCATTACTGGTAAAGAATGATGTAATAGTATTACTGAAATATAATAGTCCTGGTTAGTAGGATGTGGGTGCTAATTTTAGCCCTGATTTTTGGACACATCTGTAATTAATTAACTATATTATATAAGCTGTATGTTTTGGCAAAATGTCCAGACAGTTAAACATTACCAGACTGTGAAAGGTAAACTTATTTTATATATGAACTGTGACATAAAATAACGAATAATAATATTCTTGTTAGATTACACACATTACAGATGCCGCTCATCTCCTGTATTGAAATGTATCGAAGCCTCCTTGCCATCTCTTTTTGTTTGTGTGTGTGTGTGTGTGGCACAGTCGGAGTTCTCTATAAACACCCGAAGGATTGCTCCCAGGCTCTGCTGAATGGAGACACCACCTCAGGCCTTTACACCATTTACTTGCGTGGTGATGAGAGCCAGCCCTTGCAGGTCTACTGTGACATGACTACAGACGGAGGCGGCTGGATTGTACGTAATTAACTAACCTCCATTTAAGTAAGGAATAAAACACAACAGGGCATGCTGTTATAGAAAAATAATCAGTGACACGGTCATGTGACTATGACAGTGTTTTTTTTTTTCCTATGACAGCATTTTATTTCTCTTATACCACAGCAGTATATGCCAATGATGACATTTTTTTTTTTATTAGTCACAAAATGACACATTCTATTGTATGTTTATCTGGTTATAGTTACATTTAATGTCGGGGACTAATGTCCATGAAACAAGTTCCTGCTTTCACTTACATTACAGCTGCTATAAATAGATGTTCCATCATTAAAAATTGCAAAAAAATGTGCCTTGTTTCAGAGAAACCAGAAAACGCAAAGCTCTCTGTCCTGAAGACTATCCCGTGTCAGAAAACTTTCAATTATAGCTTTACTTCTGACTGTTACAAAGCGCAGACACTGGAGACTCCTTCCATAAATGTTAAATAAACATCTTCTTACAGAAAACTTCACCAATTACACACAATTTTAAATGTGGAACGTCCACAAGTTTTTACCATAGAATTTTAATATAAAACTATGATTTGCCTTCCAGTCAGCACTAATGAAAATTAATCAACACCTTGACCAAGATGACCAATCAGATTTGAGAATTTAACAGCACTGTGGTACAAAGCTCCACCTTATAAATGAACACTGGAACTATGGGATGTTGTTTCTGTTCTGTTCCTGTGTTGATTCTAGGTTCTTAGGTTTTTGTTTACTCATACTTGTCAAACAGGTGGAACGTGAAACATTTGAGGGTTCATGGTTACGTGCGTTAATGTGCTATTTGCCTGCAGGTGTTTGTCAGGAGGCAGAGTGGTAAAGTGGACTTCTTCCGTAACTGGAGGAACTACACTGCAGGATTTGGGGACATGAATGATGAATTCTGGCTTGGTACGGATCATGTGAAAATGTTTGCGCATAAAAACACACAATTATAAATTCCTGAAATGCGTACTCAAAACTAACACATGAGTCACATACTGTGAAATAGTATAACTAAAGTGAACTTTTTTAATGACTCATATCACTCCCATTGCATCTAGGTCTCTCGAACCTGCATAAGATCACCTCCCTCGGTCAATACGAGTTGCGAGTGGATCTCAGAGATAGCGGCGAGCATGCATACGCTCAGTACGACAAGTTCTCTGTGTCTGAGCCACGCAGTCGCTATAAGGTGCACGTGGGAGGCTACAGCGGCACGGCAGGTAACAAACCTTCGACGTAGACATGTACTTGAAAACAAAACATGTATTGTTCACAGTAAAACTCTATATAGCTAATCATACAAAAGAGATCTGGTTTATTGTTAGTGATATATTCATAGCCCTTTATTCCAGTTTGCTCACATGACTGTATGTACAGTATGTGCATGTATTATATAATATAGTATGTCTTCTATTGATGCAAGTGACATTGTTTTGTATTGAGTTACTTCCTGAATGCACTATGCTGGAAGATTATCCCATTTCCTGGGTGCTGAATATAAATCAATTCCCATTATAATAATAATTCTTCAATAATCCTCTTTTCTCATTTCTAGGTGATTCAATGACGTACCACAACGGCCGTCCTTTCTCGACTTATGACCACGATAATGACATCGCTGTCACCAACTGTGCCCTCTCATACAAGGGAGCTTTCTGGTATAAGAACTGCCACCGGGTCAACATCATGGGACGATATGGGGACAACAGTCACAGCAAAGTATGTCACCTGTCTAAGGATTTTTCTTCAAAACAACACACATAGCACAATGATAAGTGTATACATTTTAGACCATGCAGTTTTAAATTTTGCTTACAACTGGATAAAAAGCAGTGTTCAGCATGAAACTATGACACCAACATGACCACTGACATAAGCCTATACAAACGTTCATGAAAAACTTATAGTACCACTTTCTAGCGCATATTCATACATCATTATAACTGTGCTTATAAAGTTGGTAATGACTCTTAGTAAGCATTTTTATAAACTCTAATAATGCCTCATAAAGCTTATAATCATTTTGTAATGAAAGTGTCACTATTCATTATAATTCCTTGATAACTTATGGTCATGTAACACAAGTGCCACTATTTGTAATAATAACGTGTTATACGGAGCAACCTTTAAATCTAATAATGACATGTAAGCAATTATAAAGCAACTGCAATATTTTATAAGAACAGTTATAATGATTTATGAATATGGGTTTCATAGAAAGTAATACACCTAGCACAGAGTTCAATACATTTTAGACCATGCATTTTTAGTTTTTTAATTTGACATTAAAGACAGTGTTCATAAAGCCTATATGAACCTTTAATGACAAGTGATGTAAGCCTACATAAAAATTCATTTAAAAATGTCTTTTATTTTTTACTCCTTTTGTCAGTTTTGGTGTGAAGTTAACACCTATAACACCTATTTTTTTCCAGGGTGTGAACTGGTTCCACTGGAAGGGACATGAGCACTCCATTGAGTTTGCCGAGATGAAGATCAGACCGTCCAACTTCAGAAACTTTGAGGGAAGAAGAAAACGATCATAAAAGAATAATTTACAAAAAACGCCCTCCTTTCTGCCATTCTGCCCTTACTGCATCAGTCCAACTTTTTCAGCTACCAAAGCAGAATCTTAGCCGTATCTCCCCCCTCTCTCTCCATCTCTTTCTCTTCCTCATTTAATAACCCAGTTATAACTGACATCTATGAGTCCTCGTTCCAGGCTAGAGCTCGCCATTGATCGCGTGCGGCGCCAGTAGCTTAAGTGCCGGTTCACAGCTTCATTCACACACTGTCTATATATTCACACACACACATACACACACACACACACACACCAAAGACCACAATCTCGAGTTGCTGTCTAAGAAATCTTTCAGAAAGCACATTAGTGGGAGGGGTGGCTCTGAAACGCTTTTCAATTTACAAAATTAAAATATCTGTTTCTGTACCCCATCTGGCCACGGTAATTCAAGTACGGTTTGCGTTCCAAGGGTAGAATGTGTGTGTTTGTGTGTGTGTGTGTGTGTGTGTGTACTCTTTTTTAGTGTTTGGTGCCTCTTCACTGTTTTAAGCGCCTCACGTTTAATTGTCATCCATCCAGTGGAGAAGCTGAAACCCATTTTGTGAATATTAGCCCCAGTGTGACGCATCATTTTATCCCTGTCTTTCATTCCACCTTCATTCCAGCAGACCAGACAGGAAGAACGTTGGCATGTAGCACGTTTCGCTGCAACAGACATACCACACACAAGTCTCAGTTTTCAGACCTACAGACACTGCTTACTCCATCATCGTCCATGCACAGTGTGGTGTGTTTTTTAAAGCTTATTGCATGCTACATTAAAATGACTGGTGCTGAACCTGATCAACTGATGACCTGACGTTCATTTCACACTGGTGATTTTGCAGTGTACTGCCACTGGGACACACAACTACGTTTTTCATTTGATTTTAAGCAACCGTGTCTGCTCAGACGTAAGGCAGGACCTATATCAGTACGTCACTGATGTAAGCAAGTTCACACAGGCAGATTATGAGTGAGTGATGATAAAGAATGAGAGCCATAAGGTTAATGTTGTGCAGCAGATAAATACTTAAGAAAGGCCACTTTCATTTTGTAATCAACATTGTACATTTATATAAAAGCTATTGTACACAAAATGAATTAATATACAGAGTGAGTCCTCGTGTCCCCCCCACCATCCCTCCTTCCCTCCCCCTGACCCTCCTATAGACTTTCCTGCTATAGACTAAACCACTGACCCTATAAAATACCTGTGTAAATTAAAGTCTCTTGTTTGGTATTTGAATATGATTTGTTTGTTCGTTTGTTCGTTCTTTTTTTTTTTTTTAATTGGGTGAACAACAGGTGTTTCTCTGTAACCCATATTACAATAAAAAGGGATTTTGTTTTTAAAAAATAGTGTGCCGTAGTAATTATTTGATCTTTTTTTTTTTACTTGTTTTTGTATCAGAGTGTACAGAGTGTATATTTCTCATGTAACTTTGTCTGAAGGTGTATGTCCTGAAGATGTTTTCATGTAAACAAGGCACTGCCAAACCACATAATGGAAGCTATTCATATTTCTGTTAATAGTGTTTATGTAATCTAACTATATTTTGAAACCGGAAATCAGAGTGAAGGCGTGTTGAAGTGCTTGACTGATTTAGACATCAGACAATAACGTTCGAAGTAACAACTAACTTGATAGTATCTTAGCAAACTAGCTAAATATACAGAGAGTTTAGCCAGAAGCATGTTTGCTGCTAGCAAGCTGCTAGTGTGAACCAATATCTGCCCCAGGTGGTGAGACATATATGTTTAGACAGAGCATTTATTTGGACGAATATCATTTTTGAATATCATTTTCCTATGTGATGAATTCTAAAATTAAAATCAGAATATCTCCAAAACTATTTTCGTACTTTTTTTTTCTAGATATATTATCATATCTATGATATGATATGATATATAATGGTTTACATAACACTAAAGGACAGGTACAAAACGCCAGGTTTGAGCTCAGGGGCACTTTAAGCTCACCTCGATATTCCTGCCTGTGCTGATCAGTCGGCCATGTTGAGTGGGGCATCACGCATCACTGAGTGGGCGTGGCGAAGACGGTCAAAGGACGTGTCACTCCACAGTCCAGCTGACCAATGGACGTTTACTTTGTACGTCGTCTTCTTTTAAGCCCCACCTACCTGTGGAAAAACCAGTACGAAGTCAGAGAGATAGCGAGTAGAGAGATTTTGGATTGTATTTCCAAAACAAAAGCACGTATATTATATTATGCTTGTGGCTCATGTATTTTTGTAAATACTTCCGCCATAAATTTAACTCCATACACGCTTAGTGTGTGTGTGTAAGGGTTGATAGGGAAGTTCAGAGAGCACTATGGGTGTGTTCAGAGTACCTGTTCGTGCTGGTTAAATGATGTGGGGAGGCTTTTAAAGCAAGCTCCAAGCCGCTCCCATGGCTCTGTGTTTAGCCTTTGCAGGGATGTAACCTGCTCATAAAGGAAGTCAGAGATGAGCGTGTAGCTGTTTTTATAGGCCACTGAATGTTGTAGTCGAGCGGAAATTCTACTGTTTACAGTCAAACACGGAATCTTCCTGGACTCGCGCGCTGCTCAGCACTATGGGAAATCGTGGCGAAAAGTGAGCGAGTATGAGGTTTGGAACGTCTCCCTGGAGTTGTCATCCTCGCGCGTGCTTGTTTTGGTCGGAAATGACGCCGGTCACTAAGCCTCTGAGATCCCGGCTGCTGAAATTGCTCGTCCTGGCTGCTCTCATCGCGCTTTTCCTGTATGTGTCTGTAAAACATACTGCTTCTTTACCACCTAAAAGCTCTCGGCTTCTGCCAAAGGAGTTATACAAGCTAATCTCTCCGTTAACTTATAAATATCTCCTCAACCAGCCTGACTTGTGCCAAAACAGGAAGCCATTTCTGGTTCTCGTGATCCCTGTGACGCTTCAGGACTCTGAATCCAGGACAGCCATCAGAAAAACATGGGGTCAAGAGAACCTGGTCCCACATGTGGACACCGCCAGGGTGTTCTTCATCGGAGAACCGAGAGAACGTGACCCAAAGCTTGAGGAGGACCTTGAGAAAGAGAGTATGGCATACAGAGACATTGTACAAATGGACTTCCTGGACACTTATCACAATCTCACTATCAAAACCATGATGATCATGAACTGGCTGGCCAGCTACTGCCGTTCTGCCCAGTATGCCATGAAGATCGATGCAGACATCTTTCTCAACTTGCCTTATCTTGTAGATTACCTCCAAAACAAGGCTAAGCACAATTACATCACGGGGTCAGTCATCACCGATGGCCGGCCTCGCAGGAACCCCAACAGCAAGTGGTACCTTTCAGAGGAGCTGTACTCGGAGAACTTGTTTCCACCCTACTTGTCTGGAGCTGGATATGTCTTTTCAGTTGACCTGGCCAAGAAGATATCAATGGCCTCCAAGTTTGTGCGTCCAATCCCAATGGAGGATGTTTATGTGGGTATGTGCCTGCACTTCCTAAACATTCGGCCTGAGTTTGCATGGACGCTGTTGCCTTACAAGAACCTGTTCGAGATCCGACATTTGGACTATGACAGATGCACCTTCGCAAAGCGCGTCATAGTTACGGGTTTTACTTCCACGAAGCTCATGAGCATGTGGACTGATTTCCAGAGTGCTGCGTTTTCATGCTGATGATCCAGCGCCTCTAGAGTCCGAAATATATAACCAAAGTCATTTGAAAAGAATACTTGGTAAACAGTGGCCTTTATGAAGGATGTATAGTTTACTTGTTGACCACAGCACTGCAACGTCATGGAGAACTGCCATGCTTTTAACAGAATATCAGGATAAATTATTAATCACTGTCAGTGTTGAACACAATTCTCTTAATTAATATTGTATGTGCCTTATTAACTCTAAAAACTATATGCACTGCATATTTATGGAATATTTTGTTTAGTTTTTTAAGTTTTTGATTATTGTTATTATTTTTATTATTATTGTCTAATGTCATTATTGTTATTATTGTTATTCTGTAAAAACAACAAAAATATTAAACATTCAAAATATTACAGGTGTCTAACAGATGAGGGAGCTCTTTCCCTTTCAAATGCCACAATGCTGTGTATTATTACAGGAACTGTACTGAAATAAAGTTACACTGAACTATATATATATATATATATATATATATATATATATATATATATATATATATATATATATATATAGCAACTTCCAAAAAGTTACATAATGTCCACCTGTTTTTATTAAACTGCACCACCAGTCCAACTTAGACAGTGGTGCTAGAGAAATAAATATAAATACAATAAACAAGCAACAAACACAAATTATTACATAGAACTTTTTAGTAATTATACATTGTAATTCTACAAATTATTAAGTCAGAAAAGTGTCACTTCAAGGAAACCAATTCTTTTTATCCGATTAAATTAGTTTACACAATTTAAAATCGCTTATCACAAGGGTCCTAAGGCTTATCTCTCCACACTGTTGCATTTCATAATAATAATAATAATAATTATTATTGTTGTTGTTGTTTTTGTCATACTCTGCCTTCTTCAAATTAGGTCTTGAGACTAAGAGCATCATGAGAAAATGGTCTTGTTTAGACTATTTTTCAGTTTCTCTGTTCTATTCTTCTGGTGTTGGATTGTTGTGTTGCTGCAGGATACATATACATTTTTTTACTTATTTCAGTAATAATAATAATAATAATAATAATATGTATGCTGCAGTATGTTCCGTTTGACCACAACACCTCCAACGAAGTCACAGAAAAGCTCTCCAAGACCTGAAAATAGGGATAAGCTAAATGTGGGGTATAAAGTCTGAGACAATCTTAGTTGTCATCGGAGCACTAGGAATGGTGAGGAGAGGACTGGGAAAATACACAGTCTGTATCCCAGGAAAGATCAACATCCACATACTACGCTCCTCAGGACAGCTCTCATCCTGAATACGGAGCTATCCATCAACTAAAACATCATCATCTCCCCTCTAGTGTCCCAGGTCCATGGTTTGGACCCATCTCTAATGGACATAAACAACCAGAAATAAAGGGAGACTATACTATTATTATTATTATTATTATTATTATTACTACATGTTTAGGATTGTTCATGGTAAATGCATGTAGGTTATGTGTTGATTGAGATCTTTAACGCATAATGCTGCCTTATGTATGAATACACACATTATTCGCAGTTCTGATCAAAACACTCAGGCAAGATTGTAATGATATTAGTGAGTCTCATCCATGCTCTTGCTTCGTGAATGTTAGATATGGCAGAAATAGCCTGATGAATCATTAGCACTGCAGTGTATGTGTCAATCTGAACAGGTGGCTGTAACACTGTGAAGCATCACAGAGAGGGAACACAAGCCAAAAGACAATGTGCTATTTATGCCCTATTTATTTATTCATGTCTTTATTTGTTTGTTTTAAAACATATTCAGAATGTTTTGTGTGTGTATGTGTGGTTTCAGGCCCATTTACATTTAACAGTAGTTGAAATGAATACATTTTAGAAAGAAATACTCTGAACTGAGCTCTCCTGGTGTGAACAGCCACTGGTTTCTATGACAACCGATCAAACTTGCATGTGTATTAGCATATTTGTCCCCGCCCCCGCAGTGGTGCATGAGAGAGAGAGAGAGAGAGAGAGAGAGGAAGGAAGGGAGAAAGACAGAGTCGGTGTGTATGAGCGGCTGTGCTGAAGCGATGCTGCTTTGAACACACTGTACCTTTCATCTAAACACTGCACTTCACACTGAACCTGCACTTCACGGTAAGTGAACACTTGCTTCACTTTCTCTCTTTAACCCATTTCATCCCAAATGTATTCCTTTTTCCATAGTTATGGAACAAAATGCATGATTCCTTATAGTAGTGAAAGTAGTGAAAATGGGGGTGTGATGTTCTTGGTCACAGTCAGGAAACAGATTTAAAAGTTACTCAGTTGATCAGTTATACTAAGTTGTTTAAAAATGGTTAAAGCCATACAGAGAGAAAGTATTTTCCTTTGCTGTGAAAACAAATCCTGGAAAAAGTGCCAAAAATTTTCTGCCATAGAAACAAGGAATGACTTTGATGTTAGTTTTAACATTAACTACCTTGTTTCATGGTCATTCCACAAGATTGTATATAACTATAAATGGATAAAAAAAATTGTGTGATAAAAAAAAAAAAATGTTAGCATTGGCAAACTGCTGTGGTATAAGAGGAATAAAAAACATCAGCCATAATTGGTAAACTACAGAATTAAAAGTGGTTTGACTAAAGAAATGGTTTTTAAAGAAATGGTTAAAACCATACAGAAATGTAATTGTTTCATAGTAACTCCACAAACATAACAAACAAACATTAAACGTAACTATAAATGTATAAAAAGAATGACGTCATTCTCTAATAAATTTTTTAAAAATTAGCATTGGCAAATAGGAAAAAGTGTAGGAGCTGTTTTATAGCTGTTTAATTGTAATCTATAACAGAAATGTAATTGTTTACAATGTTAAATTGTTTCACGGTCACTTCACAACATTACACAACTATAAACAGTTAAAAAGAATGATTTAATCACTTAAAGAATTTTTTAATCACTTAAAAAATAAGAGGGATAAAACACTCAGTTGTTTAAAAATGGCAGAAACATACGATAACCAGTAAGGTAATGTATTGTTCCTTTACTGTGCATGCAAACAAACAAACAAACAAACAAAAAACTTCAAAAGAAAGTGAGGGAACTGTTTATAGCTACTATAACATAAGTGATAACAGGAAAAAAAATTGCTTTGTGATTGTTCGACAACATGAAACATATCTGTAAATGGCTAAAAAAAAAGCATGATTCATTCTTTAATAAATAAAAGTTGTTAGCGTCTGCAAATTTTTGTGGTAAAACCACACTGGCAAAAGAAAACATCAGTTGATCAATTAGACTCAATTGTCTAAAAGTGGTTGATAATGATAATGTGTGTTCTTTACTGTAACCAAAAAACTGTGAATAATTTGTGATAATAGAAATTTAAAGTAAGAGTAACACTATTTTAAAAGTAAGTGTAGTGTGAATAAACAGCATTATCAGCTACTGGTGTATTTACAACAAGCCATATGTTCAGCAAGTTGACACAACTGTCACTGTTCTTGCTTCCATTTTCTGTGAAGAAGATATAAATATGGCAGTGCAGGGTTTAATATCCATAACAGACCCTTTAAAGGTTGTATGCACCAAGTATGATCATATGTTCTACCTACCTGCTTTCGTTGATCTCTTCTTTCTCATGTGCATGCTTGAAGTAAATGGCTCTGGTCATGTGACCAGTTACGCTACAAGACATAATGTTCAAATGAAATCAATACATCTTACAGTGCAATTTAATTTATAATATATTTAACAACTGTTGAGTATAAAACTACATCAGCAACTCTTTAGAGCTTGAGAAACTCTGTTATAATTGTGCCTAGTGGGATTAAATGGGTTAAGTCTCACCTGCTCCAGCTTAGTTGCAATGATATTATACAATGGTGTGTAATTAAACCACTGCTTATGTTGGCCATCATTTATCTATCTATGCATACTTTCAGAATTCGGTTTCAGTTGTGTCAACCACAAAAAATCTTAAACATCGACATCTATCCCACCCTTCATATGTTATTCACACCTTCTGGTTCAGCACTGCAGTCAAGTTTCATTAGTCAGTTTCTTCGTCGTGCACTTCTTTGTTCTTGTGTTCAGTTGTTGCATACAGTTGCTTTGCTTGTACACTGTGTTCGTGCATGTGTGTGTACATGTTCATTGTTGCATATGTGTCTGCTTTTCCTCTGCACTCTTTCATTAGGACTCCATCAGCTGTCCTACACTGTAATGCTCTGACAGACTGTTTCTACATCCAGCCTCAAGATGAATGTGAATAGCTTATTAAACAAATGGAGTAAGTAATAAATACTTGAATTGCCCACAGTTGGAGCTGATTGCTGATCAGTTTGATTTTAGGCTTTATATGATGTTGCATCTCTCCTTTGATCATTGATCATTGATGCACTATTCCTGGCATTTGCACTATTACTCTTCTTATAAATACATTAGACAGAACAATAACATTTTATAAATACAAATGCAGTTTCCTGCTATCCTAATGCAATACTTAACCAAATATTATTACAGACTTAACCACTGTCTAATATATTACAAGGTATATATACAGTATGGAGCAGTATAATCGAAGTATAATATTTTGTCCTTATACCACAGTGCTATTAAATTCTGTATTCTGATTGGACAGAAGGTGTTGAATAAGTTTCTATAACAGTGGCTTGGGCAGTAGCAAGGTTTATATTAATGCTCTCATTCTAGTGCATTATTGTTTCTATAGTAACAATTTACACAGGGACTTCTATGGCTTCACATAAACAGATTTAAAAATGTAAGTCGCCTGTGAGAAGATATTTATTCCGCATTTTTTTTAGAAGGAGTCTCCAGTGTCAGCATTTTGTAACTTTAAGCTTTCCGACACAGGAAAGTTTTCAGAACAAGTTTGTGAGTTATAATGCAGTTTCTGCATTACTACAACATGTACTTTTGTCTTATTTGTCTTAACATCTCTTGTGGATGTTCCACAATAGTAAATGTTACTATAAATGGATAAAAAGTTTGTTTAATAAATAAAACATTTCATCATTGGCTAATTGCTTGATATAAGAAGAATAAAACAAGACCAGACATGCTGTTTTAGGAAAATATTTAATGGGCGAGGGTCTTTACCACCCCAAAGTTGATCATTTTCCAGTTAAAATATTGTTTATTTCTCTTATAACACTGCAATTTGCTGAAGATAATTTAATGTATTCTTTGCATATCATTCATACTAGTTTGTATCCACTTTTCTGGGATAAACATAACTGCACAAGACACACACATATATATCTTTTGTCATTTGTGTGTGTATAGACAGACTAGGTGTCATTCTGGCATGGTTCAGGTAAGAGCAGAGTCAGCGTTGCTGTCTTCTAATGTTACTCAGAAGTGTTGCCTCAGTAGGGTTGCAGCCACCATATCCTGTGTGGTTTGTGCCTGCATCACATTTAGAGGGCGAGGAAGCATATCGCTCTCATGCTGCTGTTGATGGAACTATAGCAAGTAGTTATTGACGAACAGCTATAAGAGCAAAAGACCAGATGATTGCCACTGTAGTGCAGGATATAAAACAGCAGTATCTGCTCTTTATAAAATAGCAGTGATGTCCGCAATGTCATGATGTGTTGTCAGATTGAGACAGCAGGAACAATACAGTGTCAACAGCCTGTTTACATCAATGCGCTTATTCTAATACAATGTTTTTTCTATGTTTACCAGCTCATTCACATGGACTTGTATGCTAAACACGCTACATAATCTAATCCTAATAATAAAAAACTGATTAAATATGCGTTGTTATGTAACAAAGCAAAATGTAAACTTGTCGATATGGTGACGTTTTCTGCAAGGAGATGTTTATTAACATTTATGGAAGGCGTCTCCTTTGTAACAGAAGTAAGTTTTTGCAAATAGGGAAGTCTAAGGACTGTGGATTTTGTGCTTTGCGGTTTCTTAGTAGCAAGCTGTCTTATTCAAGACAAAGCAAGAGAAGAGCTCTTTATTGCTGCTATAACAAAAGTGATAACAGGAACTTACTTGTGTAATGGACGTGCCACAACATTAAATGTAAATATAAACCTATCAAAAGTATGACATTCTTTAATAAATTTTAAAAAATTGCAATCCATGGAAAATCGTTGTAGTATAAGAGGAACAAAACATTTTGGGATGTGCTGTTGTTGAAAAATCATCAAATTTGGGGTTGTAATCTCTTGGCATAAATTATTTTCCTATAATAGCACTCCACCAAGTGTTTTATTCTTTATTTAATGCCCAAAAAACTACTAAAAATGCATTGGAAGATTAGTCATGGCTCTTGGTTATATGTAGTAACCATGAAGTAATTTGGAAACTGTCTTCCTACCATCCCAAATTGCTCACCGGCTAGTTAAGTGCTAGACCATATTTAACTAGCTATTTAACTAGACCATAACAACTGACTGGTCCGAAGCGTATTTAATAACATCACAACCTGAGCTCATATGCAACCTTTCCTGAATCACTGTTATACAGTAGTGCAGAGAAAATACTGGTGAAATTTATGACCTTTGCTCTGTGATGACAGATTTGACCCAAACACCAATCTATATAATCAAAATCAGCCAATCAAGAGGAGCTGAACTATTTAAATATCAGATTTTTCTGAGTTCAAAGCAGTTGGTAAAAAAATAAAAATAAAAAGCTATTTAGTTTAAAAAGCTCCAAATCCTGCCACCAAGCATTTTTTAAATGACACTCTCTCTGATGTTAACTTTACAAAGCTATTCTGCTCTAATGTAATGTAATGGGTTTAAAATGAGCAGGACCCAAGAGAATTGTGCCCTTTTTTTCTGCCATTTACCTTATCTCTGAGACCAAGCTAGTGACTTAATTCAGACAGTGGCAGTGATCCAGTAGTCTACAATGACCCATGACCCACACACTCCTCAATCCTCTTTCATTTCTTCTCTCATTCCTTCTCTACGTCTGTATACTTGTTTGTTCTAGGTCTTAATTAATGAAGGCAAATTCCTAAAGTAAGGAGTAATTCACTCGTCTGCGTGTGAGAACCTCCCTGTCTGTATCCTGGACAGCCCTTCCCTGTCCGTTAGCATTAGGCAGGAAAACTCGCTCGTCCCTCTTCCCCTTTCCTCACATCTCACTACACACACACACACACACGAGACCGTATTCCAGGATGAGGACTGACCTCTAAACTGTTTTGTGTTCATTTTCTCACTTTTGAATCCTTGGCCTTGTCAAGGTTTAGCAAATACACCTTTCACTGCATTACATTATCAGTGATAACATGTGATAAGGCTGCGTTTGAGCTCTTGAATTAATTGTACAACGTGGCCCAAAAGTCTGTCCACTACATAAAATGCATAACTTAATTAAAATATAGTGCAGGTTATTAAGAAATGTATCATTCTTATCAATATGTTAGCATTTGAATTAAGTATATTGCATCATAATGATTAATAATTGAAGTATAAGATGTGCAAAGAGGATTAAAAAAAAAACAGTTAGAAGACTTTCTCTTACTGACTGTAAGAGGAAGACTCACAAGTTCCCTCTGATACTACTTCACCTTTTTCTGTTCACGTTTCTAGTTCACTACCACTCATTCGTAAGCATGTGAAAGAGTAATAACAATCAGGTATGTTGCATTCACACGTCATTGTGCGACCTTTCTCCACCTTTGGCCTCGCTCCAGTTCCAGAGGCGCAGTGTGACTCTCAGGAGCAGAAAGCATTTAGCATACCATTGATCCCTAGTGGGGACGTTTGGCTGCTCATGCTGTTGTTAACACGACAGGCAGCTTTAAAAGGAGGCTTTGTGGGACTGAGAGAAATGCCTCAGTGTGTTGTAAAGAGTAGTGAGTTAAGAGCTGGCTGCTGTAAATCCATCTGCAGATAAGAGTGTATTGAGGAAGTGCATGACGTGTGATTGTGTTAATCAAGTAGAATAGGGGGAACCCATAGGAATTTGATATGAGATTTGTCAAGTTGAGCGGAAATGTTTCAAAGTACCTCCATACTCAAAAATGTAGTTTTTTTTAATTGGTTCCTCCATAATGGCTAATTCTGATTTAGATTAGTTTGAGATCTCATGAAATAGCCTCAATGATATGCAGATAAATTATAAGAATAATATCTTAGCCAGTAGCGTTAAGCTAAATAATTTGCGTACTAAGCAAATAGCTACCTTCATATAATGTTCATTCATTCGTTCATTCATTCGTTCATCTTCAGTAAGTGCTTTATCATGGTCAGGGTAATGGTGGTTCCGAAGCCTATCCTGGGAACGGTGGATGTGAGGAAGGAATACACCCTGGATGGGATGCCAGCCGATCACAGGGAATTAAAGGCACACATTCACACCTAGCTATCCACCTACCAGCGTGTTTTAGGAGGTGTTAAAAAAATCAGGTGTATTGGCTACTCTTAAATAAACTGAATTGTCAGAATATGACAGTGAAATCCCACTCATGTCTACCTGTGAAAAATGGTAACTCATATAACAGTTACCTACCTCGTTAGTTATATGCTAATGTTACCAACAATATAGTGCAGCTGTACAGTTGTAGTAAACATCTTTAACTAAACCTTCTATTCCAATGTGTCTGCATTTCTCTGATTTATTGACTGTATGGCTCCCCTTATATTTGGACTCCGATTTAGTCTAAGGTTTAGACATTACAAGGTCATGTTTTTGTAATAGCATAGTGTCTGTGTCTCCTCTGACAGTTCCACCCCACACCACCAGAGGTCTACATCACCAGAATATCAGTCAAATTCATCAACTCTCATTTGATCCCCATTTAATCAATGATTTTATTCTCCTGGTTTTTATTAGGTCATTGCGAAGTCTTGCCATCTTTCCAATTGCAGCTTTGAGCCTTTATATCCCATGTTTGCTTTTTTCTGATAATTTATTTCTGATACTTTTGACTTTGACAGCATTTAGCTGTTCCTTTTGTTTGTTTTGTTTTGATTCTCTATTGTTTTTCCTTTTTGTTTTGACCTTGTGGTAACAGTTTGGGGAAGGCCCACATATGAGTGTGATGTCAGGTGTCAGCAATATTTTAGCCATACAGCCATCTCGCTCTCAGATTATTTAGGACTGTTGTTCCTCTTTGCGTTCTCTGTGCATCAGTATTGGTTCATATCTAACCTAAAAGTGGCACCATTTGCCATGTATTTGTGTCATGTAATGACACATGGCACATTGTTTTCAAATGAAGCCTTTGTCTAGGAGCAGCTGTTGATGTAAACATACCCAGAAACAGAAAGACAGAATTTTGCCACAGTTGTTAGGAATGTCATGTTGCCCACTGGTTTGCCCTTTTCTGTAGAGCTGAAGTGGGAGAGAATGTGAGGGGGAGAGCACTGAGGCCTTTGCCAAAGCTTTCCTCAAACACGTCTGGTACCATGCCACATAATCTGAGCTCCATTTCCACATTAACTCTGTAAACTCCCAGGTTATTGTTCATTCATTCATTCATTCATTCATTCATTCATTCATCTTTAGTAACCACTTTACCCTGGTCAGGATTACCAATTCCAATAATAAAAAGAATAAATTATAGAAATATGCAGTACAAAAATATAATTTTTCAATAAGGACCATATTCAGAGTCGAGTTATTTAACTAATATATATTTTATTAATTTGACAAATCAAAATAATGATTAAAACCTCATCAATTAATAAATTCAAATCGCGAGTTGAAAGTTGACAAATCAAAACCTTCATTAAGTTGTGTGCACAAACTGTTGGCATGTGATATTTTACAAAAAAGAGCAATAATAGATGTGCTGCATCAAGTGCTATTTTATAAGCCATATTGTTACATTAAACCAAATTTTCTGTAATTGATGCGATTAATGTGATAATTGCAACTAGGACTTTTCATGTAGCAATACATTGTCAATATACTAGACTCCTATTAGATATTTATTTAAATAATTGCCATCTTCTCTTTCAAAAATTATTGTATTAATCTTTATTATTTTACAATTTGTAAATTATCTCTTGCTTTATATTACATTTGACAGCAAAATTAAAAAAAAAAAAAACTGTCCCGGGTCCTTATTTTCTATCCCTAGGTGCAGGTAATTTGCATAATCTGAATGGGGAGTCCAGAAAATTGATTGAGAATATGAATAACTTTCTCTGTGTAAGTTTTGACAAAACTTTCGGACTAAAAGAATAAAGATATAAATAAATGGTATGTACAGTTACATTAAAATCGCCGCATTAACTACAATTATGATACAGTATGCACAATGAGTATTGCGTTTATATACAGTACGTTATTAGTATTGTTATAAAACATACAATGAAAATGTTTCTCTAATGTTTTCCACATCAGACACATCCAAAAATCAAAAATCCCATGTTGAAGCATGATCATTTAAACCACCATTATCACACTGTGAAAACAACATGAGAGCAAATCTTGTAGACACAAATTAATGGAGATTTGCACAGTTTGTGAGTTGTGCACATTTGATGTGTGAGCAATTATTTCAAGCAAATAAGACTCTTTTGGACAATTTGTTCCTTGAGCTAGAGGAGAAATGACGCTGTCATTGCTGACACCGTCATTTCTGTCTTCTCTCAGCTTGAATTACTGGAATGTCAGAGTTGTGTATAGATGCTTTACTGCCTCTCATGTATCTGTGAAATCCGCACATCTTTCCCATGACGCCATGCTTTTACATGACTGGACCCTAAGCTCGACTTGTAAACATTACGCATGTCTGCTGTCATCTATTCACTCCTTTTTTTCTTTAGTTTTGTCCCTCAGTGAGGATGTTTGCACTCAGGGTAGAAAATAATTTAATATTTATAGAAAAATAATCATCATCGAGGTGGTGATTGGGACCCAAAGTGAACCGGAGTTATGATTATCGCCCTGAAGATGATTATTTTCCAGACAGCATGTTCTGAAGTGTTATACAAGAATAAATATCCAAAGTCAACATTTTTCTAATTAAAGAACAACACACAATACATTTTATGTTATAAGCAGTCATTCCCTCTTTTTTCTATGTCATCATGTTAATAAGAAAAATAATGCAGGAACACTTTCCACTTTACAGCTTTAACTCTGACTGTTAAGTACTGACACTGGAGACTCCTTTCAAAAACACTAAATAAGCAATTTTATTACAGATAACTTCACAATTACACGCATGTAAATTTAACCAATTTCTATTAGTTGTTGCTATAGAAGTTGTTGCTATGTCAACACCCCCTGACCAATCAGAATCAAGCATTTAACAGCACTATGGTATAAAACAAACATATAAATGTATAAGAAGACACAATACGATTCAATACAATTCAAGAATACCAAACAGAGATTAAAAAAAAAAACAAAAAAACATGGTAATCATGAGCACAGTTAAGAGGGAGAGACTACATAAAACCAGACAGCACTGTGCCACCATGTCTCACACCATATATCACACTTCACAAAAAGGGAAGTTCATATTAACAAAAGAATGGGCTTGTAATCATCACACATCTACAGATAGGCATCTCAGCATCCCTGTAGGAAGAAGTTGCTATTTAGTTAGTAAACTGCGGTTTCAGAGCAGAAGCAGGTGACTCACTGTGCTGGAATTTACTCACTTGTGTGTAAACTCTGGGTGTGTAAATTCTTGCCCTCACCCTGCAGAAGGGTGAAGTTTCAGAACCAAGTTAAAAACTAATCGTAAAACGTAATGCTGTAAAACTTCTTTGCAGATAACGTCACATCTTGATGTAATAACTTACATCATGTAATAAGTTGTGTTTCTGTGTCATTTCTGAAAATGTGTCAGATATTGCTGGTATAATAATGTATTTACACACAAAGTGTTTTTTAATTCAAGAATAACTATATTTGAGTAAACCCAGAAACAATGCTTAGGCTCTCTCACATGCTAAATGCATGCTGGGAGGTGGACTGGCTCTTCTAAATGACATACATTACATTACGCAGATGCACTGGTGGGATCCTGCTGATGCTGGTTCATGCCAGGGAATGAGCAAATCAGTATAACCTTTGATCCAGAAATGTCCTTTAAATAAACTCTAACATCATCCTGTATGTACATAGATACTGTACTGCAAAGAGAACATTAGTGCAAGAGAGAACAAGGAACTCCTTGTTTCCTTATTAGCTTATTATTAGCTGTGGTTTTTTGTTTTTTTACACTTCTGGTATGTCTGTCTGTGGGTGGGTATGTGCCTGAGAAGCAGGATAGAGGGAGAGGGAGAGATAGAAAGAAAGAGATAGATAGAGAGAGATGCAGACAGACAGGGGACAGACAGAGATAGACAGAGAGGAGAGAGTAAGAGAAGTAAGAGAAGAGATAACAAGAGAAACACAGATATAGAGACAGATGGATAGAGAGAGAAATACAGAGAGCAAGAGAAAGAGAGAGAGAGAGAGAGACAGAAAGACAGCGAGAAAACAAGAGAAAGAGACAGGTGGAAAGAAAACAGAAAAATACAGATAGACAGACAGACAAAAAGAAAGAGAGAGATAAACAGAGAGAGAGATAGACAGAGAGAGATCATGTGGTAGAGAACATGTGAGAAATAGAGACAGTTCTATAGCTGCACTGTAAGTGTTTTCTACATTGAGGCTGTGATCATCTGTCCATAACCACAAAATCAGGCCACTTGTGTGAGAGTGCCAGTCTGTAGTTTTGCCCAGCTGTGAGCTCCTCACTGTAACTAACGTCCCCGATGACACGAATGACTGCAGCCACATGTACTTATATCACCTGCAGGTTAAACATGTGCATGAACCAGCACTATCCTGCCAATCAATCTGAGTAATACTGTGCATGCTAGATAGTAGTGAGAATATTGTCCTCATGCTCAAACAAACCTGCTGCAGGACCATCTGGTCTGAGTTGTAGATTCAACACTTGTGACCAAAAGTCTACTTTACACTATTTTTCCTTTAGTGTAAATAAAGTCTAGCAGCCAAAATCGATTGGAAGTGAGTCTCAAAGCCAAGCCAAAGACAGAGAAACACAGTGTTTTAAATAACTGATTTGTTAAAAATGCTTGGTTTTATTTGACTTTGTAAATATTATATTAAATTTGAAAATGATTTTCAGGATTTTAAAATTGAAAAGTGTATGAGTTTGGGAGAAGGCACATTTTGAGTTTTGGTTTTATTGACCATTAGGCGTGTTAGACCTGGCAACCATCATGCCACTTGGAGTTCTTGTTAATCATTGCAGATTTTTAAAGGTAAAGGCCACACTGAACATGTTGCATATTAACCTTTATAATCAACTTGTAATCCTCAAAGGCGTCCAAAAAAAAAAAAAAACGAGTCAACCATTTTAATTGAAACTTCTTTCATCAACATTTTGGTTTCTTTTCACTTTGGTTAACAAATTTCTAAATGACCCACAATGCCATTTGACTACCAGGAGAAAGTTACCCTTGCTTCATCTCTACCTAAAGACAGCGATGCAGCAGTGCTTTAGTACTTTAGTCTGTCCAGCCCTCTCACTTCGTCATCTATAGACTCTGCTCAAACGGATCAGCCTCCAAAACTGATCCACTGTAAATAGTATAGCTGCTTGGAGTCCAAAGTTTGTGCCAACATCTCCACAACTTTTATGATGGATTTCTCATGTTGAACATTGCTAGAAAATGGTAAGTGGGAAAAAAGAAGCTCTTGCTCTTTTATTTTTAGACACGAACAGCAAAACCTGACCATTATCCCTTTTGTTTGGATAATGTCGAATTTGTTTTGTCTGTTAAACACTATTATAACAATGTCTCCATGTGACATCAGTGCAGCAGACAACTGCTAACCTCTCACAGCAATAATACAGCACCAGCTAACAAATTAGCACCAGAAACGCTAAGCACATCATGAATATTTCAATATTTACATATTATTGTGTTTCCTTTCATTCATTTAAGCCAGGAATAATTCTTAACAATCATGCCAAATATAAGGTCTAAATTTGCCCACCCCTACCTCTGATTGTTACTTTGTAGTGATTGAAAGTGCATTGAATGGGAACCTGTTCAGAGCTCTGCTCATCACCATTTCAAGACTTCATTATCCTCCAGCATTTTGTTCCACACAGCTCAGCTAAAAAAAAAAAGCTAATTGAGCACTCCTGACATCAAAATCAGGCTTTTGTGCGAGTTCGCGTTCATCTGCCTACACTTCCACCTACACGAATGAAGTGTCTGTGTGTCGGTTGTGATTAACTGTTCAGACTGAGCTTCAGGTTTGCTTTATTAATATGTTGCTTATTCAGGCTTATGTTTTTGATGTGAAGTGGTTTAGACGTTACAGAGTAGTGCGGGATGTAAAAGCTCAAGTATTAGCTGTTAATCAGCTAATAATTGCTATCATCAATTATTACAACCATGAAAAGTGACTTCATTCATAAGCACAAACTTGATCACTGTCCGGGCCAGTTGATGTGCGGCGTCCATGGAAAAAAAATCACATGATGAAATTTTGGCAATTTTTCGTATATATACTACAGAGTGTTTTGAATTGCAGCATGTTTCTCTTTTGCATATAACCAGAAATAAAGTTCAAGAATTTTAAAGTCTGGTTTCCCAGAGCATTTTGCAGATTTCATTCCAATTTAACTGAAAGACACCAAAACGCTGTCTAAAAGAGAATGCTATAAGTGAAGCATAATACACATAAGGGAGTGCTGTTATAGGAAACTAATCAATGTGATGCGGCCTGATATGAAGCGCAGTTACTGTTAACATCCTGAAGTTGATTATTTTCCAATAACAGCATGTCCTGAAGTGTTTTATTCCTCTTACACTACAGTAGTTTGTCCTTACTGTATTTATTTATACAATATTGTATTTATTAAAGAGTGAGATGTACTTTTGCAGTTTATAGTTATGTTTAATGTTCTGGAACATCGATGAAACAAATTCGTTCCTGTTGTCACTTGTTATAGCAGCAATAAACCGTTGGTCTCTTTTGCTACCTCTCACTTTTCTCTCTCTTGAAGTTAATAAGACAAAAAAAACCCACAGTTTTTGTTACAAAGAAACTGGAAAGTGCAAAGTCATCTGTCCTGAAGACAAAAAACTCACTGTTACAAAGCACTGACACCTAAGACTTCTTCCAGAAATGTTAAATTAACAGCTCCTAACAGAAAGATTCAGCATGTTAATACATTTATACATCTTGCTTTTTAAAATCTGTTTATTTCTAGGCATACATTATGTTGAGTTGTTGTAGAAAATTACTCAACACATTCTGACCAATCAGAATACAATATTCAACAATACTGTGTTACATATTGATTGAATTTGCCTTTACTTTGACATGTAATAAATAAAATCCTAAAATAATAACTATGACCATGAAAATGATGTCTATCTTTATACCCGGCTTTATTCAAAGCCTACAGCTGTTTTGAATGCTTAACTACCTAAAGTGATATTTACAGGAAACCTAGGCAATATACACGATTTTGGGGGGAAATATGTAGGTGTTTTCTTAAAATAGAGCTGTGAAAGTATGTTACAGGCTGAAAAACCCAATTTTGGTCTAAACCAGCACACACGTGAACAGGTTTTTTTTTAGTTGTGTCTTTGCACTGAGTACAGGTTTAACGTCCTCTCTACAACATCTGTGTTGTAGCTCAGATCCACAGGATGTGTGAAGTGGACGTGTCGTCTGAACCGAGCAGTCCAACGCTGTACAGCGAGTCAGCAGATGCGTATTACCACGTGGACCGCTGGCAGAAGCTGCGCACAGCCGTGAGGAAACTCGAGTTCTGGGAGAACTTCAGCCATGAACTTATCGGGAGTGGCTTCTTCTCCAAAGTCTATAAGGTAAGAAACGGCCATGCTGTGTGTTATAGATGTTGGGATGTTTGCTGGCTTCTCTCAGATAGTTCTCAATTAAGTAAAAGCTTTTTTTTTTAATAATATTGTCTTCTTGTTTAAAAAAAAGTGTGAAAAATATTACATTTCTCTACTATTACTTTAGAATTTTGGAAAATATGAAAATTTTGGTTGAAAACTATATCAAAACAACAATTTTACGCATGTACCTACCAAAGGAAGTAAAGGAAAAATATAGGTAGCGCTTTATATCTCAGTACAGGAAATAATATAATAAATTATAACTAGTAGGTACTTAGACTGGGTAAGTAGGTAGGTACTACAGTTCAATATTTACTTAGACTGGGTAAATATTTAGATTTACTCTCAATGACCACTAGTACCATACTAGTACTGGGTAGGACTCGACTTTGCATTCAGCCTCAATTCTTCGTAGTATGGATTCCTTTGAGATTTGGGTCAATGTTGATATGATTTTATCACATAGTTGCTGCAGATTTGTCAGCTACACATTCATACTGTGAATCTCCCGATCTTCCACATCTGAAAAGTGCTCTACTAGATTCAGATCTGGTGACTTGGAAGGCCACTGAAAGCCCAGAACCAGTTCAAGATGACTTGTGCTTTGTGATGTGGTGACATCATGCTAGACGCAGCCATTATAAGATTGATGCTTTTGGGGGTTTTTTTTTATTCTGGGCAAACTGTAGACAGTCGTGCATGGAAATCCCAGGAGTTTCTGACATACTCAAACCAGCCCATTTGGCACCAACAACCATGCCACAGTCAAACCCTCTGAGATCAGATTTTTTCCCCTTATTCTAATGTTTGATGTGAACATAAACTGAAGCTCTTGTATCTCCTTATAATTATAATTATAACATATCATTTCAAATTCCAAGTTCTCAGTGTACTGACTTTGGAATAATAATATTATTATTCCAAATACATTCACTGAACATTTATAAAACATAAATTTGTGTAATAGTGTCAATATGTCAATATCTGAGTAAATATGTGTTCACTGTATGTTTAATTATTTTTAACATCAATTTGACATTCCAGCTGCCATGTGTTTGTGTTTTGAGGGTGTGGCTTTAGAGGCATTTAAAGTGTGGTACTGAAATCCTCTATGTAAAGCTATATCATTTGCATATGGGATTTCTGTATACATTGTGTTATTTGCCTCCTGACGTCCTGGTTGCGTGTGTCCTGCATTTCAGGTGATACACAACAACACGCACAAGGTGATGGTGGTGAAGATTTATAAAAATGACGTGGATCAGGACAGCATCGTCAGAGAAATCAGCCTCTTACAGAAACTTTCTCACCCCAACATAGTCAGGTAACTGTTGCTCTTTAAAAATGTTAGCCCTGCCCTGAATGTTTCATACGCAAGCTGATCCGTGCAATTAGACCTTTCCTGATTTCATCAGTACCTGGCCTGCTTTATAACAATGCAATCTGTTTTTTGGTTGATCTTAATCATCACCCAGGACAGAAGGACACAGTAATGCTTTTTTCCATCTGACTTCATTGTCTCTGAGTTACTGATACATGTGAACAAACAGAGCCTGTGACATTCAGCACTGCCAGTATTGAGTCAGAGGCGATATGACATCATGGGGCATTTTATTTGTCTAAGCAATCTCAAAGTGGTCTGTTCCTGTGCGTTATGAAAGCTCAAGACTCTTATCAAATTGTATCACAGCTCTATAGTTACCTGGTACCAGGAGCAGGTTGCACACAGTTTATCAGGCCATTATGAATTTAACGTTGCAATGCTTTCTGGAAACAGATTATACTGCAATTAGATCTTTCACTATACATCAAAAATATCAGGAATTCAATATTTTTAACTACACAACTGTACATCTATCCATGCATGCACATCAGCCAGTCACGTAGCAGGAGCACAATACATAAATTCACAGAAAATATGTGATCTCAGTGACCTTGACCACGGCATGGCTGTTGATGCCAGACAGGCTGGTGTGAGTATTTCAGAACCTGCTGATCTCCTGGGATTTCCGCATCCGACAGTCTCTCGAGTTTACAGCAGCAGTTCTGTGGGTTGTTGAAGATTGAAAATAAACCAGGTGAAGTCTTTCCTTTTGTGAGGCTCTTATCTGATTGGCACTTAGTTGCATAATGTTATGCTGTAAACTATGCTGTAACCAAACACACAGCATGGCAGATTTTTTTTTTTTTTTTTTAACAATAGATAGGATGTAGCAAGGCAGATTTGCAAGCCACATGTTGGTCGGTTACTTTATAGCGCTGCTCTTGTACTATCCACTTTTACTATCTGATGGCTGCATATGTAATTTGTGATTGCTTATGAAGTTTATCTGCTCTCATTTAATGGAAGATTTTTTAGACCAAATATGGCAACATGCATCATACAGTGAACAGATCAGACTGAACAGTGACAGAACAAACCTCATTAACAAACCTCAATAAACCAGGTGATGTTTTTTCCAATCTTCATCTGTCCAGTTTTGGTGAGCCTGTGCCCACTGTCGCTTCAGATTCCCATTTTTGCCTGACAGGAGTGGAGCCCAGTGTGGTCTTCTTCTGTCGTAGCCCACCTTGTTTAACTTGTTGTGATTTCTGAGATGCTTTTCTGCTCACCCTGGTTGTAAAGAGTGGTTATTAGAGTTACTGTAGCTTTCCTGTCAGCTGTAGTAGCAGGTGTACAGGTTTTGTTTTTGAGACAGAGGCACATGGACAAAACACAAAACATAAGGATTATAGTCAGTACTATAGTCAGCAATCACATAGGGCACACCTGACTATTCCCCTTTTCCGTCATCGTTTCAGGTATCTTGGTATCTGTGTGAAAGAAGACAAGCTGTATCCCATTCTAGAGGTGAGATCCATGTCTCTCTTAGATATTTTCTCTTATATTATGTGTCCAGTTGCACATTTTGTCACCTCATGCACCTGATGTCTCTCTCTGTCACTGCCATAGATTTTGTCATGTATGTTTAAAAGTCTTTCCTTTTGTGAGGCTCTTATCTGATTGGCACTTAGTTGCATAATGTTATGCTGTAAACTTTAACCAAACACACAGCATGGCAGATTTTTTTTTATGTGAGGCAGATTTGCAAACCACATGTTGGTGGGTTACTTTATAGCGCTGCTTTTGTACTGTCCTCTTTTACTATCTGATGGCTGGATATGTAATTTGTGATTTCTTATGAAGTTTATCTGCTCTCATTTTATGGAAGATTTTTTTAGACCAAATATGGCAACATGCATCATACAGTGAACAGATCAGACTGAACAGTGACAGAACAAACCTCATCCAACAACTGAAAACCATGCTAAAGGGAAATTTACAAACGCTAACCCAGATGTTTCAAAGAAAAGTGATGACCCAGTTCAGAAGCTAGTTTTTTATTAAGACTGTCAGTGTGATGGAAATAATAAATAAAGTTAGTACAATATAATAAAAACATTTAGTATACTTGTGCTTTTTTTTTACTAGCCAAAAGCAAAAATATGTGAGATGTGAGTCTGTGATTTAGAGAGCTCATTTCAAGCCCTGTACATGGGTTTTTAGCACTTACATTCCCTGAACATATGATTATTACTAATGAATTGTTATTATTACTGCTTGGAATTTTATGCCCTTATGTTTGTCTGCCTCTACTTGCGGATCTGTGTCTAGTATGTTAGCGGAGGCTGTCTGGAGGAACTGCTAGCTCGGAAAGATGTTCCTCTGTGCTGGAGGGAAAAAGTAGACCTGGCCTCAGACATCACCAGAGGAATGATCTACCTCCACTACAAGAACATCTATCACAGAGATCTCAACTCCAAGGCAAGCCTTAGAGCAATGTCTCTTATTTCTTCTTCTTTTCTAAATTCTAACTGTTTTTGTTTATTCAGAATGCTTTACAATATACAGAACTCCATGGAGCAGAGGCAATATTCATATCTGAGCTTTGTAGATGCACAGCACTAGATATGCAGTGTATGTGTGTGTGTGTGTGTGTGTGTGTGTGTGTATCTGAGGGTCATTAGTTGCCAGGATTCCCACAAGTGTTCACCAAGCCTCTAGTGATGAGCAGCAGAGCTAAAGCAACAAGGCTAGGCCATTCTTATGCTAATACACTCACTCCCACTCTCAGACGCACTCTCTCTCTCTCACGCACATACACACACACAAACATGGCCGTTCCCACATCATCTGAAAATGCATAAGGCTTGCTGAGTGTATAGTCCTGCCTCACACACCCACCCACTCTTTTCATGTTTACGCTGCCCTCGGGTGAGATCAGCAACCCATTTGTCAGCCGTTTAGATAAGAACAATTGAGCAGCGGGGAACAAAACTAAGCTCAGAGCTCACACACAGCGCTGTGCTGTCCGACACACCAGCTAACACAATGAATAGGCGCCTTTCACACACAGCACTGTGCAGTTGCATAAACTTCTGCCAGCTTGTGAAATATGTGAACTCTGGTTTCCCTTGGCATCACCACTTAAAAAAAAACCAACCAAAAAAAACGGGCATTGTAGAATACACTCCGCTTGTGCTGGTCTCCACAAATATGCTGAATTTTGGAGTGACTGGCCTTAATATTTCCAAATTTCATAACAGCAATGTAATAAAAGCTAAACAATTACAGAAGGGAGTTGTGAAACTATGGCTGGCAAGACTAGCTCTTTCAATTTATTCTATTTCAAATAATATGTCTAGTTAAAGGATTTCAAACAAAATACCACTAAAATATTTGGTAACACTTCATCCAAGGACAATGTTCATAAGGCTACATGATACCTAAATTACGTAAGCCTGTATAACAGCTGGCATAAACCTACATAAGTAAGGAATATTCCTGTTATAGGAAAATAAATCAACAATAGGCATGTGTGATATAACCATATTATTGTCCCTACATGATGTTATGTTGCCACAATATCCAGTGACATTTATGACCAATTATAATTACATTACCAGACAATTGTTATTCATCGGTGTACTGCATAGTACGCTTGTACAGATTATCACTAAAATACGCAAAAAGAGCAGTAATTTTCCCCCAATAAAATGAGAGATAAGCAAATTGACCTGTGAGTCTGGAATAATCTGTGCAGGTGTTTTGAACTCCTTCCCTCATCTTATGCACGCTTGCTTTCTGACATGGGAAAAATGGAGAATATTTTGAGCTCTTTAATGTGAAATAAAGTCTATCATTATATGTTCAACTTAGCTAACATTAGACAAGCATATTTAACATCTGTGTACTAGATCCAAAAAAAATGTGACGTGTATTTATTTTACTGTTAACTGTGTAATTACTGCATATTACTGCAGATTCTTGTGCAGTATTACTGTGGCTTTTTAAAAATGCACCATCCAGCTGAGTTTTTGAGATTGAAACAGTTCCCAGCTGCGCAACTGGTAATATTATTTGGAAATAGAAATGGTGAAAGCGTTAATTTTCCTGTCTTTTTTAGGCAGTTCTGAATGGTTAAAGCATTTATCACAACATTTTAAAATCTTTATATCATCTATATCGCACAAGTCTAATCAACGTTAGAGTTACTGTTATCACCCTGAAGTTGATATTTTCTTGCAGCATGTCCCAAAGTATTTTATTCCTTTTATCGCAGCAATTTTCCAATGATTACAATTACATACTTTGTTTTATCAGTTTATAGTAACATTTAATGTTGTGAATCATCCACAAGATGAGTTCCTTTTATAGCAGCTATAATCGCTTTCTTAAGCTATAAACTCTGTCTGTCTTAAAGTTGAGATGACAAAATGGCAACCAGAAACCACAAATTTGACAAAATATACTTACACTGGAGACTCCACTCCATAAATGTTACATAAACATGTCCTTAGAGAAAGATTCGCCATATCCCTGATACTATGCTTTTATGCTAAGTAACAAATCATTTTTGTCAGTTTATTATTAGCCTTAGATAATGTGGAGGTTATTATAGAAAAATTAACGTATTCGAATGAGTGCATTATTATAAACCTGTGATTTGAATTACAGCTGTCACTACTGTCAGAGCCACAGTTCTAGAAAAATAAACACCTTCTGACCAATCAGAATCAAGAATTCAAGCATGTGGTAGTATGCATGTTTACAAAGGCTTTTTCCAAAAGTTATGTCAAGTTGATATAAAACCTTAAAAAAAAAAAAAAAACAGATTAAGACAAATGACATGCATAAGGTTGTGTTATGATATTTTACTTAACTGACTTTGTAGCTCAGTGTACTTTCAGTATGTCAGTCATCACAAGATCCAAACTAAACTCACTCTAATTTAGGTTTAGTGAAAATATGCATAACTCTGTCATTACTGGGTCATCGTGGCACTATAAAAGGTTTTCATTAAAATCCGAATAGCAAAATTAAATTTGCTTTATTTAAAGGTCAGTAAAAATAAACCAAACTCTGTCATTACAGTGTCATAGCATTGCCAAAAATATTCATAGAACATTGTAGAAATATGAAACTTTGCTTTAGGGCCAGAGAGAAAATGCAAGCTGCTCTGTAATTCTTGTCAGTATTATAACCTTCTCTGTGTCTCAATGTTATACAGCAGGTTTTCATATTGATGTTTTCACCAAAACTGGAAAGTTCAGGAGACACTGCAGAGCAGCTTCTGGGAGTGCTCGCCTCACCTTTGCTCATTTTTTAAAATTAACATAATTTAGACACATTATGCAAATCTAACATACAAGAAGTGCATTGAGCTACAGTTGTAATGATGTTCTAAGTTCTAAGTTAGTGTTACTACATAACAGCGCTGATGAATTCTCAATTCCGATTGGTCAGAAGGTGCTGACAGCTCTGACAATATTTCCGGCTTCAGGGTTTATATTAATGTGCTCATTTTAATATGTTATCATTTATATAGTAACAAATTACAACAGGGACTTGTCTGGAGGAAACGCCACATAAACAGACTGAAAACATGCGTAACACATATTTAGCATTTATAGAAGGAGTCTCCAATGTCAGTGCTTTGTAACTGTCACAGGAAGGTGTTCAGGACAGAGGGCTTTGTGGTTTCTTGGTAATATTACATGCTGGATTTTCTGTCTTATTAATTTAAAGAGACAGAGTGAGATAAACAATGGTTTATCCTTATGAAAAATAACACCTGGAATAAATATAACTTTTTTCTCTCCAGGTTTAAGTCAGATGACATGAAGGGCTCATGTATGTGCCATGTAGTCTGATGAACACTGTATTTAGTAAAGTGTTACCAAATATTATACCACCAAACTTGATTGAAATTATTATAATTATCCTCTGAACAGCTGAGAGCTGCATTTCTATTGGAGAATACCATTGAGCTCGGATCAATATCAGGGTCCACAGTATGCTATAAGAGATTGGAGCACTGCAATGCATTAAAAAAACAAACAAAAGCTGTTTTTTTGGTGTTAAATATCATTTGCATGACTGCAGGACAAAAGCCTGTAGTAAGCTTCAGGGCAGTCAGTAGTCATTAGCGTCCTATTCTGGATCAACCAAAGGGAGAAATACAGTATTAGGTAACCTTTTTTTATTTTTTTTATTTTTGCTAAATTGCCACTGTGTGCTGTAGTTTTCCTGGATTAACAACAAAAAAAAAGATGTAGCTATTTCATGCAGCTAACATTAATAAAATGTAGGCTAAAAGTTTGAGGGATCACTGATTATCAGATTTTAATGTAAGCTTTATTTTTTCCTCTTTAAAGTAAAAGTAACTCAAAATTCTCTCTTATGTGGTTCCCAATTCCTGAGTTAAAGGCTGGAAGATTCCCCGAGTACTCACATAATCAGAGGCCGCTGCATCTGGAAATAGTAAAATAACAGTCATGCTGGAGGCTCTAATGCAGACCAGATGCTGAGCTCAGAGTGAAATCCATTCATCAGCACTTTCTTCCCCAAAGCTCCCATTAGCCCATGTTTTCAGTGGGACTTTTGGAGCAAAAGAAAGCTGTTACTTATTTCTGTTTATAAGTGATTGGCAGTGCAGCATTTATAATGCTGCAGAATGAGAATCTCTGTTGTTTTTAGGCATTTGCTTAATTTAAAGCATGCAGTAAATTTTCAGTCTCACTTGAATGACAAAAATGCATATGAATCGCATGTAAAATGTGTTTGTGTAGGGTGTTTTTATGTCCTTATGTAATGGGTGAGTACCAGTATATTAGAGGTATAACGAAAAGCCACTGACTGTATCTGTTTCTGTTTCCTGCTCCAAATATTCATATCTGGATCTGGATACCCAAAGTGGGTGTGGCCTAAACCAGAAGTTGTTTGTTTGTTTGTTTTTAACTGAGATGTGTGCAGGACTGTTTTTAAATACAACTCCCTCAGTTATTGTTTCTGTTTGTATCTGCCTGCAACCTTTTCCAACAAATTAAGTTGGTTCTATTTCCCAAAACATAGTCTGATTTAATCCACCTGAACCCTGACCAGGCAGCTACTAAGGATGAGAGAATGAATGGTGTAAATGCATTGTTAACATTCACTTGTGGTCTGTCTTTGTCTCGTGAGCTGAAAAAACCTCCGGTTGCCCTGTGAACATCTGTGGCAAGCTTTTTTTAAAGACAAAAATAAATAGTGCACCTCCTATTTGTATTTGTATCCATTTAGGACACATTATCTGTTCTTTCCGAATAACATATTTTGTATTTGGTTACATCTGTACAGTATGTGTATTCATCATATCCTGCTGGTGCAGGTCCAGGCCTAATTTCTCGCTTTCAGCAGTAATGCACGCAAAAGCTAATTGAGCAATAGCTTCCGCTTGTGGAAAACCTTCAGCCTGTTAACAATGAATGAGTTACAAACCAGATTCATGTGGTGCTTTGTATCATAGTATCTTTAATCTTTAATCGATTCCCTGCATTTCTTTCCTCACTATTTTTTTTTCAAACCCCACCATTCTTTGCTCAATAATGCTGGACACAACATAAATCTTTGGCTAGGTCTCACACTAAATTTAGCACTTGGGAGGCTATAGGCCAGATTCCCAAAGTACTCACATAATCAGAGGCAATCTGTACAATCTGGACACACTAATGCAGACCAGATGCTGAGCTCTGCGTCTGACCTGCTTACCAGCACCTGTTGCCCCTAAAATCCCATTTGCCCCTGTTTAACATACCTCAAACAGGACAGGAGTTCCCCACTGACTCGTCTGTGCCACCCTAACAGGGTCTGGGGTTTTTTTTTTGTTTTTTTTTTGACATGATTTAAAGTCATCAGGCTTGGAAAGAAGTGTCACTACTGATCTTGAGTCAGAAACCTCAAGTGAGTCATGTGTCTAGACAGGCCTTTAATAGAGCATGCAAAGAACAGGGCTTAGATGGAGGCTGTTAATATGCCCTTTGGAAGCCCAGGAACATAGCGGATAAACCAGAGGGGTGATGAGTAGTGAGACCCTTTGGAGGAATACAGGGTCAGGATTGAATAATTCATGCAGCTTAGATACCAGGCTTGCAGAGAGATCATGTAGGAGTTCTGTTATAGCTATCAGTGATGCGCTTCTCTCTCAGACATCAGTTCTGCTCTTTTAATGGATTTCATTTACAGTGCCTATATTTGATCATACTGGCTAAGCTTTGAACCATGGCTGTATCTGTTTAGTGCTCCAGATATCTGTATCTGTATTCGGAATTAAGCCTGAAGTGGGAAGGTTTTGCCCCATTATATTTTCTTTATTAGATGGGTTTTTTAAATGGTTCTATTTACCAAAATATAAACAAACTAGCAGCCTAATTTAAACCACCACAACCCTGACCAGGCAGTTACTAAGGATGCTGAAAATATATCACTCAGAGCTGCACATTCATGTTCGTTAATACAGTCTTTCTTTGTCCTGCAAGCTTGATAACCCACTGTGCTTTAAAGTTTTTGTTGCATCCCGTGGCGTCCCAATCCTCTAGATGCCTTGTATACCTTCCTGGCAAGCATTTTCTCTCCAATTTGGTCTCCTGCCAGTTCCTACTGACCAGCCAGCTTTCCCCTATCATGACATCAACCAACTGGGAAGGGTGAAGGCTAACATGTGCTTCCTATGAGACATATGAAAACTAGTCAACCTCATCATTTTAAACTGCTGCTCATGTTACGTCACAGGGCAGCGTAACAGACTTAGAGGAATCAATGGTCTATTTGCCTTCTTCCGCATACGTGAGCTCACAGACGCCCATGATTGGTTAGTGTCACTCTGATTGACAAGGGAGAGAGTATGCCATCCTTCCCACCCAGAGAGCATGGTCAGTTTTCTCCCTGTCACTGATGGCAGTGGCATCATCTGGATGATGGGAAGCTTTCTAAAAAAAAAAAAAAAAAAAAATTCATTCTGTATAATGTATTCACATTCGATTACATAATACACTGTATATTGCATAATATACTGTATATGTAATAGAAATAGGTATGTAAGTAATAGGACATGACAGTGTGTGAAGGCCATGACCGCTACACTCCTTGACCACTTTTGTTGTTCTGATATAATTTTTTTTTCTTATACGCCTAAAAAAGATTTTTAACCTCTCAAGCTACAATAATGAAAAGGTTCCAGATTTGAATTTAACATCATGTTTAGGTGTTTTGTGTTTGTGTGTGTGTGTGTGTGTGTGTGTGTGTGTGTGTGAGAATGAGAGTATGCAGAGATGGGAAGTTGGCTTACACTGCCCTCTTCTGGCTCAAAATAAGTGTTACACTGGACATTAAGAAGGTTGAAAGTGACCAATGATTCTTTGTTGAATTACATGGAATTCGTGGTTGAAACAATATTATCCTCCAATTCCAAGAACCTGTCTAAATCTAAATATCATATCCATAATCACCTGAGTAATTCAATATTCAAAGCTCAAAAACTTTCCACGTTAATCTTTCAATATTTATTCTACATCCCGCTAACTGAGACATACTGTAGTATAAAATAATACCTCTATCCACAGCTATGTTTAAACTGTTTGATGTTTTCCTCCTACTGATTTGTCAATTGCTTTTCTCCTACAGAACTGTTTGATAAGGGTGACAGCCCGAGGCAGAGAGGCTTTGGTCACAGACTTTGGTTTGGCCAGGGAAGTAGTCGAACTTCCTGCCAAAGACAGGAAGCTGTCACTAGTGGGTTCAGCCTTCTGGATGGCACCAGAGATGCTGCGTGGAGAACCTTACGACCGCAAGGTGATGACAAACAAATATTCATACAAATAAAACTGTTATTATAATAACCACTGCACATTTAGAACATCACTGGCAAAACACTTTGAGAAGTGAACTTAAACCGACTTTATGAGTTATTGTGCTTGTCTCGAGCATGTTGTTGTTAAGGCTGATTTGGCTTTTTGTGTTCTAATTAGGTCGATGTGTTCTCCTTTGGGATAGTATTGTGTGAAATCTTGGCCAGAATCCCAGCAGATCCAGAAATACTTCCAAGAACTCAGGTAAACATCTAAATAACAAAAATAAAACCATGGTCAAATACTCTCAGGGTTTGATTAATAGGGAAAAAATGTTTATATTAATGTAAAACATTTTAATATTATATAAAAATAGGTGATTGATATTATAGGTCTGACTTTATTGCAGCATGTTGTCTCCTTTTAATATTTGTGTGTGTGTGTGTGTGTGTGTGTCTGTTCCAGGACTACGGCTTGGACACCTCTGCATTCAAGATGATGGCTACTGGATGTCCACAGCGTGTACTCGACCTGGCAGCTAACTGCTGTTTGGTATGTACCAGGCCTTCATAGCACATGCACACACACTGCAAGAATGCTTTATAACCTGATACTGGAGGATTTACTTAAAACTTGTGTTTATGTCTTATGTCTTATTACTTATGTCAAACTCATGAAGAGATGTTAATTTTTTTATGTAGTATGTGACTTTTTACATGAATGAGGGTAGAACCCTAATGATCATCATGTGTAGACTGTTCAAAACCACTGTATCTGTGATTTCTGATCCCCATACTACAAGTTATTCACTCGTTTTTACTAACAATCCTGTAAATAAGGAAAAAAGCACAATAACGCATGCTGTTCCAGGAAAATAATCAACGATGGGGTGGTGTGATGTGACTCAGTGTGAAGTAGAGTTACTGTTACCACCCCGTAGTTGATTATTTTCCTATAAAAGCACATACCAAAGTTTTTAATTCCACTTTATACCACAGCACTTTGACAATTCTGACATTTTGTTTTTAGAAATTAAAGAACGACATTTTCCATTTATACTGTAGTTACATGAAATATTGTGGAATGTCTGCGAAACAAGTTAGCTCCTGTTATCACTTACATTATAACAGTTATGAACAGTCGTTCCCTCACCATCCTCTCTTTCTTCTTCCTTCCAAAAATACTAAATAAATGTCTCTTTCCAGAAAACCTCATCATATCAACAATTACACAGTTTTCTTTGTTAAATAGCAATGTATTTTTTTTCATTTATTTACCATTAGGCTTAGTCATTGTTTTAGTCATTACAATAGAAATGTAACATTATAGAAAATTAATCAACACCTTCTAACCAATCAGATTTGAGAATTTATCAGTGCTATGGTACAACCCAATATATGGGTCAAGGACAAAAACAGTTTTTCAGTTTCCTAAATGAAAGGAATATAACCAAGTAAGCTTGGGTTAAAAAACTTCTGAACATTTAGAAGTTTTACAAACAATTACTCTGAATGACACATTTGCACTTTAGACTTGTATAAGACAATGTTCAAGTAGAAGTGTACTGATATATTTATTTATCTTTTTAAAAAAATTTTGGATTCAAAGTCATATTTTGTCATTGCGTGTCAAATATATATAGTTTAAGGTTATAAATTTGAATAAGAAATTAAACAATATAATATATATTACACACTATTTCTCTTACCCCAGTCAAGACATGTTCTGGGTTTCACATTTGCTTCTTACGTTTTGTGCTGGACCTAAAAATAAATAAATAAATAAATAAATAAATAACAAGTTAAAAAAAAAAAAAAAGCTTATAACCTTCAGTACATTGTGCAAACTTTAAACCTGAATCATCACACAGTCATCTCAAAAGCACTATTTTGACTCAGTAGTTCTATAAAACAGCAGAATAAGAACAGAATTTTCCTTACTCCAGTGTAGAGCTGTTCACATCACTTACTCATCTTAACATACTGTATTTGTCAAATTACTGATTCAGATAGAGGCATTCCGGAGGCCATCGTTCACCGAGGTGCTGGATGAGCTGTCGGAGATCGCAGAGACGCTGGAGCCGCCTACACACACAGAGCTGATGACTGGCTGAGCTTCATCATACACACCAGTCCTACAGAGAATACTGCATGCTTCTGTACATACACCTGAGCGTCCGAGCAAAATCTCTCACAGAATCCAGCCAGACAGGCGGGAAAAGACAGAGCTGTGAGCCAGACTGGCATTGTTAATGAGGTGCACAATATTCTCAGAGTTCCACTGCTGACCTAAAATCAGTTCCATACAGTCATGCAGAAATATCAGAGCTGCTGCTAAATGGACTTACATATATATCACCAAATTCAGATTATATTTCATGGACAGTATGTTCTAATTTGATCTTTTCTTCAGTGTGTAAAATTTTTCGAGCATTAATCAGTCACAGTTTTGGGACCTGCTGTTTTGCACAGGTTTCTACCTCTTATTTTATTATAATCCGGACCTGGAGGATTACAGCCAGAAATGATGATGATGATGATGGTGGTGATGATGATGATATTTCTCCATCGATTCAGGCGAAAGGGGGAATCTATTTGATATTTTTGTAAATTTTTGTACATAAAAAAAAAGTCATGTATATACGTTAAGTATTTTGGTACACAATCCTCCATACTGTATTTGTATTTTGCTTCTTGCCTTTTATTATAGTGTGCTTGTGTAAAATAGTTCTTATATAATACGAGAAGTTATACAAACATGACTTCCTACCTAGTGAGGTGTGCTTTTAGTGCAGGAAATCTCCTGCTTCCTGAAAGGAAGACCATTTAGACACACTTTCATTCCCACCAGCGTTTGTGTTTTCTTACCCAGTAGGTCAATCCATGTTTGTTAGAAGAATCAAGACTCAACAGGATAAAAACTGTGCTAGATTTTCCCTCTTGTTGTTTGTGTAGCACCTTATTGATCATCTCAGCTCCCTATTTTATTTTTATAATGTATTAAGTATATTCATTTTTTTCTTGAATGAGGAAGTCTTTGCTTTATGAATATTGCACAATATTAAATGTATAAATTATATACAGACATGGCCAAAACTATTGGCACCCTTCTGTTTTATCCAGACAGTGAAAAGTGTTGAAATTAAAAGATCTTTTTGTCATCTATACATGCATATTTGGTTTGCAGTGATTTAAGAGGAACTGAATTTTTACTTTTTTACTGTCTACAGTGTGGACGTTGCTAAATGACCTGGATAATATTACTTACATATATTCATATTAATTCATTATGTATTTGTTAAGATCCTGTTACATAAAATCCCTTGCTTACAAAGGTCCATATAAGCAACTACAATGAATAAATGGTGAGAACAGTTACCCTTTAATGCTTAACCATTAGTGATTATTCCATGTCTCTAAATCAAATTGAAGTGGTCATGTTTGGTTTCATAGTGCTGCTTCACATTCCCACATTTGACTAGCTAACCTTCAAACGTCAAACAATTTTCAACAGTTTCAAGTCACACCATTTGTCGTTGTCAGAAATGGATAAAAAAAAGTTATCCTTTAATAAATTTACAAATTGTAATCATTAGCAAATTGCTACGGTATAAGAGGAATAAAGTGAAGTGACATGACATGTGGCCAAGTATGATGGCCCATACTTGGAATTTGTGCTCTGCATTTAATCCATCCAAGTGCACACACACAGTAGTGAACACACACCTGGAGCAGTGGGCAGCTTTTCTTGCTGCAGCGCCCGGAGAGCAGTTTGGGGTTCGGTGCCTTGCTCGAGGGTCTCACCTCAGTTGTGGTATTGAGGGTGGGAGAGAGCACTAGTCATTCACTCCCCCCACCTACAATCCCTGCCAGACCTGAGACTCAAACCCACAACCTTTGGGTTACAAGTCCAACTCTCTATCCATTAGGCCCATCATTGGTTATTAACAGCATGACAGCATGCCCTATAACAGCATGCCCTGTCATGATTTATTCCTTACTTGTCCTGTTATATTATAGATGAATAGGGCTGTCACGCTCTCTCTGATCTTGAAGTGCATTGAGGCTGTAACACATCTTCAATCACACACAGGGCCTTATTAGCTTTCATATCTGATTACCTGCTATTTTTCTCCATGGTCTGAACTCTTAGCTATGTTAATTACATAAAAAAACAGGTTTGTTTTACTTTGAACCTTCTGTCCCCAGGCCACTCAATGCAAATGTGAAATAATCGTGTTCTATAAGCACCTCAAAAAAAAACCAAAAAAAAAAAAACCACTATAAACAAACCCCAAAAACAAAAACAGTACCAAAAACATCAAATACTAATTGAAGATTGGAAAAAGACACTGAAGGACGATGATATTCCAATCTTCCAAACGGACCAATTTCAGTGAGCATGTGCTCACTGTAGCCTCAGATTTCTGTTCTTAGCTGACAGGAGTGGAACCTGGTGGAACCTGCTGTTGTAGCCCATCCACCTCAATGCGCAACATGTGCATTCTGAGATGCTTTTTTTTTTGCTCACCATAGTTGTAAAGTTTGGCTATTTGAGTTACTATAGCCTTCAGTCAGCTCAAATCAGTCTGGCCATTCTCCTCTGACCTCTCTTATCAACAAGGCATTCTGCCTGCAGAACTGCTGCTCACTGAATGTTTTTTTTGTTGTTGTTTTTGGCAGTGTTCTGTTTAAACTCTAAAGACTGTTATGTATGAAAATCCCAGGAGATCAGCAGTTTCCGAAATACTCAAACCAGCCCATGCATGAGTTTCTGATATCACATTTTTCCCCATTCTGATGTTTGATGTGAACATTAACTGAAGCTCTGGACCTGTATCTGCATGATTTTATGCATTGTGCTGCTGCCACATGACAGATTAGATCATTGCATGAATGAGCAGGGGTACAGGTGTTCCTATTAAAGTGGCTGGTAAGTGAATATACTGTATATATAATGTCCATGCAGTAAGGAAATGCACCCATTTCCCATCTGAGGAACAACTCTAGTGCCACTGCTGAAAAGTACTACAGTCACTTTAATTCCTTAATATGGCCTAGGTCTCACTGAGCTAATTAATTACAGAATTATCTCTCATTTCAGTCTCGTAGCTTGTTATGGAAAGTGCAACATGATCCCAGGCTTGCCAATTCATAAGAAGTAACACTCCTGGATTTGGATGAAAAGTTACTAAGATAAATTAGGAGATGGTTTAGGAGTCATTTCTTTTCATAAGACCCATAAAAATCAATCCACCTCCCCCTTCGTTCATTCAATTTCTTACAAATTCTCCATGAGATCAATTTCACTGAATCACTGAAACAGTCACTGAATTTTCAATAACTTCTATGAGCTATCCTAGTCTAGTCCTTGTCTCATCTCATAGCACCGACACAAGGATCATTAATGACTTCCTTATTGACACTGATGCCCCTAATATGCTCATGTTATTGATCTTAGCTCAGTTCTCAGTTCTACCATCATTACCTCCCACCTCATTAAAAGACAATATTTCAGCTCTATCACGAAACATATTCTTCAATGCACAATCACTCATGGTGTCCCTCAGGGATCTGCTCTTGGCCTCTTCTTTTCAGGATTTACAGCACATGCTTCAACTTGGCTACATAATTCAATGAGAACATGAATTTTTACTGCTATATTGATGATAAATACATTTTTATAAGTAGGTGCTCTTCTCTAGCCATGCCACAGACCTCAGCAAGCGCCTGGTTTGTTGAGTAGATTCTATGAACTCTAAGATTAGATCCCTCATGTCTTGATATTGGTAGAACATACTGTAGACTAGTTTTCCTATATTTCAACTAATGATAGGGGATCAAACCAGCACAAAGCTGCTCCTCAAAGCCATCACTCACATCCCCATGACTTGAAAGAACACAAAAGGCTTCAGAAGATCATAAAAGAATCAGATTCATTCAGAGATTATACAACATCCTCAGCTTTCAGACAGTATTAAAACGCTGAATAGACAAGAATGAATAATTAAGCAGTTTCTTCATGAGGTTTTTGTATTTTGGCCTTTGTTGAGTGCTAGCGTCACACGACATCAAGAGACGATATTCTTTTGTCCTGCTGTATTAATTATCACAGCTTTACAAAGCACACTCCATCTTTCAGTGTAGCATTTTAATCTTGTTTGCTAAACTAATAAATTCAAATCATGGAAATTGGTTGAAACTACTCCACATCATTATGGTAAACATATTTCAATGATGTGTTAGTTAGTGGATGATACAAATTGTTCTTTAATGTCTCCAGAAGATGGCAGTGTCTTTTAAGAGTAGAAGTTGAACCCATTTTCGAAGGCTCTTGACCTGAAGCCAATTTCCTTCTTCTATTAGATTTAATATATTCCGACAAATTGGCCCTTATGCGAACAAATCTGTCTCTCTGCATACCCCAATTTTAATATATTCTCAGGAACAAGTTTTGAATTCATTCAAGCAATGGTGAAACAATTTTTTGGAGCTACTATTAGTCAGGCTAGTGCATTTCAGGCAGGAGAGATTTTATCTGAGATACATAAGATACATAAGGTAGCCGAGTATCTCTCTATAACAGTGAACACATTTAGTTACATTTTTGGATGTATTCAGTCGTTTTGTCTTTTTCTTTTTACAGAAAAAAAAGCACATGAACTTCACGTGTGAAATTTAAGAGTGGACTTTGCACACGTAGTGCATATGTTTTTATTGTCAGATCTGATTTCTCATGATACATTTAATTTCACATGTGGAATATGTCATTATATTTTTCAGATGTCATTTTCTCACTACTAATAATGCTCTTTAAGAGGTTTCATTGGTTGTTTTCCCAATTTTCTCAACAATTTGGTCACTTGCCAATTGCCACTCTCCTCTATCATATAACAGCTAGTGTGAAAGCAAACGTGCTTCTGTTAAGACACATGAAGCCAGCCATCCATGTCTTTGAACTCCTGCTAATGCTGCATCAAAGGACAGTGTAACACACTCAAAGGAAAGCACTATCTACCCTCTTCCGCATACATGAGCTCACAGATGCATGTGATTGGCTAGCATCACTGTAACTGACATGGGAGAGAGAGTATGCCTCGCTCACCCAGACAGCAAAGCCAATTTTGCACCCCATGGCTTGGGGCCACAGATGGCTGTAGCACTCATGATCTCCTGTGAAGATGGCAGTTTTTCATTAATATAACTTAATAAATGGGCTTTCACACTAATTCTTTTATCTTGTTTAGTGCAAAAACCCAGGAAATGATTCGTGCTCCACTTTAAATAAGTGCTGATCACATCCTTGTTCATTTACCACCATCTAAAAGTGGCACGCTGCACCAGTCCTGGGGAAAGAATGAATCATAACACATGATTAGCCATTCGGGTTCATGACAACAGCTGAAAAATGAGGCACTAGAAAAAGCTCCATGACCTTAATCTGGCTTTGCAATTAAATTGCTGAGAACCCTCTGAGTGGCTCACACCAAACTCACAGACTCGTATCACTATCTTAATTAAACTCGTCATTGTTATTGTGCTCTTTATATCTCACGCTTCCATCCATCCTGCTCAGTCTTTCTTTATTGTGATCATAGAGCCTCAGTAGGTTCCTAATATTGTGCAGTCTATGCACCATATTTATATGACAAACCAAATGCGTCAGTGGTGGAGTGATTGTATTTTGAGGTTTATTTGAATCTAATAAAAGCTTGAAAAAAAAATATCTGGGTCTCTTGCTGTGAACCGAGGCTGCAGGGAACATTTGCATAGAGAAAAGCATGATGAATTGCTAGAAGTTTGGCTTCCAGTTGGCTGAGGTTATATAATCTATTGCTGTATAAATGCCTTTAATAGGAATTGTAAAGTCTGAGTTATGGCGGTTTTACGTGTGCAGCTCTCAAGCTCTTTGTGCTAGTTAAAATGATATGCAGGACAGATACTGTGCGTGCTCTATAAAGATGAAAAGGGTATGATTTACCTGAAAAGGATAAAAAAGGTCATAAAAGAGCAGTTTCTGGCTGACAAATAGGCTATGGTTTGTCAGTGTTATTATCTGACTGTTGTCTACAGTATCAAAGTAATGAAAGATGCAAAAAGGCAGTGTATCTGAAGAGCCCATTTAGTAAAAGGAATCAATGACACATGTTCAATATCTTTATTTAACTTCTGATCTCAGTGGTGTGTGTTTAAAATCCCTCTGCATTTTAATTGTGCTAGAAGTGCAAGCACTTCAAGGGCATGATCACTCCCAAAAGTGTCATCTACTGCTCATGATATTGAATGGGAGAACTAAAACAATTCCAATATCAGTAACTCACTGTTATTATTTTAAAACCATTAAAGGAGCCTCATAGTAGAGATAGGAATGAAACTATTACATATGCACAACAGTCATAGAAAGAGAGATAGGCAGCACAATTCATGCTATTTTTTTTTTAATCAGGTTTTTCAAGTCTGTAATTAGAAATGCCGTGCTTGCCACTAGATATATCTTTTGTTTTTATCCAAGGTGCATAAAATGTACAATTCTGTCATTTGTACCATTGCATACTTGGATTTCAATTTGACAATGGATGCTTAGTCTGTTTACATATAGGGCAGCATAAGACCCGCTATCTGCCTTCTTCTACATAAATGAACTCACAGACACCCACGATTGGCTAGTGTTGCTGTGAGTGACAGGGGGCAGAGTAATACTGCCCCTCCCACCCAGAGAGCATGGCCAGTTTTGTTCATTTGGCTCCCTTGGCGTCATCAGGATTCACACTAATGTTTTTCTGTTGCTTTTCTCAGGAGGAAAAAAGCTCATTTTTAAGTTGACTTAAAATGGGTGAAGGAAGTGCAGTCACGAAGGTTCTTGGGAATGGCATTCCAAAGATTTTGGGGGGGTATGGCACTAAAAGTTCTGCCTACCACTGATCTCAGTCTCGTCTTAGACAGAAAAAAGTGCTTATATAACTGTTTACACTTTGGACACTAAATCTAGGGAGCATTTCAATTTGTGTAATCAATTGACATGACTGACAATGACAGGGTGTGTGAATCTACAGTCTGGGCTAGAAAAAAATCAGCCCCAAGCTTCATATATGTAATTGTTTTTTATGGCCACAGTGCTGTTATGGACACATGTGCTGTCATTCTTTGTTCCAAAATGTAAAGAAGAATTTACATTCAGGCCATTTGTTAACAGCAAATAAACATGCAGATGGAAAAAAACATTTTTATTTTTTCTTCTTTTTTTTTAAACAGAGGGAGGCTTAGCCCTACTTGCCCATTTATACCCTGATCTACTGACATATCATTGGAAGAGGAACTTCTCTTTTAATCTAGAATTGAGTGAACGGTAATTGAATATAAAAGCAGATTGTTACACTTTATTACTGAGTCGAGGCTAATCATTAACACTCTACACCCCATACATATGTATTTACTTAATGTAGTGTATCCTACTGGAGCAATAGTAGTCTGACCTTCATCAGACCCTGCTGAGCCCGACCTTTAATTCATCTCCTCCTCTTTCCTTTTGTCCCTCCTCCACTTCCCTTCTTCCTCCATCTCTCTGGTAGTCAAGGTTGCCTCCTCCTTCTCCTTGGGGTTCAGGCTCCCTGGGGTGCATTGCAAAACCTGTGATCAATTGAGACCTTTCAAATGTCACAGGCAAATCTAACAGGTCTAGTGTTCAGCAGGGAGCCTCACGCACCAAGAACTCTCATTCTACAGAGCAAAGGGAGGGTCGACTTTAAGAAATGCAGGCTAATGAATCCTTTAAGAGGAGAGAATGTAGTTTTTGGTGAATGTAAGAGACAGGGGGTGGAATGGCATTAAAAAAAAATTCACTGCATGATTCTGTACAGTCTAATATCACACTCTTTGCTATTTCAAAGTAAGGAATAACACACTTCGGGGCATGCAGTTATAGGAAGAAATTCAGAGTCAAGATGGTGTAATACAGCCCCAAAGTGTTACCATCCCAAAGTTAATTATAATTTAGCAATAACAGCATATCTCATTGTGTTTTATTCCTCTTATACCAGAGCAATCTGGCAACGTTAACATTTTCTATGTATTAACGAACATATTTAATTTTATCCATTTAGAGTTACAGCTGCAAAATTGAACAGCTGCAAAACTTGTATTATAGTAGTTACAAACAGTCGTTCCCTTATCAGCCTCGCTATTTAAGGTAATAAGAGAAAAACAAATGCAGCTTGTCATGTTACCAAGAAATCACAAATCTCTAACCGCTCTGTTCTAAAGACTTTCCACTTACTGAAAACTTCCAGCTTTACCTCTGACTGTTACAAATCACTGACACTGGAGACTCCTTCCAAAAATGTAAAATAAATATCTCCTCAGAGAAAACTTCACCACATGAACAATTACACCCATTTTTATATCTGTTTATTTGGAGCATCCGCCATACAAGTTCCTGTGTATTTTGTTACTATAGAAGCAATGACGTATTAGAACAAGCACGTTAATATAAACCTTGCAGCAGGCACAATTGTCAGAGAGCTGTGATGTTATAGAAGATTAATCAACACCTTCTGACCAGTCAGAATCAAGCATTCAACAGCACTGTGAAGCAACAATGCTCTAACATTTGTGAAACAAACCATTAGGGCATTGTTCTTTCACCTGCTCCCGTTAGGGGTCACCACAGCGGATCATTGGTCTGCATATATGATTTGGAACAGTTTTTACGTTGGATGCCCTTCTTGACACAACCCTCCCCAGCTTCATCTGGGCTTGGAACCAGCACTGGGAGCGCACTGTTTTGTGCAACCCCGTGGCTAGGGTTGGTTCCCTGGCTGGGAATTGAACCCTGAGCCGCAGCAGTGAGAGTACTGAGGCCTAACCACTAGTCCTCCAGGAACCCAGTCATGCACTTAAATAACAATGTAAAAAAAAAATAAATAGTTTGTCTGATATAACACTACAGTAGTAAAGCAAGGATTAAATTATTTTATTTCAGCACAAATAGTTTAAAATGGACTTAAAAGTATTACTACAAGCCTTCAACAGTTTAGCAAAACAACATATAGCTACTAATTTTGCTCTTGGCCTGTCCATTCTTTAAAAAAAAAGTAGGTCTTTGTTGGAAATTTTGTTTAGCCCAATTCAAAAGCTTTTGTCAAGTGCTGAATAATTTTATGGGACATCATCATTTAAACTGTTGTGGCATAACTTTACTATTATAACTAGCTCTCCTTACCTTTTTAGCACAACATTGATATTAGGAATGTTTCATACACCAGTAGCAACTATGTTTCTTTAAGAGATGATGATATACTCAGATAGAGCTGTAGGGTATGTGATGGACACCCTGGGAAAAGCAGGTCAAGGTTATGAATGATTGGACAGAGGGTGGAGAAAATACATAGTGGATTTCCAATATGGTGTCCAGCTGAGGCATTATTCTCAAAAGAGATAAGCAGTTCTCATTTACATATAAAACATATAAAACATATAAAACGGGATTTTTTTTTCATATATATGTAGAAGTGATTTGGAATGAAATAACCATGTGGGTGAGAGATAAGCATTACTTTCTATGTGAGTACTAATAGAAGATTGAGTGTTACTCAGCTTAAAGCCTTCGAATATATTGATTGTTTTAGTAAATAAGAGGAACGGGCCAACAACCTTGTAGATCTTGGTTTCATCTGCTCTGATGCCGGCACATTTATGATGATGTAGTGTTGGACAGAAAGGACGCCGACTTCATTGGTATTCTGCAGCTCAGTTGTAATAACCCATTAGCATCTGTGGTGCTGAAGTCAACTAATGCTTCCCAAGAAATGGGGGAAAAAAAATCCAGCCATACAGGGACCTGCTCCACTGATGGATCATGAACCCATTGGGAATAAACCTTATTCATTTCATGCCTTAACACTGACCTCGAAGCCAGTGAAGCTTGCCAAGGAAGCACTTTCAAGCTTTGCATTGGTGATAACGTCTACTTCCCAAGATCTATAGAGTATGTGGGCTGTATAGGCTATAAGTTCCAAGAGTGTGACCCCCAGTTCTCTGTAATTTGTATTCCAGGAAGCCACCTCTGTATTTTATGTAGGTGTAAATAGGGTTGTACATTATCATTGTTTTCTGTAATTGAAGCACAGCGATGGTGGACGATTTACACTTCTCCACATAGTGGGGGTTTGAAGATAGATCAGAGTGGGCAGATTGTGCCCGACTGGATGACATGGTCGTTTGTTATCCGATGACTGCTGGCCAAATTCTTTTAGCCTGCACTTATCTGGAGTTTAAAAAATGGACGAAAGAGCATGATGAAAGGGGATTTGAGAGGGGTGGAGATGAGGGTAGTGATGCTGAGAGATAACTGGGGAAACCTTTAAAAAGGTCTCACATTCAATTAAGTGTGTTGACAGAATTGGGTTCTTTTTTCATGCGGGCCAAACTTGCTAGAATCTAGTCGATTGTGGTGTGTTGTTTACTCAAGAATCAGTTTTATTAGTATTCCACTTGCATTCAGTATGTATCTAGTGGGGTATTTGAGTGTAACAGTAAACTGTAATAAGATTATGTTATGTAAAGAGTCAAGCATGATGGGACATGCTTTTATAGGAAAATAATGAATCAATGACAGAGTGGTTTGATGCAGCCCGAACCAAAGCAGAATTACTATTACCACAGCAAAGTTGATTATTTTCAAATAACAGCATTTCATGAACTCTTATACAAGAGCAATTTGTCAATGTTTACATTTTTTTAAATCTATTAAAGAATGACATGTACTTTGTACCCTTTTAGAGTTACATTTAATGTTGTGGAATGTCCATTAAATAAGTTAGTACCTGTTATCACTTACATTATAACAGTTGTAAACATTTCTCTCTCTTGACATTAATAAGACAAAAAAAATGCAGCATGTGATGTTACTGAGAAACTGGAACACTGTCTGTCATGAAGACTTTCCCATATTGGAAATTTTACTGATACAAAGTGATGGTATTGGAGACTCCTTCCAAAAATGCTAAATAAATACATCCATATCATACATATACTGTACATATCCATAAATAAACACACATTTTTTTATCTGTTCTTGTGTCCACCATACAAGCGCCTTTGGAAGTTGCTATTATAGAAATCATAATGTATTAAAATGAGCGCATTGATATAAACCTGTGATTTGAATTACAGCCGACACTACTGTCAGAGCTACTGTTACAGAAAACAAATCAACACTTTCTAACCAATCAGACTTGAGAATTTAACAGCACTGTGGTATAGACGTTTATAGGTAGTGACATCACCAAAAACAAAAAAAATCTACATTACATGATGTTTTTTAATTAATATCTTCAGGATGAAGACTGAAAGCCATATTAAATATTTTATTACTATGATCACAATTTTACAAATCTAGCATCCTTAATATTTCTTTGGCTTGCCGTTTTGGGGAACCTGCAGAACTCCTTTTGAAAGATTGAACCATTCAATATTCAAAAACCATTAAGAAAGCCTTTTTTTCTAACAGTGTAGAGAAGATAAAAATCTCAAATTCCAATTTTAAAAAAATCTGACATCGTAGTGTGAATGTTTACAGATGATTCTACTAAAGACACACACCTTCAGTGATACTGTTTTCACTTCCTCTCTCACTGACTGAAGCAGTACATTATCATGCTGTGCGCAGTTAGTTGTGAAAAAAAAAGCACATCTCCGCAATCAATACTAATCCAAGCCATGTGTGACGAGAGAGCGATGCAGGACTTGACTTCTGGGTCAATAGTAAACAAATGGAGGATAAGAGAAGGAGAGTCAGATATAAACAACCCAGTTTCTAGACCAACGAAACTGTGTCAGGCCAAGACAGAGACAGGTCAGAGAAAGGACGCAGAAGTGGATCAGTGTTGAACCTCTCCATCTCTGTCATGGTTCCATCACGCCGCTCTTGTCTGTGTGGGGGATTTAGAAGGCTACTAAATTTACCACAGAGTTGCAGGACACAGATAGGGACAGTAATCTGTGTTAATGCTGCAGTCCCAGCAACCCTGATGCCAAAATCCTCACACAGGGAACAGACTCTTCTGCCAGCAGCTCTCATTTGTTGGTAGAGGCTTGAGGCACATTCAAGTGGCCTGGATCAGTCTTGTTTTTGGGTTGATTGTTTTGTTTTTTTCTTTTTCCTGGTGAAACAGATTGCACTCTCTCCTTTCTATATTGAGGTTACTGAAATGATACTTGATATTTTACAGAATAATGGCCTAACTAACAAATTTATTAGAAATTAATAATTGAAAAAAAAGCTATAACAGCCTGAGGGCAGAGGTGCCATTATACCTCAAGGCTGTGTGTCTTTCTTTGTCCTTATGAGTGACAGGTTTTCCACTGCACAAAGTACCTGAACCTTTAGCACAACACACCTAGAACTGGTATTGGTCAAATACCAAATTATATAGTTTTATGGGGTTTTTTTGTACATTCATAACATTGACCTTAGTCAGTATTATACTAGAGCTATCTGCCATTCAATCTTAACCCAGATAGAACTTTGCAATACTAAGGTCCACTTGGTATAAACAGGAATTAATGGTATTCAGGGATGCAGCTTTCACCACTGTTCATGGCTGATGTGACATACAGAGTCACACAACCTGCAACACCACACATTTGATTCGATTATTTTTATGAACAGTTTTGTCATAGAGGCAAAATTTCTTTTCAAAACATATTTGTATTGATGAGAAAAACTTTGAGTGGATAGTCTGTGTTCTGTGGCTACACTTATAGCTGATAAGATCATTTTTCACTTTTAATGATGCTCAGTGCTATTTATTAGACCATACTGAAGTCTCAATCCACAAAATAAGTATAGAGTTGTATTTTTTTAAATAAATATTTTATAATAAACAATGTACCACCCACCACGACCATGCTTAGAGACAAACACTAAACACTAGTTTGTGGAAGAAAATACCCTTTAAGATGGATCTAACGTCCCTCAAAGCCATTAGAGGGCTAGTCTCTGAGGTACAGTGAGTTGGTGTTTGGACTATGTTTAAAGAAAGCTCTGCCATTTCTCTAGTAGCTCAGTGGTTAAGGTTCCAAGTGATCTGAAGACAGTAGTTTGAATCTCAGGCCATTGCCAGGCCTTCAACCATCAGCTGGAAGGGCTGTAATCTCAGTCAATTGTAAGTCACATTAGACGTAAGCATACATGTACGCATGTCAAATGGATAAATGTAAATAGTCATCTCTGATTGAGTATTCAGGTTCTTGTTCAAATTGGAGTGTGACAACATGGACAAAACCTGGGTTAAGAAAGTTCCGTTCAAGAGGGATCAATTCATTTTGCTCAAACAGTTCAAGAAAATTGCTGTTATCATCAATATTGAGAGCATATCAATGGACTTCTTGCTCGCTACAAAGACCACACTGAAGACTCTCAGGAATAAACAACGGCTCAGAATTGAGCAACGCGTTAGAAACTGAGGGTTTAAATTGACAGAGGGAGGTAACAAGCAGCAGGTGAGACTAATGAACTCAAATGGTAATAAGGTAACAATAACAGGAAATTGACCATTTAAGGAAAGTGAGGGGCAAAATGGGACAAATGGTGAGGTACGAGAAGCCAACAGGGACAGAATCAGTGCTGACAAGACAAGTCACTCTAACAGCAGTTTCATTTTCATCAGTTTCATCAAAGATTTCTGTAATGATTTTGAAAAAAATTATGTTTCTACTTACTATTATTGATGTTTAACGGTCAATGTGTACAATTTAAAACTCACAGTAATATTGTAAGGAAATGAAATCTAGAGAGTGTGCCCACTGTGAACTATTTGAAAGGGCTTTAATATCTTGTTGCAGGGACACAGAAGATGGGGAGTACATAATGGAAAAATGTAGGAAGGTTGTTTATACTACAAAAGCATGATGAAAGTGGCACAGCCACAGAGGAAGGAGGGAGATTTGAGAAGAGAGAGAGGGAAGAGGGAGTGAGAGAATGCATGGGTGATAAATTTGAGATGCTGCAGATAGCCGGTAAAGTGGGCTATACTTTCTGCTCATGTGATGAAGGAGTGACAAGCGATAGGGCTGGAAATATAGAGAGGCTGAGAAATAAATAGAGGTCAGATTTTTCTGTATGCAGGTGTGTGTGTGTGTGTGTGTGTGTGTGTGTGTGAGGCCAGCGATAAGCTTCAGTGTACAATGTGATCATTGCTGATATCAGTATATAATGGGAGTTTCATTTAAAATGGGAATGAGAGGGAGTTGAAGTGCAGTAATACAAAAAGTGAATCACCAAACAACATCTGTTTATGAGTGTGTGTGTGAACATGGTATAATAAAGGGGTCATCAGGTATTTCAGCAGACCGAATTGAGTACTAGAAGAAATACTGTACCAGAGCCAAAAAACTGGCTGTAGTTCAGTGACTCTAGTTTTCTAAACACAAACCACTGAGGTTTCTAGGACAGAGCCTCTGTAGCAACCAATGACATGCATTTATGTAAATTATGTAGCTGAACGCAGTTCATCAGACCAGAGAGACTAGCTACAGGGCAAGGGTTTCATGAATTTTTCATTTCATTTACCCCTCTCTGGTCTGAGCCAACTGATGGCACAGCTTGTTTTAAAAAAAAAAGTTGATTACAAAAATAAAATGTTTAAAGACAAACTGACAGAAAAATGTGTGTTTATTCTCCATGCATGACATTTAAAACCTGACACATCTCATCTGTTCTGAGTTTGTGGCAATAGTCAAAAGTGGCAACTACCACTACAAGTGCCACTACAAAACAAAACATAACCACTTCAAATTGTCTGATTGTATAGCCATAAACTAATCATTAATTGTTAAGCATCAACTGTTGTCTTCATTCAATTGTGTTAGTTGCTTATACTATACTTTATACTTTTCCCTGTATTGTTCTTATGAAGTTTTTATGTAGCTTTTGGCCCAAAACTGGGCCAATGCATTCATTCATTTATCTTCATTAAATGCTTTATCCTAGTCAGGGTGTTGGTGGTTCTGGAGCCAGTGCCAGTAACACTGAGCATGAGGCTGGAATACATCCTGAATGAGACACCAGGCCATTGTAGGGCACCAGGCGCACACAGACACGCACACCTTCACATATAGTGGCAATTTAGAGTAGTCAATCCACTTACCAGCATGTTTTTGGGAGGTGGGAGGAAACCAGAAAACCTGGAGGAACCCAGAGCAATATAGTATAAAGTAATTGTGGTTGTATATATTTTCAGCAAGGTTCTCCTCTGCAGAATAGTCCCATCGTCTTCATGGATCAAGATTTTGTGATCATGAACCTCGGGTTATGTCACCAGAAGCTTAATGCTCCCAGAAGGGTGAACAGAGTGATCCTAAAGATGCCTAAGAATACTAAAACTAAAATCTATTTTGCCTGGATGAGGATTACCAAGACTCTGCAGCCCGACATGGTGGTAGTGTCCACAGGCAAGCACCTGATGACCAGGCCTTCCATATAACCTGGTTGGGCAAAGACCTTGATAATCCAGAAAAGCATCGGAGTGGAGTCGCTGGTCATCCAAATCAAGAGGAGCTAGTTGAGGTAGTTAGAGCACCTTACAAGAATGCCTCCTGGTCAGCTCCCACTAGAGCTATATCAGGCAGGTCTCATTGGACGGAGACCCTGGGGGAAGACCCAGGACCTGTTGAAGAGATTATATCCCACAGTTGGCTTGGGAATATCTGGGGATCTGCCAAGGAGAAGCTGGAATCTGTGGATGAGGATAGAGAAGTCTGGACTGACCTTATCAGCCTATCACCAGGAAAAGCAGGAGGAAAATAAATGAATAAAAAAAAATAGTCAAATCTCTGAAAGGAAGAATTTTAGGCCTCAGATTATAAATACTTTTAATTAAAGCAGCTACAAAGGCATTCTACATAAATGTTTATTGATGCCCCATCAACTGACCTTAAACTTCCATTCTAAGTGAGTTTCAAGTAAACACGTTTTATGTTCTTTTGAGTACAGGTGAATGTGTCAAGGTTCTTGTCTGTGGTAATCATATATACACTACAGATGTGGTGGATAGGGGTTAGTGTAGAACATGCTGGAGTATCCTTTTAACGAAAAACTGCCACCTCAAAGGGAATAAGCTGAAACAGAATGCAAGTTGGCAGTGAGTCCTTTTTATCATCCAAGAAGAGAAGCGAATGTGTAAACATGACTCATCCATCCACAGCATACACCTTTTACATTACACCACCAGATCAGTGCCTGCTTCATTTTTATAAACGCCACAATGCAACTTTAACAGGAAACCAGATCATAATCTGTGCTGTTAAGGTATGTGCAAGAACAATGCAGGCCAAAGCACATGAGTATAATCTGGTAGTTTGCCATGTTAATGAATATTTCATCATGCTTCTCTTTAATTAAGATTGTGACACGTTTGCAAATTGCTGCTTAGGCCATGTGAGGTCATGGACTGGAGTTTTGAGATGTGTGTCGTAAACCAGATTGGATTTAATACCACTTGGTATTGGATATTGGCACTTGGATGTTTTTATTGTTGAAACCCACAGAGACATCTTTTAGAGTCTGACTGTAACAGCTTTATGCAAATGTGGGCAAGTGCTCTAAAATGAAATGAAAAGGTCCATCACAAAGGGCATTTTTACCAGAAAGAGATTGAGCCTTTATGCAGATTAGTGCTGAGCCTTGAGCCTCTTATCAGCTTTTATCAGCCTGATAGGAGTTATCAGTTGTCAGCCAACAAATTGGCTGAAATTAGCATTCCAACAAATACAAATAATAATAAACTACAATAAGTAAATATACATAATTATCCATCACTGATATCATCATCATATTTAATCAGAGGGTTTAAAAATTCTACTACCCATCAATAACTCAGTGATATTATGAAACCATTACAGCTGACTCTAACCATAGGCATAAAACTATTACACATAAACACAGGAACACACTAACAGAACAATAGATCTGTGACTGAAGAACAACATCCATGTTAATTATTTTTAAGTGTTTCAAATCTGTAATTATGCTGTGTCTCTTCTGGATATTAAACACAGTAAACAGAAGAGCGGTGCTTGCTGTTAGCCAGCTATTTCATTCAAACCACACAAAATGTACAGTTCTGTTGTTGGTCCCTTTGTGTAATTTGTACTTTGATTAGTATTTATTTCTAACTTCTGCTCCAAAGGCATTTTGAAGAAAAAAAAAAAACCAATGATTTTTCGAGATCGTTCATATTTATTACACCAAGTATTGTACTTCAATAAATACACTAAATATAAATCTACAGTATGGGCTAGAAAGAAATTAGCCCCAGCCTCTACTTGATATCATTATGTGTATTTTTAATTATGACCATTGGTGATGTTTTTATGTATTTTTCCTTAAAAGAGAAGAAGAGCCCTGCTAGCCTGTTGATACCAGCCAGCTCTGAAAATTATGCATGACTATGTGTGCGTAAAGAGAAATACCACTGGTAAAAATTCTACTACCCATACTACATATGAGATATAGAGCTAAACAGTCACACAGAGAAACATCAGATGCATAAAAGAGCTGAAATCGCAGCTGGAAAATTGTCACTGTGGTTGGAGTGGGATAAACTTATTCCTCCACTTGCACCAGTACACTAAAACACTTCACAATATACAGGGACAAGCACTGTGCAGTGCTCTTGAAGTCAATAACCTCCTGGTGTCATCTGTCTAACAACACTAATCACAAGTGACAAATTTTGTAAAGAAACTGACCATGAAAATGTATTGATTTCCTGCTCCACAGAACATGAAATTAGATGTCCTGCAGGTCTACGTGACCGGAATTTGTGATGAATTCAGCCATTCATTCCAGCGCAACAAAAGTAATGTTCCTGTATAATTGAGTCAAACAGCAGCACACACAGTTCCTGCTTCATCAAAGTAAAGGCAAAGTCTCTTTGTGAGGAGTTTAGTTTAGCACAACAAAGCCCTCTCAGGACTCATTTGTGTTCTGTCAGAGGGGCTTGATATCACCACATCCTCATAGACGGAATGAAGAATAGAACACTGCCTACTGAAAATGAACCCTGAAGCACCAAAACATCATGTCCCTGCTACTGAGCGGCTTTCTGTCACTCTCGGTGAGGCGGATGTCCATGATGAACAGACCCGATTTAGCCGCAATGACACGCCTCCTTGCGCTGCTTCCCTTGGGTTTTTCTGGGTTCAGGAGGGCACGTCCTGTGGTACTGCCATGATATTTTATATAAATACCACTTATGTAACAACATGCCAAAGCCTGCTCAAGCAACAGAGCTCCAGTGCTCCACTCTTATTTATTAATAAACATCTTAGACGACCACCTGTTAAGACTCGGCAAGTGTTTCTAGAGTATTAGAGTGCTTTCACACTTGGCATTTTACATGTAATCCTACGGGAAGCAGCCACAAGGCATGTGTAATGCAGACACTTTTAAAAAGCAGTGCTGATGGAATTTTATTTGTCACAATGAAATGCTTCCAAAATTGAAAAAGTTCACATTTTCCACAAAGTACTAAGAGACATCAAGCGCTTCTTTTCTTTTTTTTTTTTTTTTTTTTTTTTACCCTTCGACCTTTCAGGTCATAAAAGAAGTGCACAAAAAAAAAATATGGAGGACCTTGTTAATGATTGAATAATAAGGAGATTTATTACATGCTTAAACTAGCTAGCTTGAGTATAAACAACAAGCTAGATTGAACTCAGTATTTCAAGTCATGAAAGTTCATGGATGAAAGTTCAAGCATTTTCATGTTCTATACATTGGTATACTAAGGTATTGGTATACTAAGCTAGCAACTGTACTAAGATCATTGTAGCAAACATATTAGCATGACACTGTTCTTTAAAAAAATTACTGAAATTAACACACTTCAAAATTATCACTGCTTTTCTCTCACATGTGACAGCATAACATGGCAGACATTCTAGCTAACTTGTTAGTAATTGGCTAACTAGCTATTTTTGTTAACTTTTTAGTTAAATATTAGCTAAATATTACAGCTCAAAAATGGCGTGAATGCATTACAAAGAACATTTCTGTCCCCAAATAAATGTATGAAGTAATTCAGTACTAGGAAAGAAACCCTAGGCACTCACAGGCAGGCTTAATCACAGCCATTCCAAAAAAGCAGGGTTATTGTGGGTTATTTCTGCACAAGCCATTAGATATGATATTAGATGCACCAATGAAGCCGTCTTGAGAAGTGAGGGAGACATGTTGTCTGCACAAATCAACAATTCTTAGGAGATGTGTCGTCTACACAAATCCAGAGCAAGCACTGCTCAGAAGTCTTGCTGTCTATGTATTGCCTCAACAAAAGCTTCTTATGAGACTTGCTGTCTACACATAAGCCAAACAAACACTTCTCAGGAGATTCACTATCTACATATAACCTCAACAAACAGTTCTAAGGAGACTTGCTGTCTATGCATAACCTGAACAAACACTTCTCAAGAGACTCGAACAAGCCCTTCTAAGGAGACTCGAACAAATGCTTCTTAGGAGACATGCCGTCTAGGCATAACCTGAACAAACACTTCTTATGAGACTTGCGGTCTATGCATAACCTGAACAAACCCTTCTAAGGAGACTCGAACAAATGCTTCTTAGGAGACATGCCGTCTAGGCATAACCTGAACAAACACCTCTTATGAGACTTGCAGTCTATGCATAACCTGAACAAACCCTTCTAAGGAGACTCGAACAAATGCTTCTCAGGAGACGTGCCGTGTATGCATAACCTGAACAAACACTTCTCAGGAGACTCGAACAAACACTTCTCAGGAGACGTGCCATCTAGGCATAACCACTTCGAAGAACACTTGAACAAACACTTCTAAGGAGACACACTGTCTAGGCATAACCTGAACAAACACTTCTCAGGAGACATGCCATCTAGGCATAACCCTAAAAAACACTTCTAAGCAGACACTGTCCATGCATAACTTCAACAAACACTTCTCTGATTGCATTAAGATTACAGCAATCATATTCAACCTCTCACTGTGCTGAATGTGTTACTGAATTCAACATGCCTAATAAACTGTTTTGCTCCCAGCAGGTTGGTTACTCAGACACCCATGATGACCTCATTATACATAGCAAAACATACTTGGCGCTGGAGAGAATATCTGATTTTTAACAATCTTTTAGGCCTTTTGTTTCATTGCCAAGTTGAACAACTCAAGGCATTTAAGAGAGCAAAATTAAGAGTGAAGGAACTGCACTTGATGGAAGGATGTACTGAGGTCAATCTAAGAATCATCAGAAGACACAGCATGGACCACACACGGGCTGAGCAATCACACAGCACCATCATGAGAACAACTCAAAACAAGTGGCCATTAGTTTCAGTTGGAGGGATTTGAGTGCCAGTTTAAAACACAGGACTCTACAGGTGATAATTACATAATCAGGAAAGAAGATCTGATAAATTGCAACTCCAGTGGTTTACTCCAGCTACACAGACAGCAGCACTGAGCGAGCAAGTCTGAACATGATGCCAAGCTGCATCTATAAGGAAGAAATACTGAGTGAACAGACCTCACACTCTCCACTCTCAGGGCATCCTATTTTCTCACATTCCTCATAGCTTGAATGAGACCACATGCTTATGTTTTAGAAGAGTTCTGGCAACTTGTTACACTTATAGAATGACATGCTTCAAAATTCCACAATAAAAACCTGAATACTTGCATACCAAATACATCAACATGGGCAGACAAATGATACATTATTTAGCTAACTAGCAATCTCCAATGTTTCACCCAGTCCCATGAATTCATTGCCTGGAAACTGACTAGGCTAAAAAGTGGTCACTAGCATAAAAATGTAATAACATATGGCAAGTTAGCATTAACACAAACCAAGGGAAACTAATAGGTTTATTATTAATATCCTCTTCTAATGTTTCTAATGTAGCAGATCGTGTTTGCAACAAAAATTCAGCAAGTCACTGGCCAATGTGTTCTCACATTATTCAAGTCTGGCTAGCATCTTTATGTTCTGTTGACCGCTAAGTCATTGCATATTGCACTATTGCACTAGCAATATAACAAAGTTATGTGACATTTCTGAGACAGATTTTATTTCCTCAGTTTCTTCAATGTTTCCACATACGTACTTGCATATTTCCTGATTCCAGATCATCTATCATCTGTGCATTCTGACTAGTATATTATCTGACTAGTAAAACTCATTCTACCAACATGGCCAATGTGTGTAGTGAAGCAGGCTGTGGGATTCGAATATATGAGCTATAGTTACAGCATCGAGGTGCATTGTACCCCTGTGAGGTGCATTCATTTTAAACATAGCTACCAAATGAAACTTCTGTTTTGCAAGTCAATAAGGAGCATGAGTTTTTTCTGGTTGTATAAAGAAAACAATTATCTGAAAAAAATAATGCAATATCTGTGGCATGATTCGACAACCCCTGCTCAGGTTAGAGGCAATTAATTGTTCACAAATTATTTGCAATAAAGTCAAAATATTCTTCATGTTACAACTTATAGTAATTTGAATTATTGAAATTTTTTCATATTAAATTGTTAGTGTTTACATTGTATTCCATTGTTAATTGTTAGTGTTTAATAGTATTGAACATTAAATCTAATTAGGTGTATATATAAATAAATATATATATATATATATATATATACACACACACATATATATATATATATATATATATATATATATATATATATATATATATATATATACACATACTCTCACAATCCACTATATTAGGAACACCTAGGATTAGGCGTTCATAATATTCATGCAGTTATATAATCAGCCAATCATGTGGCAGCAGCGCAATGCAAAAAAAAATCATACAGATCAAGAGCTTCAGGTGATGAGGAAACATCATAATGGGATGTGATTTTAACCATGGCATGGTTGTTGGTGCCAGATGGGCTGGTTTGAGTATTTCAGAAACTGCTAATCTCCTGAGAATTTCACACACAACATTCTCTAGAGTTTACAGAATGGTGTTGATAACTGCATGAATGTGCAGCTGTACAGGAGTTGCTAATAAAGTGGACAGTAAGTGTATGTACTGTATAGATAGATAGATAGATAGATGAAATAACACGAATGTCCTGTTAAATCATTATACAACTTCATACTTTACTCTTCTCTTTAATGCCATCATGGCCATATTATGGTTCTAATTCACATGTAACTAAGGAACACACACCCCTGTCCCTTATAATCTTGATGGATGTATCGGGGAAAAATATCTCACATCACCACTTCTCTGATGAGCCCTCCTGCCACCTTCCCTCTAATCACATTAGACACAGTGATGCCGAAACCAATTAGAGCTAATAAAGTGTGAAGAAATAGAAAATGTCAGTGGGCAGGTTATGTCTCTCTCTCCTCTCTCTCATTGTGGGAGGAAGTTCCCTGGAGCGGTCGTACTGTATATAGCACAAAACAATTTTAATCATCCTCACTGTGAAGATGTGGTCCTGCATTAGACCAATAGACCTGCGAAAGCGGTACTTTGCTGTAAAAACTCTGCAGTCTCTCTTCTCCTCCCACGTGCTCTTGTACTTTCTCTCAATTTAGCGGATTGAACAGATCCATACGCTTCAATCCAATTAACCTCCTCACACCCGCAATGAGCAGGAGACGTGGGCAGGCAAATGCAGACGGGTTTGCCATTCGTCCCCGTGTTAGTTCACACTATCACAGCTCGCTGGTATGCAGAAAACAGCTAGAGAGTCGCGAGAAGCTAAATTTAGCAAACACGGCTTCAGACACTGCCTTTATCAGCCCAAAGGTCACTACAGTCCAGAGAGCTCTGATTCCATGATTAGGGTGCTATTTAGTCCTTTAGCCCTCTTAAAATTTTATTTTTAAAAAATAAGTTCAACACTGAAGAGAACATGTATTTAACCATTTAAAATGTGTTAACCCATCTCTGTATCTCATTTTTACATGGTTTCTTTGCTGTCAGTGGCTGCATTTTGCTCTTAAATGAGTAATGGGATTGGAATTTTTAGCATAGAATTAGCAAATATACAAAATGTGGATAATTAGCATTCATGCTAATAGAATGAGGATATTAAGGATGTTCTAATGATATACTTGAAAATGTTTTTAATTAATAAATTATTTTCAATCTATAATTTGCGTAAGAGTGTTGTAGGTGCCTTGCCCTTTGATTTAGATTTTTGAGTTGATTATTTATTTATTTATTTATTGGTTGTCTCTCTCTCTTTTTAAAAAAAAAAAGTTTACTCTTTAAAAAAGTTGACTTTTTAAAATAAATAATTAAATAAATTTGACAGTTTTAAAGTTGACTCTATTTAAACATTGGCTCTTTTTTTAAAAAGCTGATTTCTTTTTTTTTAAGACTCTTTTTAAAGTTCACTCTTTTTATTTAAATTGACTTTTTTTACAGTGGATTTTTTTCTCAATTTAAAATTGCCCCCCTTTTTTAGCACCTTGCATTTCATGGCCACTGTACTGTACGTTCAATACAGGACCTCATCAGTCCATATCACATCAAAAAAAGAATGAGAGAACTTAATTTTTTTCTTCCCATGATCTTCAGGAAATTTCAATGATGCAAGTTCCTGTTGAACATGTCATTTATAATTGAAACTCTCCAAATATTTCATAGGGGTGTATGAGTTCATCTAAAATGGTTGAGCGAATGTTGTGGGACACTAAAATAAACATTTTTCGTAACCTATACAAAAGCATGTATCAAGCACAAGGTTTTAAATGGATTCACATATTAATGCAAAAATAATATGAAGTATTGTATTGATTTACATTATTTATGTTTAATATGCACGTAGGTGGTTGTAAAGGATGCTTAACCCATTTTTAAAATGTTTTTACTTTCACTGTAAATACGTATTTGTAAATATAACATCAGTGGGAAAATGGCACCCCACTCATGGAAGCATAAGACATTATTACATAAGGCTTTTCATGTTTACTCACTAGTTCTTCATCCTTATTTAGTTTGTGACATGCTTCTATATTACAGCTCCTCTGCACCTGTTTAATTATCTCCAGTGCTGTCCTGGTCCCGCTCCCTAATCATCATTTACACCTGCGTCTTGTTACTTAGCTCAGTTTTCCCCATGGTCCTTGAAAATTGTTGCTGGTGGCTGTTTGTATAGCTCTAGTCTGCTTCCTTTTCTCCCCAGTTTGAGATTATGGATCAATGTTAACCCCTTTCTGCCTTTTTAACCCATTCAGTACAATCAACATTGTAATCTAACTCAAGGAAGAGCTGCAGCATTTGGCAGAAACCTTTATCCAGAGCAATTTACATTTATCGCATTTTATACACCGAAGTAGTTGAGGGTGAAGGGCCTTGCCCAGGGGCCTAGCACTGACAGCTTGGTAGTGCTGGGATTTGAACTCATAATCTTCTAATCAAACATCCATTGGCTTAACCACTGAGCCACCCATATCCAGCCTTGAAATACAAATATGAATATTACGATTATATAGACGCTGACTGAAGGACAAAGTACAAAATCCTGCACTTGAGGGAAGGTGGATTAAAAATAAGTCTTCTATTTACATTTTCACTCAAGTTAAAGTACAGTTAACGCACTTGATTTTTACTCTCTTTAAGTGTCAAAATTAAAAGTAATGACATTTTAGTTATATTATTTTGCTGATTCGTTTCGACGTACCTCTCTGACTGCAGACTAAAACAAGACAGTACATATCCACCGTACATGGCACAAATATCTCCCGTCACTCCCTTTGCCAGTGCCGGGGCATTCTGAGCTAAATATTTTGTGACCTATGATAGACCGTGTTTGATTGATCTGCTTCAATCTGAAAATGTGTCGTATTTAGATATTTTAGCCAATCCAGTTTTCTCCTACTTTAGAGTGACAAGCTGCAGAAAGTAATGGAGTAAAAATAGGATATTCTGCTACTAGGGAATGTTGTAGACTGAAAGTATAAAGTCTGCAAAAAATGGAAATACTTTAAGAAGGTACAGATACTTAAAACATTTACTGAAGTACAGTAACAAATTACATGTATACTTCATCACTGTCCACCACTGAAGAGGCTTTATTATGAAAATGATGTTTTTTTTTTTTTTTACGTTTTTTTTTAAGTTACTGCAGTAGTGAAAAAAAGTGAACATTAACTTTCAGATCATCTGTGTCAACTCTATATTTATATGTTATATATTTTTTGTATAGTAGATCAATTACAAAGGCCATAGCCAAGCTTAAATATAGGCTTACCCTCATACAGTCCTCCCACAACCCATGGAGTGTCTGATATTATTGTACACTTATTGTACACTTAACTGCCACAGGGTTTAGATTGCAGGATGCAATCTGCAGTGCAATCTGGCTACTCGCATTCTCATGCACCAGTTAACGCAGTGAGCTTTTCAGAGCAAGATAAAGTCACTCAATTTAAAAAGTTCAGAAAATAACTTTAAAATTTATGAGAGTGTTGTTTGAAGCAATGTAGGGGAAAAATGCCTGGCTGTTTCACCTATTCCTCCTTTAAGTTTAAAATTAGAAGTAATGCACATTTAGTAGTCTCTCTCTGCCAGCCAATCAGAAAGGAGTATTTCCCAGGTCCATGTTTGAACATTGGACATTCAGGGTGTGCTTATAGTGATCAGGATGTGCTGTAGATTAAAGAAGCACAGAAAAGCAGTGTATAATTTATTAAACATTTATTTATTAAATATATTAGAAATATATACAATTTTATTTTTCATACACAAGAAACAAGCCTAAGAGTGAAAATTGTAATATGGAGTGTAAGGAGGGACCATATTTTATAGCACCTGTATGTCCATCCTACAGTGCTCAGCACAATGTGAAGCTCCTATAGAGTAAATACTCTGATAGGCATATTACAGGAACAAGCTTCCTCCACTGCTTTTATGTCTTCCTCCACTGGGTTAATGGCCTATGAGAGCCTGGGGTGGAATACGTTATGAGAAAATACAAGCCACAAAGATGTGTTATATGAAGGAGGTATGCAGAACGTTATGTGTAGACTTTTACTCCCTGCATTTCAAAACAGATAAATAATACTTTTGGAAGTCATAGGGAGTTATTGCATCATACAGCTTCCAGCAGCTGATTAAAACTGCGAACAAATCTATGTGCAAACATTTTTGTATTTTAAGGTATACACAAGGGATCAATAAATGGTGGTCAATAGGCAAGCTGTCTTGGGTCCCAGTCTCATCACCAATGCATTTTTCTAGTTATATTATAATTATGTAGAATTTGTAAATAATAATAATAATAATAATAATAATAATAATAATAATAATAATAATAAATGGACCAAACTGAGGTTTAGGTTAGGGTTAGATTTAGCTACAGCATTAATTATTAGCTGCATTAATAATTATGTCAGTGGAAGGTCCTCAAAAGGGTAGTAAGACAAATGTGTGTGGGTGGGTGTGTGTGTGTGCATGTGTGTGTGCGTGTGTGTGTGAATCAAGGACCATAAATCAAACTACGCAGTCTCAGAGAATATAGGTTTTGTTTGAGTCAGCAGCAGATTGATGTATGTGCAATGTTCCAGTGCCATTCACTCACTCACTTACACACACACACACGCACACACACACACACACACACACACACACTAGGTGTCAGAGAAAGATTTTTTGCTGACACAGAGCATGTGCTTGTTTACACACATCTTGCGGTATTCCGATTACACAACAGAACATTACATTGATGAACATCTCTGACTCATTATTTTTAATGAAGCAGGAAATCCCAAGGGGCAGCTGTTTTATATCACCAACACCAATTAAATGTGCAAACTCTACGAGTATGCCAAGAGATTCAGTTCGCTGGCCTTTGGGACCGGAGGTTGGAGTGGCTGTGAGAATAGAGAGGTGGAAAAAGAGAGAAAGAAAATATCACTAAATTAATGTATGCATTGTCCTCCTAAAAGCAGCATGGTGTATTTTTTTTCCCTCAGAAAGGTGTTTAAAAAAAAAAACTTGAGACGATAAGTTGCTTCATGGTGCTATTGGGATAAAGGAACCAATTTTATTAAAAAAAAAAAAAAACACACACACATGGGGTATAAAATATGAAAAGATATTACATTGAAAGATTTCCCAAGGTTACTTCATAGGTCAGAAGTCTTCATCTTGGGGTAAACTGCATTCCAGGTTTCAATCACTGCTCAGGGAGATATATATATGTAAAAACCACTGAAAGGTGAAGTGAATAACAATGATTATCTCATTACAATAGAAGGCTGTCAGAACACACAGTGCATCACAGCTTGCTGCGTCTGGGACTGTGTAGCCGCAGACCAGTCAGAGTGCCCATGCTGACCCCTGCCCACCACTGAAAACGTCTACAATGGGTACATGAGCATCAGAACAGGATCATGGACACCTTTCTATCATAGCCAGCATTAACTTGTCCTTCCTTGGACTATTTTTGGTAGGTACTAACCACTGCATACTGGGAACACTCCACAAGACCTGCTGTTTTGGAGATGCACTGACCTAGTTGTCTAGCCATCACAATTTAACTCTTGTCAAAGTCGCTCAGCTCCTTACCCTTGCCCATTTTTCCTGCTTCCATCACATCAACTTTGAGAACTGACTGTTCACTTACTGCCTAATTATATCCTACCCCTTGACAGGTGCCATCATAAGAGGCTAATCAGTGGGCAGTGGTGGTTCACTTGTTAATGATCTGGGTTGCTGATCAGAAGGTTGGGGGTTCAAGCCCCAGCACTGCCAAGCTGCCACTGATGGGCCCTTAACCCATTCTGCTCCAGGAGTGCCGTATCATGGCTGACCCTGTGCTTTAACCCCAGCTTCCTAACAAGCTGTGATATGTGCAGAAAAGAATTTCACAGTGATTTTGAAGGCTGCACATGATGCTTTGTCCTTTTAACAGATAAAAAAGCATTTATCAAGAATTCTACCTAACAGCATGCAGCATGGTTCAAACCATGATATGTGAAGTTCCCGTCTTTTCTTTTAGGTCACGTTATGTGTTTTTAGTTACAGTTTATAGTGCCTCTGTTTTGGTACTGTCTCCATCCCTGTCTTGTCACTGGTCTGTTACCTAATGTGTGCACCTGTTCTGAGTTCATCCCAGGATTAGTTTGTCTTTATATAGCTTCATGTTCCTTTGTCTCATTGAGAAGTTCATTGTGGTGTGTGTTTCTGAGCCTTGTTTTCCCTGTTTCCATTATTCTAATTTATGATTATGGATTATCCTGGTGAATGTTGCCAGCCTGTTCTCTGACCCCACTTGTAAAATTAACAATGATTACTGGACTATCCCTAATAAACAACTCATTGTTTTTTACAAACATGTGTCAGTTAGCTCACTTTGCTGTCCCTCTATTCTATCTTCAGTGTAAGAGTTGACTGAAGTCTCTTGACTGACCTTGTATTCTGATAAATGACCTTAGACCTAATTAAAATTAATGATGTTAGACCTAATAAAAAAGATGAATCATTCATTCACACTCCAGTTTGATTGGATGTACTGTTCATGGACTAATCAGACAGTGCTTCCAACCTACCAGCTACGAGGTACTAAAATCAGTTCTGTACCCATAAAAGTGTGTTTATGACTCATGGATGCCCAGTGGATTGCTCACTCTCAGATTTATTACCTCAGTCCTGAAAAAAGGTTTGCGTGTACTCATTAAAGATCACTGACATATTATTACAGATAAAGAGGGAATACAGATGAGCGAGATGAAGCAATACACACCCTGTGTAAAATGCCATTCATATTCATCACCTCCTTACTATCATTGTTTCTACAGCTAGCAGCTCACCTTTTGCATCTGAGTCTGACATTAAGCTGTGTGTGTATGTTATTTATGAATCCAATAAACCCATATATCCAAAATATATCCAAGTTCAAAGAACAGAAACAAGACAGATATAGACTTCAACCTAGATTTTTACTGAAAAATCCATTTTAGAAACATCTTTAATGCTCAGTGCTGTACTGCTACAGGACAAGGTAAAACCATACACTTCAACTGTGTAAGTACAGCGTTACAGTAAATCTGTAGAGTTTAATACAATTTCTGAAATAAATAAATATACTGGACTAATAAAGATATAAACCATGAGTTAGCTCATTGTTCTCTAAAGTATCAAAATTACCAGAGGAGTCGCTTAGTTCAACACTGGACCATTCAAAGTGCCCTTTACTCCTCACTTTTCACTTCTGTGAGCTGACAACATGCAGCGCATTCATGATGCTGCCAATCAGTCGTGATTTAATCCAATCATCATCCCTGGAGTCATTTAGAAAAGAACGATATGGCAATGGGCCAACCAAAAAGACCTTAATCTTCACGCCTCCTGCAAAAGGTTTCATTTGCGGTTTGATTATTCAAGGCGCCTGTGAGAAATGATTTCATATGAATCATTACAGCCCACTTTTCCGAGAAGCAATCAGATGGTCAAAAGGACCTCAGTGTGACTTCTTTCCCGACCTTGAACATTAGTGTGAAATTTTTGCTGTGCACATTTCACCCCATTTCGTCAAAAATAAAGCCAGACCCCTTAAAATCAGTATGCACTCATCCTGGACATCAAACCTTAACTATATAAGTAATGCTTTACTTTGTAAAGTGGATAGTGTTCATAGAGATACATGACACCTCAATAAGCCCCAGCATACAGTAAACCTATATAAACATTTCTATGGGATTATTTCAACAGTCATAAAAAGTGTTTTCTTCGATTTTGTTGTGACACATAAGCTTGTGTTATGACACTTTTGGGGCTGACTTGAAGGAAAAATCAATAATCAATAAATACTATTGAGTGGTTCAATGGAGTTGACTTTTTTTTTGCATCAAATTTCTTTCATCAACATTTTGGTCTATTTTCACTTCAGTGGACATACAGTTTACCCACAATGCCATTTGACTACCTGCTTTTTAGTGGTGCCAGCGGGATTTAGCTCTTGCTTTATCTCTACCTAAAGAGAGTGATGCAGCGGTGCTTTAGTCCCTTAATCTGTCAAGCTTTCTCACCTCCTCATCTGTACACTCTGCTCAAACAGTTCGGCTTCCAAAGCTTCAGCTTTCATGCTACTATACATGCTAATACCATTGTGCTTGTCATCTTAGATCGCTAACTAGCCAAGCTGAGTTTCTGCCGTAATTCAACACAACTGTGGCCCATAGCTGCGTTGCATTCTGGAACTTTGAGTCCAACATTTGCTGTCTCCACTATTTCTACATTGGATTTCTCATGAATGTGAATGTAACTGCGCTAGCAATAACAATGTCCCCCTATGATGTCAGAGTGGTAGACAACTGCTAACTTCTCATGACAGTAATGAAAATACAGCACCAACCAACAAATTAGCACCAACATCTTTAAGATATTTAATATCTAACATATTTAATGTGGTTCAAGGTGGAACTTTCCTTTAAGTTAGGATGTCATGTCACAGTCACATGATAGCGATGTGACATTGTTTGCTAAAGGAGGTTAGCTGGAAAATTGAACACTTGGGTGTTTCCTGTAGTAGGCACTTGGTTTTAATAACACTGACATGAAAACCTGCTGGGTAACACTGTTAACTACATCGGGAAAGCAACGCTTAAGTTAAGCTTTTCAATAAAGGGGATGTATACTGTGACAATTCCATGATAACACAATGACAGATATGTGCATATGTGTGTATTTTCATTGTCCCTTAAGTAAAGTGAGTTTAATTTTACTATTTATATGATCTATATGAATACTCAATGGCAAAACCATGACACCATGATGGCAGGTAAGTAATGTATATTTGCTCTTTAAATTAGAGAGTGATGTTTGACATGTCATGCCATGCCATCACCATTATGTGACTCTGACGTACCAGAAGTGCAAAGAACTACAAATTGTCTTTAAAATTTAGGATAAGTCAGTCCTAAAAATGTCATACCATAATCATATGTCAATAACAAATCTAAGTCACTTGACGTAGCTGTTACGACTTGACATCAATATTGAAAAAAGCCTTTTTTTTGTTGGGGTTTTTTTTTTTCAACTGAGGAGATAAGACTTTACAAACATTTATGTAGGTTAATATCATTTGTCATGAAAGGCTTATGCACACTAGGCTTATGAACACTACCCTGTTACCACTATATATCAATAACATATTAATAAAGTCAGTTTATAATACCTTCTAAAGTTAAATCTCACAAGCACTAAAGGACTTTGCTGAACAATAAATAGTGTCCTTAGTGTAACATTACATTAATTAATACAATACATCTACAATTACAGTTACTATCTGTTATCTGTTAAGCATTTTTGTCCTGAGTCTGATCCTAAACATTTCTGTGTTTCTCACACTCTCTATTGCGAAACCAGTGTCAGTGATTGATTAAACAATAGTCTGAGATACACATGAAAACATATTACACATACAGATTGGTCTACAGTTAATGTCACAATGTCTATTGCTACAAAATATAGCCGTGAATTCGAAGACATCTAGTGAGAGACATGCAAGTTTAAAACTTCCTTTGAGCTCAGAGTCCAGTCTGATGGAGGTGATGTAATTCATGACGCAGAAATAACTTCCATCATTTAACGATCTGCTAAGTCTCACAAACTCAGTGTAATATCACACTCCAGGTTTAGGTGAGGCATGTGTGTTAGTCACAGTCACACGGTGTCCTGTCCGAGAGATTAGTGCCCAACACCCAGATGGTTCTACGTCTCTTGCTGAGTCCTTATGGTTCTCGCATGTGGCTGGCTCTGAGCCCAGGCCTCCAACAAGCTGATTAAGGTCAGTGGTATTGTTCTTGTTGACCTACATATCCTTGGCTCATACGTACATGGATATATCAGGAATGCAACCAGGTAGCAGAAGAAAAACTAATAGCACAGTGCTGGAAAAATAAAAAGTGCTATACATGAGTCAGTGAGCTAGCAGATTAAATGTAGTCCTCTTATTACAGGATTGATCAAATTTAACAGAGCACAGAAAATACACAGGTGGTTATTATTACAGCTTATACCACAGCATTGTTGAATTCTTTATATTAATGCGCTTGTTCTAATATGTTGTTGTTCCTATAGTATCAAGGACGCTCCATACAAATGTATTTAAAACATGTCTAATTGTTTTCTGTTTAACATTTAGGGAAGGAGTCTCCAGTGTCAGTGCTTTGTAACAGTCAGAGATAAAGCTAGAACTAAGCTTTTTAACACAGGGAAGTCTTCAGGAAGGATCTTATTAACTTAAAGAGAAAGAAAAACAGGATAACAGGAAATAACTTGTTTTTGGATGTTCCACAACATTAATTGTAACTATAACTATAACTAACTATAAACAGATAAAGCGTACAACACTGGAGAATTGCTGTGGTATAAGAAGAATAAAACCCTTTGAAACATGCTATTATTGGAAAACAATCAACTTCGGGGTGTTGACAATAGCTCTGCTTCGTGACAGGCTGCACCAAGTCGTTGATTATTTTCCTATAACTGCACAGCCTACCATATTTTATTTATGTTATTACTTATGTTTAGGCTTATGTGCATACAGAAGCAAATGGTGATGTGTCCATATAAAACAAACCTCCTATTTTACTGCCATAATTAAAGAAAAAAACTGAAAGACTTTAAATCGTGATCTAAAAACTATCACAGTAGCATTTGGTTGGTAATGCTTATGATCATAAAAGAAGTATTGCGAAGAATTGCACCCTTTAACCTTATGTTATGAACAAGTATCAGTTAAGGTCCTTCCTTCTAACATTACAGAGATGGAGGTCTACATTAACAAAGGATCAATACACATCTGAACAAGTAGGAATGTACACACGTACATGTATGAGAGGTTTTACAACAATATCAGAGCAATCCTGCTCTACACTCTGAATTTCAGCTTATCAATATACCTCAATAATCACAAAACATGAAACAGTTTTAACTAATATTAACATCTGTCTAGGCATGTGCCTATAGGAAATGTTCTAATCATTTAAATGACCTAACTTTTTATCATGTTATACAATATTATCACAATATTGTTTTGTGATATTTAAACAGTTAAACTTTTCATTTTCAAAAACTTCCTGAATTAGAGCAAGAGATTTCTCAAGGTGTGTTTTATACACGCTCATTAAACACTCTTCCAGCGAACCAAATTATCATCTCAGAGAAGGATCCATACAATGGTTATTGTGAATCAAACAAAACAAACAAAAAAAAAAGATACTTAATTTTTAGGCTTATTTGTCATTTGGAAAAATAATACTGTAACAAGTTAACACAAAGGTTTAATTTTTTTCAGTGTGCGAACATGATCCCATTATAAATTCAAGGGGAATAAGATTGGACTTTGCTTGACCTCATGCAAATAAATTTGTAAGAAAAGATGAAAAATACTAATTCTAACCTTTCATCATTGCAAATTTACATATAACTTAAGTCATCTGATTTGTTTTGAATTTGCAAGTGTGAGACCATATTGGACCAAATGCTGCACTGTCACTTTTAATAATATTGTCGAATATCATGACGTAACATATAACTCATTTTTGGCATAAACCTACATCCAACAGAGACGACGGTTTTAAATCTGGCATCTGCTCGGCAAATTTATAACAACACCCAAGTTTATTCAAGCGTTCATATTAGATGCCTGAAAATCTCCACTATGAAATTCTAAATTCTAACTCTATGGAAATCTAGCACACACGCTCAAAAGAAATTCTACATTATATTTTGTCTGACCTCTTGTTTCCGCAACTCCCAGTACTCCTGTTACTAATTCTGAATCATTGCTGTCTACCAGCCTGTTCTCTTTTGGAGTGCAGAAGAAGGTCAGGGAGGTTACTTTATAAAACCTGAGTTCTCCTCCAGAAAAAAAAACAGGCCATATGTCAAAAAATATCAATGCTCTGAATAAGCACGGAATACAATGACGAATTTCTCGACTACAGTACTATACGGAGTCCTGTGAGATTAGTAAAATATGTGTTTATTTTACTGTCTCTACCTGATAAAGAACATATACAGTAAGTACTTAGTTTCTAAAGAAGACTCAATCGGAAAGACCGAAAATGGTCCCTGTTGGTTCATTACAACACAGCTACACAGCTACTCAATAACAAATGTGGCTATGTTAGCTTCCTCTCCAGGGACGTCCCTTAAAAATTCAATTTCTGTTAAAACACATTATTAAGTTCTATACGAACCTACCATCCATCACCATTATCCGTTACATCTCTCATTCTTAGGTGAGAGTTCAAAAGGTCTGGGCATACAAATGGCACCTTATAGCAATGGCTGAATCTCCTGCCTTCATCTGCATGTCAGAGCGAACTATTCAAACAGCCGTCTTCATGCTTCCTCATCACCTTCCTCCAGCTCAGAGCATTCACACTGAGGCTCTAGAGGGGAACACAGCCACGGTAGGGCTCTAAATGGAGCTACACGCCTCTCTCGGGCGCTCTAAAGAGAAAGGACGAGATGTCACAAAAGGTCGTCGTAGTCGAGGAGTTTGGAGTGCTGCCGGCTCTTCCACAGTCGGAACAGACGGAAGTCAAAGTACATCTCGATCATCTCCTTCCCTACAGCAGCAGGAGGAAGAACACTTTCACTTGCTGAGACTCAAGACACGGAAAATGTTACATAGTTGGTTTATGGCCTTATATTGTAGAGTTTAAATACAGCTTCTTATTTAAAACACAGCTAATTATCTACAGCAGTGAGACATCTGATCAAGCTGCGCATGAAGCCATAGGAGATAAATAAAACAGAGACAAAGTAAATGAGGGAAAGAAGGAGAATTAGACGGAAGGAGAGCAGGAGGGAGCTCTCCTGGGACCAATAAGGAGAGCAAGTCTGTAGAGGGAGATAATGAGAGTTTAATTGGAATGTAATTAACAACCAATCAATAGTCGTGGCCAAAAAGATAAGCATGAGTTCAAGTCAGATTTGTGCACATATCCGTGTATGCTGACCACCTGTCTTGAACGCACGTATGATTCATGTGTGTGATTCTGCTTGTCTGTCTTTCTGTCTGTGATGGATGAGCATCATTTACTGCCCCACACCATGACTTAGTAGAGATATTGGAAACCTGCTAAACAGGCCACATGACTGAGCACCACATCATGTTTTTTTTGATGAGACTATTATTCCAAGTGTGCATGATTGTGTGAGCGTGAGAGTGTGAGTGTAGTCACCTTGTGCAGAGAGTTCCAGAGGACTCTTAAACTCCACAGCATATGGTCTCATCAGCCTCTTGAGGTTCTGCACAAGCTGAAAGAACAACAAAGTCCTTTGCTCATCACTCGTTCCAATGTCATGCACAACAGAACAGCAAATCAGCATGCACATTTAAAGGAACAAAACTGTTCTACGAGTACATTATGTCTAAATTCCAAACAGCTGAACTTTTTTTCCAGACAGTATTAGATGAAACCTACAGAAGAACGTGATGGTTATCAGTGTTGTTGGGAGCCTGAGGGAAGCGGAGGCGGTATGTGTGTCACGGAGCAGAAGGAGTGAAATTACAAGGAACAGTAGAGTGCTAAGCTGCCGGTTTTAGTGAGGATTAAGATTGACCTTTGCTGGAAGGGGCTCTGATGTAACATCTGTGAGAGCCCGTTCTCTGTGGATCAGATTATTTCTCTAAACCCATGTCCCAAACGGAGCGCTCACGGTTTAACAGTCTTCCTTTTCACGTGTGGTCTGCAAGGCTGTACGGTTTTCTATTTTGAGGTTCATCTACATATGTAGAGAATAAAACATGATGGGACATACTGTTATTGGTAGATGGAGTGGTGTGATACCACCCTGAAGTTGATTATTTTCCTTTAACAGTACATCCCAAAGTTACTCTTATACCACAGCAATTTGCCAACACTAACCTTTTTTTATTTATTAAATAATGAAGTGTCATACTTTTTATCAGTTTATAGTTATATTTAATGTTGTGAAATATCCATGAAACTAGTTAGTTCCTGTTATCACTAATGTATTACTAGCTATAAACTGTTGTTCCTTCACCAACCTCTGCTTTTCTCTCTATTGAAGGTAATAAAACGAAAAAAATGCACGTTGAATACTTTCCTGTGTTGGAAAGTTTCAGCCTTATTTCTGACTGTTACAAAGCACTGAAACTGGAGACTCCTTCCAAAAATGCCTCCTCTCAGAAAACTACTATTTTTTTTAAATCAGTTAAGTGGAGCGTCGCTGTATATGCTGTTACTATATTAGAACGAGCATATTAATACCAACCTTACAGCCAAACTACTGTTAGATCTGCTGTTACAGAAAATAATCAACACCTTCTAATCAACTGAAATCAATCCACCAGCACTGTGTTATACAAGCCCTTAATGTACCCTTTAGCAATATGTGCATGGTGTAGACTCAACAGTGGTTTCTTTTCCAAAACCCCTGGTGAAAATGTGGATTTTGTCATTAATTTAATTTCAGTTTGCAACTTAAGACATGCCTGGAAATCTAATTTCTAATTGTATGGAAATCTAACACACACACACACAAAATACTATTAATTTGTTTTAAATTACTGCTAAGTGCAAAAGTCATTTCATAAAACCTGATTTATTTTACAGTTCAAAATAAACAGGCCACTTTTAAGAACTGTCTATCGGTGCCCTCAATGTGTAAGGAATACAGTACTGGATGTTTCCTGCAAGTTTTGTAAAGACGATGAGTCTATTCTGCTGTCTCTTGATGACTTGGTAATTAAGCTGCGTTCACGTCATGCTGTAATTACCATAATTAGGAGATTCCGACTTGTAAAAAGCGTTCACCTCCTCGTAGAACTAATAATTACAACTTGTAAACTACGAATTTTCTGAGAGCTCCGACTCGTACCACCTGACAGCTGCAACGTCATGTGGAAACTCTCAAAATGGTGGCGGCTTCAGCAGTAAAATGTAGTTAAGTAGTTATCCTGTTACATTTCTGGGTAGTAATTCATATAATTGACTATTATTAATGTCTTAATAATGCAAGATTAATCTAAAAATAAATGAAAGACATGCAATACAGTTTAATCTAGCTAGCACAGACTGTTACATGTTGTATAGTGGTTTTATCTATTGATATTGATAATTCCGAGTCCGAGGACATGAACAGCTCTGAGTAGAATGCTCAGGTTGTCATCTAGTAATTACGGTAATTCAGACATGGCATGAACACAGCATAAAGGACGACCTAAAGTCATCTATACTCTACATCATTTGATACAGAGCTAGTTCATAGGCTATAAATATTGTTTATCAGCATGGTACAACATCCATATTTATCAATGTTATCTTGTGCCATTTCTCTTTCGGCGAAGGCTCTGATAAATTGACTCATTCATCCTAAGATGGAAAATGTCACCCATCATCACACAAGCATTCGAGTGAATTATGACACACCAAGTTCATAACAACTTTTGTTGTCCCAAATGATCAGTTTTCACACTTGAAGACTCTCAATGTCTTCAAAGTGCAGACTGGGAAGAGGACTGTGGAGCTTAGAGCGTCATCTCACGCATACCTTTTCTGTTCTCAAATCATTTTTCTTTTACTCTGTAAATGCTGTCTCTACCATTCTGTCTATTCTCTTGAACATCAATCACTTGAGCCGCAGCCAGACTAATCAATCAAAGGCAGATGAGTTAAAATCGATCACACCAGACTGTCTCGGCATTGTCAACTGTTGGGCCGAGGTCTAGATGCAGACCAAGCAACATATTTCAGTGGACCAACTGAATACTTGAAAAAAATATGGTAGCAGGGTCAAAAGTATAGCGTTCACTATAGTTCACTGAATCTAGTTTTCTAAATATGAAACAGTAGCAGATCCTCTATTGTGGTTTATCCATTCACATTCATTTAAGTAAATTATTTAGCTGAAGGCATCTCATTGAACCAGAGACTAGCTACTTGGCTGTAGACATTATGTCAGTAAAATGAGTTTTTGCAGACTTTTCATTTACTTGCATCTTGTATTAGCAAACTTACAACATGGCTGATGATCTGATGATGAAAACATTCTCCCTGCATTAAATAATAGATGTGTCTCATCTCATCATGGCACTAGTCAAAAGTGGTAAAGTGAAGCCATCACAAAACCAAATAAATCCACTTTGAACGGTCTTATTTTTAGTTATAAACTAAAAATTAATGATTAAGCATTATAAGATAAAGGAACTGTTGTTACTATTCAGTAATGTTAGTCACTTATCCAGACCTTTGTGTCTGGTTCTTGGCCTATTTTCATAACCGTCCTTTTTTATCAAGCTGATCTAAGACTAAACATAGTCATAACTACAAAAGTACCAATAACAACCATAGCAATATCATAAACAATAGCAACGTTCCCAGACACAACAACACAAACATTGCCACAACTGCACCCAATAGTATACAAACTGAGAACTCAGGCTGCCATTTTGATCAATGTGCTCAGTACAAAAAGCCCTCTACAAAGAAATATAATGTACATTTCTCCTAAAACCTTCCTAAAGTCTTCCTATAATGATAATAATAAAAAATAATTCACAAGACAAATGCCTCCATGCTGGTAGCTTGGCTCAAAAACTGCCCTAAGACTGCATTCTAAGAATACATTACTCTTATGTGACAAGCATCTACCGCTCTCTAGAGAACAAAAAGTTGCGTCAAGCGCAGTGTGGCACGGCGCTCTGAAGTGCTGCAGACATGTAGATGAAGCAGGGCATGTATTTATAGAAGGATGACTAAAGTTTCCAGCTGCCCCCCCTCCATTAGTAAAGAGCTGAGGTAGTACAGGTGGGAGCGTTGGGGCAGAAAATCTCTATAAGTAGCAAAAAAAACAAGAAATGGCCATGTTTCTTTCCCCATGTAGAGCTTTCAGGAGGAACATAAGTGCAGAGGTACATACAATAGTAAAAAGTGTGTGTGTGCCATGTGAGTACATAGCTACAGTAAAACACTCTCATATCCATCATCTGGAGGAAGCAAAGCTTAGTGGCAGAGGTATAAATGGACTAACAGGGCTAAGCTCCCATCTTTCAAAGACATCAATATAAGGTTTCATGTTATCAAATGTCTTAAGACTGATTAGTATTTTGGACTTTTATGGAAAAAAGTCCAACAGCTCCACCAATGGTTTTAAGAAAAACACAGAGAATGGTATGAAGAAGTGAAGGTAAGGCTGATTTCTTTCTAGCCCAAGCTGTCATCAGTGACAGATACATCCGTAACACGTCGTCATCCTTTTTCCCCCACAAAATATCTTTGAAAGGGAAACTAAAAGTAGATAGACTAAGCACACATTGTCCAATCAAAGTACAAATCACACAAAAGGACAGATGACAGAAACAGATGTTTAGTGTATTGTTTTTAGGTTTTTTTTTTTTTTGAATGAATGAAAGTGTTACAGCTTTCTGTTTATTATTTTTGATATTCGGAGGAAACATGGCATGAACCCAGTAGAGCATTTGAAATATTTGATATAATGCATCAAACCTAATGTGCAAATATAATGCTCAAACCTAACTATTTCATTGGTTATTGCAAATGTGGTTCGTCATTAGCCATTTTTTGGTCCTGTTTTCTCCCAATTGCTGTTTTCATGATCAGAAAAAAGTACATGAAGTTTTGCAACAGGGACTGGGAAATCTGCCAGCCCAAATTGGTGCATGAGTTACTGCTTTCCAAGACTTAGGCTTAAGGCTTAATGTCCTGTCCCATTTCTTACAACCTGATTTTGTTACCCCACTTTAATATAAATAGACTATTTTACCCAACGACTCACTAAATACAACAGAATAAATTGAACAAATAAGAACGAACATCTCAGTTATAGGTACTGAATGTGAATCAGACAGATACATAATGTACAGTATGTGGGTGGAATTTGCACAAAGTATCATATATTCTTCAGAAATAAAAGAAATGTTTAACAAAAGGAAGTAAATATCAGCTTTATCAAGCTTATAGCCATCACAAAGACAATGTATTAGCCGTTGTAAACACCCACACAAGAAAATAACAAACATAAGATCTACAAGGTTCTGTACATTCTTAAAAAAATGATAGGAGCTGAGTTGATTCTCTGATCCTTTATATAATTATGTTGATTTTATTATTTGCCAAATTACCATCTGTGAGGATAAAGAATATGCTAACAGCACAATGCCTAAGGTAACCTGTAAGTGTAAAATACATTAACAAATCAGCAATTTTAGAAACACGCAGCAATGCTAAATATACAGGGCAAAAGTAAATAACATATGATGTTATTTTAGATATGCTTTCAACTGTAAACAGCATTAATATGATTATGCAAATGCTGAAAACCCTAAAGGACTCCAGCCTAAAGGAATCCAGATTATTTGTGAAAATGTTAAATCATTTTCACTAGGCTAACAACTGGATAACAGACTGAAAAAGTGCAATTCTTTTTCCATGTGATAGTCATACACTGTGTCCAACAGGCATGTGATGTACAATAAGGACCTACACTTTCTGTTTTGAGTTGTTGATGATGTATTTCCAAATTTGCTGTTGTGTTTTGGTTTCGCTGTTGTGTTTTTGAATTTATTGTTGTGTTTTCTGATTTGTTTCATTTTTAGTTTCACTGTTGTGTTTTTGAATTTATTGTTGTGTTTTCTTAATTGCTGTTGTGTTTCTGATTTGATGTTGCATTTTTAGGTTTGCTGTTGTGTTTTCTTTATTGCTGTTAAGTTTTCTGATTTGATGTATTTTTAGTTTTGCTCTTGTGTTTATTGCTGTTGTGTTTCTGATTTGATGCTGCATTTTTAGTTTTGCTGTTGTGTTTATTGTGGTTATGTTTCTGATTTGATGTTGCATTTTTAGTTTTCTGATTTGTTGCATTTAATGTGCCATATCTTTATGTTTGCATTGTGATAATGCTAAAACCTTAATAGATAACTAATAAACTAGCAGTTCAATGTGAAGTTCTGGTAATCAGAGGCAACCATGCCTCAGTGTATATGGTGTGTGTTTGTGTGCATCTTTGTGGTTAAAGTTATACAAAAAAAAAAAGAGTAAGACAGAGATACAGTTATACAGCAAGAACATGAAGCGCAGAGGTGGGCAGGTCAGTGATGACAGAGTGACTCTATCAGTCACAGCATGTCAGTGTCTTACACACACATCTTTCACACACCCCCACCTCTCACTCACTATAGCTTATATAACAGTCCCAGTATACAGGTGTGATTAGCGCCTATAGACTTCATGCACATGTAATTCAAACACCCAAATACTTAATGTGCAGTATAAACTGAACAATGCAATTAATGTAAACCACTTAAAGATTTTCAGCTGATGGATATTAGATGTTGTACCTTTTCTCCATTAGCATTGCCCAACACATAACAGCCCATAATATGAATGTGATTGGGCTCAGGATTCAGCAAACTCATAAGCCGAGCCAGTTTCTTCCAGAACCTGCACACAAGGAGATAAATCCAGAAATAGGCAGTAGGATTTAAAGACCTGAAAGAGGATTATCTTACAATAGGTGTAATATAGGACTGCTGTTGGTCTTAATAATCCATGCATGGTATCTCGTTATTATTTTATAAGTAAGTAATAAAGCAGGATGGGACGTGTTTTATAGCACAATAATCAACGATGGGGCAGTGTGATGTGGGCCAGCATGAAGCAGAGTTACTGTTACTCGAGTTGCTGAAGTATTTTATTGCTCTTAAATCAAGAAATTTGTCAGTGATTACACTTTTTTTTAGTTGATAAATGACACATTGCTTTTTTATCCATTTATAGTCATTTTTGATGTTGATGTTTTGGAAAATCCATTGTACTCAGACTTGGGAAAAACTCAAGCTCCGGCATGGAAAAGTGAAATGGAATGGTCATGTAACTAGGAATTCCCAGTCAGGAACTCAGGCAGTATCCACTTTGCCCAAGTTCTTTGACATAAACACACCTGACGTCACAACAATAAGGTGCACACAGCCAACAGTAAATATAGTTCCCTTTGCATCATTTTATACTTGATAAAACTTGATTTTACTTGGTATATAGCTTTTGCATTGTTAAAGGATGTTTTAACAACTTTATAAATGGAGATTTGTAACTTCATTCTGTTGATTTCTAGCCAATTTTTCTACCACAATGAGACCACTGTGACATAATTTTTTATGAGCAAACATGAACAAGACAGCTGACTTATTTTATACATTGTTTCTTATCATGTGGAAAGAATTCATGTAGATCTTCTGTATATTGTATGTTTAGTAATTTTAGACATTAGCCATACAAACATGATCATGCTCTGGGAATCAATGTTCTTCCAAAAGGACTGGAACATGTTTAGATCAAAACTTGGGAAAAAAATCGACTTGAAACTTTTCGAGTTCTGAGTACAATGGATTGCAGCATTAGTTCCTGTTCCACTTATGGTATAACAGCTACAAACAATTGTTCTCTCACTAGCCTATCTTTTTCCCTCTCTTGAATTTAATAAGACAAAAAAATGCAGCTTGGCATGTTACTGAGAAACCGCAAAGCCTAAAGTCCAGTGTCTTGAAGACTTTCTTGTGTCCAAAACGGAAAGCTTTAACTCTACAAAAGCATTGACACTGGAGGCTCCTTCCAAAAATGCTAGCTGAAGTCTCATCAAAGAAAATTTCACAGTAACATTGATTACACATTTATGTGGGGCATCCACCATACAAGTCCCTGCGTAAGTTATTACTATCTGTCTGCCCATCTGTCCATCTTTCTGTCTGCCTGTCTAGCTAGGGTTGCTGAATTGTTTATATTGTAATCATGATCACGTTTCCTCTTCCTTTTAATTCAACTTAATCAACTGTGATATAAGCTATGCTAAAGTTTTCTTTTTAGTTCTTTTAGTGCATTCACATCATGTCATAATTAAGGTAATTACGAGATGACAGCTCTTCTACTCAGTGCTGTTCATCTCCTTATATTTAGAAAATAGTTCTTTCCATGGAAATAATAAGAGTTCAGTCCTGAAATTAAACTTCTAACTACTTTAACTGCGGAAGCCGCTGTCATTTTTGCGTTGGAGTTTGTTTGTTACACTGTCTAGTCCTTTTAGAAAATTCAGAGCTCCCAAATGGTAGTTAATTTTAAGGCTGATATGATGTGACGCCTGTCTGTCTGTCTGTCTGTCTGTCTGTGTCGGTGAGTGGGACTCACTGAATCATGTCCTCCTCCTTCTCCACTTTGGCAAATGTGGCCACTTTGTTCTTCAGGAGGTAGAGGTGCCCAGGTCCTCCCTAACAGTTTATAGAGGAGTGATGTATTTAGGCACAGTATACAGACATGCACATTCTTCCTCATTAGTTCACAATGTACACACACATACGCATACACGCATGCACACACACAACTACACAGACTTCTCACCTGACAGAAAATAAGCATGTTCCAGATTTTGCAGCCTTTTCTGTAGGCGGTGAGTTTCTTTTCAATCTCCTCTGGGTATAGCAGAAGTGAGATGAGGACAGAGAAAAACAGAAACAGAGAGGCAAAGCAACACAGAAAATATAGAAAAGACAAAGCAAGAAAGAGGGAATAAGGGAGAGATGGAGACATATAGAATGATTTAGTCGACAAGAGGTAATAATTACCGCTCATATTAGATGAGAGAGCTTCTCGTGGTAAACATCAAGCAGCTGATAAACAGGTCACAATTATTAACACTTACCCAGTATATCATCAAAAGTCGCATGCTCGTGGTCCTGCACGAACAAACACAAGAGCATTTCAGAAGAGAACATTACCACTTACTGTGCATTATTGTTTTTAAAATCCTGAAGCCTAATTATGTGTGATTTATTCAAAATGCCAGAATAATCCTCTTCTCACTTGTTATGTTCAAGTTCAGTTATGGCAGCCTTACAAACACATCATTTACATTACTAACACACCCTAAAAGCATGGACAAGCATCAGACCATCAGGGCATTAGCATTACCAAGCATCTTTCATAACATGCCAGACAAAAGCTGCTTTGATCTGTATGAATAATAGAGTGTAGTGAAAGACTCACATAGAGGATGGGAATGATGGATGGGTCGTTCCTGCGTATGATGTTGGGCACATACTCCGCTTTGGGAACCTTGGATGAAATCAGCTACAAAAAAAAAAAAAAACAAAACAAAACATGACAGCGAATACAAGATCAATCAGTGGAATTGGCTGTAGGCAATTATGCTGAAGTGGCTTGTGTTCCAAGGAAAATGGCTGGTTGTTTCCAACCAAGTAAGGCATCGAGAAGAGGAGTGACATTATACTCATTACTATACTGTTTTGTGATTAGTTGTATAGATTTTATATATTTAAAAAAACTACAAAAATATACACTCAAGTAATCTGATAATAGGAAACGCCTTAATGAGTCAGTCAAGCATATTTCTTTCTAAATAAATAACATCTTAAAGACTTAAAGAGGTGCTTTTCATCTACTTGGAAAACTGACCCTAGTGCAAGGCAGATGCTAAAAAGACTTTTTTCAAGAAGTGCATGATTAGTGTTCATTTAAAGGAAAACTCTTCCCTGAAACACATTAAATATTAAAATATTTCTGATGTGTTCTGTGATTCTTGTGCTAATTTGTTGGTTGGTGCTGTATTTTCATTATTCCTGTGAGAAGTTAGAGGTTGTCTGCCATGCTGACAGCACAGTTACAATAATGTTTATTAGTTTCTGCTACCTCAAACATAAGCGATAACAGCCAGGTTTCGCTGTTAGCTCTGAAAAAACAAAAGAGCAAGAGCTTTTTTTCTCACCCACCATTTTCCAGCAACATTTACCATTCAATTAATTAGAAATCCAACACAGAATTTAGAGGAGACATTGGCGCAAACATTGGACTCCAAGTTCCAGAATGCAATGCAGCTATATGAGTTACGGCAAAGACTCGGCATGGCTAGTTAGCAATCTATGAGACGACAAGCGTAAAGTATTAGCATGAAAGTTGAATCTGAAGAAATCCCATTGCCAGCACTATTAGCAGGTAAACGGCATTGTGGATAATGTAGGAAACTGTTAACCAAAGTGAAAAAGAACAAAACAAAAAATTCATCTTGGACACCAGTGAAGGTCACATGGTAATTATAATGATTAATGTGCAAGTTGTTCAGGGTGGATTGTTGTGGAAGTGTGTATTAAAGAGATGGACCATCAGTCTACGTTTAAAGGCATTTGGGATGTTTAAAAGCCATTCATTTTACCTTCTAGACACCAGTACAGAGAATCTAAACACTTTTTGGGTCAAGCTGAACTGTACTTGTGGGTCAGACGGCTGAGATATGACATTTTCTTTTCTGGAACTTTGTGCATAACCAGTTTTACTCTGATATAAGACATCACAGTACACTGTTTAAATCACCTCTTAAATAATGTGGTAACTACCAAAATTTCTTAATGATCAGATGATTAGTGTGCATGTAAACCCACTTATTTTGGAAGAAGAAGTTGGGTGTCTCTAAATCACGTGTGTGTATGCGTGAGTGTGAATTCGTCAATGCGCTCACCATGATTTTGGGAGGAATGAAGTCATCGCCTTCACAGGCCAGCCGCTCCAGCTCCTTCTCCTCCTCCCAATCCACATCATCATACTCTCCTTCATCCAGAGTGCCCGAGGACGCCTGCAGATCTCCACCTGAGACAGAGAACCAGAGAAAGCGAGACACAGAGACACAGACAGACATAGATAGAGACAGACAGAGTGAGGATAAAGAACAGAGAACTGTAGCCTGCGATTTCCTGCTGTTTAAAGAGGCAGTTTGCAATTTCTGGAGCCTTCTACTGCCTGTGAGGATAACAACAATTGCAACAAAACTCACTCCACTTCTCTGTTAAAACTATGCATGTGATGTATGTGGAGGTGGAGCTAATTTCCAGCCCAGAAAACTGGAATTTGTACAGGATTCAAACCCTGAAATGAATAAACTAGCCAAATTCACTGCAAGGCAATACTGAGTTTTATAAAGTATCATATTACAGACTTATTGTATGTATAATAAAAACATTTGAACATTACAAATTCCAGCTTTAAGCAAAAAAGTATGAGAAAATCAGCAGGACAAACACCAGATTGATCACCCGTGTCCTATATAATATAGAACACACAACCAGATGGAGTATGTAGATGAGATATGAAATTACACACACACACACACACACACACACACACACACACGTGCACACACACACACACACACACACACACACAGACAGGAGCTGCCATAGTGAGGTGACACATACACACGGCCTGCTACAGGGGTTTGTGCGTGAAAGATAGACTACATGAAGCATGTTTGTGTACACACGCTCCTGCACATTTTTAATTTTTATTGTTGGTGTGCGTGTAGGTGAGTGTGCGCACACTCACTGTCTCTGGAGTCGTGGAGCGAGTCTGGCTTGATGGGTGTAGGGTCACTCCAGGAGCGGCTGAAGCTCTTCGCTTTGCGATCGGCGAATGCTAATAATGGAGCGGAGGAGGAAAGCATCACACACACTGCCGTTCACAGCGCGCACACACACGCTCACACACACAAACACACACATCACACTCATCTGGCAGGATCTCGCTGTTGTTGGTACAACTGCGAGAGTGATGCGCCCTGATAGGACTTCCTATCAAGCTGTCAAGCTTTTCAGATGGCTGCTTGGAATTTACATCCAGACTCTTAGGATGTTTAGTTAAATTAAAAAAAAAAGCTCTATTTTCGTGCAGGTGCAAGTATGGCTTAGTGAAATACCAGCAGAGTTTTTACACTCTGTCAGGGTAGTAATATTTTCAAACCCAAATTAGTGCAAGTTCGTGCAAGGAGTTTGTTAACAATTAATGGGACTTCATCCTAGCACAAACGCAAGGCTAAACAATATTTTTTAGACTATTTTTTTATAAGACAAAGTCGTCTGTCCTAAAGAATTTCCCAGACCAGAAAACATCAAGCTACAGCTTTACTTCTGACTGTTACAAAGCACTAAAACTGGAGACTCCTTCCAAAAATGCTGAATAACCATCACCGTATCCATGATTACACAAGTGTTTAAATCTGTTTATGTGGAACTACACAAAAGTTACTATAAAAACAACATTAGAATGTTATAAATATTATCATCAATATAAACCTGTGATTTGAATTCTCAAATTTGAGCAATTAGATTTGAGAATTCAACAGTGCAATGGTTCTGCACACAAGAAGACTGATAAAACATTTGCTGTAAGTTATATCATCCAGAAAATGAAATTTTACGACTAAGATCTGACATGGATGCCGAAATGAAAGAAAATGAGAGGAGATGACTTGACTGGATATCTCAGCACACCTAACCACACCTTTTTACAATGATGCTGCACTTCGCCACCAAATTACCGCGTGTTAAAAATACAAATAATCTATCTGCCAAAGCCACATATACTTGCACCTTATTCTTTGTTTGCATTATGATTACGAAAATAGAGCCCTCAGTCTGGTGTCAGGAGAAAAAAAACATAAAACATAATGTTAAAGCTTGAAAATAAATTCATTTGATTTATTTTCAGAATTACAGTTTGGTTCGAGCAACATGTAATCCGAATGACAACAGTAAAAATGGGCGCAATTACCACACACACACCCCCCCACTCACACACACACACACACCCAGTGAACGCATTACTCACACTGGGCCTTCATCCTCCTGCTGCCCACCATCCGCAGGTGCTTCCGGAAGTTTCTGAAGCGCAGAATATTCGATGAGGATGAGAGGGTTGAAGAGACAGAGAGGTGAGAGAACAGAAAGAACAGTAACACCAACACACATGGAGAGAAGACAGAAGCAGAGGAACGTTTAAAGATGATTCATTCAGATGTGGTCCAGTCACTTATGATAAATGCAGGAGGACGAGTGTTTGAAGTTACAGAAAAGCATCAAATCTGAGTTTACACTTGATTTGTTAGTTACTAGGGGAAAAAAGTAACCAGTTTAAATTTTTATTACAGCCATATTAACAGAAGCTGTAGCAACAATTTAAGTAATCTTAATGGATAATCTGTTAAGAACACGAAAATCAACGAATTAACAGATGTCTGGTGCAGTATACCCTCAATTTAATTCGAATTTATTTGTATAGCACTTTGAACACACTGTCACACATTGTCACAAAGCAGCTTTACAGAAATACAGATGCAGACTTAGAGTTAGAGCCCTAATAAGCAAAGCAGAGGCGACAGTGGCAAGGAAAAACTCCCTGAGAGATCATGAGGAATGGACTCAAAATGGAACCCATCCTCTTCTCAGTGACAGCAGATAGTGAGATTATAAACCATTACAGTATGCAGGTGTAGAAGAGGAACAGCAAACAGTACTAAGTGTTTCTGGGTACTAAACAGTACTAAACTGCTTTTAGGAAGATAAATCTTTAGGGTATCCATGTGGAACCATCCACAGAGATACTTATCTGATCACTTCTACCATACAAACCAATAGAAACTCATGTTTTTTTTTTTACTGGGAATGGAGTAATGCTCAAAAATCAATGTAACAGTTTATTAAGCACATCCTGGCCATTTAGGAACTGCATATGGTTCTGACCTCAATGCAAAAGTGATCTCACCTCTACAGACAGCACAGCAGAGAAGTCTGACTGACTTTCCAACAACTGAGGCACTGCCAAAAGCTTTGGCACTGCAAAGTGGTAATAGATTTACAAAGTGTTTTCTTCGGTGCTGAAAGTAAATAAATAGATTTTGGAAAAAAGCCCTCTTTTCGAACATGCTGTCACGGTAGCTATCAATATCACTTGCAAAAATAGGACAAGCCTCATGGGTGTTAAACATTGCGTTCAATCACAAAGTTACATTACAGGTTCATTACAATTACAGGTTCAATACAATAAGCTCCACCTAGTAGTTCGTGTTTTAAGAGAATAATTCGGTTCCCAAGAGCATTCAATCTTTGTTTTTTCTCATTTAATGGTAAGAAATACTAAAACAGAAAACAACAATGAAATACTTCAGTCATACAAAGCATCTCGTTCATACAAATCACAAAGAAACTCCAAGAAATTAGCCAGTGTTCTGCTACACGTGAATCTTCATGAAGGTTTTTTTGTTTTGTTTTGTTTTTGCTATTGTTTTTATATAGTGTCCTGAAAAGGCTATTAAGAACCATCGATCGGCGCAGTGATGAGTACGCGCTGTCCAAAACCATTGTGTTTACCACATGTCTTGATTTTTTGAGTGCTTTCTTTCAACGCTGCCTGGCAGGTGTAAATAAATAATGCACAAACAAATGCAGAAACACACTTTTCCCTCGTGAGCCCTGATCCTAATCAAAAACAAGCCAGGCTGCTGTTTTCTCCCATTTCTCTCATATCTCTCCCACTCTGTGTCTCTTTGCTATCCTTCTCTCCACTGTCTTCTTTCTCAATACAGTCAACCAAGAGACCTAGATTGCTGATAACATTAGTCTGCATACTGGTCCTTCTTTTTGTCTTCTTTTTTAAACAGTTCTCAATGGATGTAATATAAATATATTACAAAACATGTACATATATCCAAAATGCCAACATTTTCCTGCAATAATTCACTATTTTGATATTGTTACCAGAAATGTAATGTGTACGTATTCATATTAGAGTTTTACTTCACTGATTTCAATATTGTGAGAGTGGTGCTAGCTTGCTGATGTAAAAACGTCAAAAAACTTTATCTAATGAAGTAAAAATATGCTGAATATATGAAAAATAAAAGATGAAAAATAATCCATGACGGCATGGTGTGATATGGTCCAACATGAAGCCTATTTAATGTTGCCACCCTGAAAGTCTGATAAAAGCACACCCTATCCTATAAAGTGTCTTATTCCTCATTTACCATAGCAATTTGCCAATTATTACTTTTTCAAAATTAAAGAATAGTATACTTTTTATCCATTTATAGTTACATTTAATGTTGTGGAATGTCTGCAAAACAAGTAAGTTCCTGTTATCACTTATGTTACAGCAGCTATGTTAAACAGTTATTCTGGCTCTTTTTCCTCTTTCTAGAAGATAATAAGACAAAAAAAAAACAGCTTATCATGTTACAGAGGAAAAACTCACCAACTGTTACAAAGCACTGAAACTGGAGACTCCTTCCACAAATGTTAAATAAGTGTCTCCTAACAGAAAACTTCACTATTATCAACAATTATACATTTTTCTTTGTAAAATAACAACACATTTGTAATCGCTCTTAGATTATGTGGAGCATCTGCCATACAAGTCCCTGGGAAATAGCTGTTACTATAGAAACAAGAGCATTAATATAACACTGATATAAACTACAGCTGGAACTACTTTCAGACCTGCTGTTAAAGGAAATTAATGAACACCTTCTAAGCGATCAGATTTGAGAATTCAGCTTTCCCGTTATTTTCAGATTATGAAAAAACATATGTAAGATTAGGAACATTATTTCTAGACATTTCCAAACTTGAAATTATGTTCTGTTGGCAGATGTTCTAAAGTTGCTTCTTTCTAAAAGTATGTATGATGTAAGAAAATTCTCTGCCAGGAGCACGAAATAATACTGCTATGCTGCTTGGCTAAAATGACATTGTAATCACTACACTGCAGTGCTGCACAGCAGCCGAGCTGTATGAGTAGCTCATTACTTCTTCCAGCGTGAACACTCTTAACTATAGTGATGTTGACATCCTCATGTCCTCATGCATTTCCACTCAGTGCTGATGGATATATAAGCAGGACCAGGTTCCAATAATTCAGCACTGCTCGTCTCTGAGTCTGCTAGTGTTATTAATTCCTTCTTTCTTCACCACTGTTAGAAAGCATGACAGGTGATGAGAAGTGTGGATCTTTAACACATTTCAAAAATAGAAATTTCCTCAAGAAAGGTAGGTATTTTAAGAAAGAGTTTTTAATTATACGACCTAATGATCTGTCTGCGACTGTGAAACAGAGTGCGAGTGTTTAAAATAGAGAGATGACTCAGTCTCTCTGCGTGAGTGTGTCTGACATGTTCATTGTTTGCTACCATGAAGTCTTAAAATAAAGACAGCTTTACTTACACACACATTCAGATGATGTGTGTTTCAGATGATGATGTACCTGATCATTCTGATAAACATTCTCCCAACATTTGCAGCAGTAATAAAAATACATGAAAACAAAGCTCGAATTCTCGCATCCAGATTGTCTTATGTGTCGTGAACAGTGGATTTTTTTGACATTCCTATAACCAAGAGCAACAATACCACCAATGGTTGTAAGTAAAAATACACAGAATAGTATGAAGAAGAGGCTAGGGCTGATTTCTTCCTAACCCAGGCTGTGATTACACAGAGTGAAACACTCCCTAGATTTGATCTATGAATTATTATTGACTCTATCAAAATGCCCTTGGAGGAGAAACTAAAAGTAAATCGACTAAGCACATATTGTTCAAAAGAAAGTAAACTAACAGCTAAAATACAACGATAGCAAAAAAAAAAAAAAAAATCCCAGATATGAATTAGATCCCAGAGTTTTTAAATATTTAAGCTTACACGGTTGAGTACATTTATATAGATAGGGCTATGCATATGTGAAGTGTATTCTGTCAGTTTTATATTTGCATTTTGGTTTCTTTAACGAAGACAATCTCTTCTACAATCCAATGTTACCTAAGCAGCCCAGGTGCAAAAGCCGGCCAACTCTCTTGAGATCAGCCAAATTGAGCTTTTTTGATGTGAAGTGCAAAGACCACAGGGACACACCACAGCAATTTACCCCCTCTGGCAGGCATTTCAGCAAAATAACACCTTTTACTATTCGGGACAGTTGACGTTGTTGAGCTCTGTAAAAGCATCAGCACTCTCTCCTGGCCTTTAGACACACTGTAAGCGCTCTGCCACTTCATTATTTTTGACACATCTGCAGCATACTCAAAAAGAAAACTCCACGTGTGACATGTGCAAGCACTACAGGTAAGAATTTCAACACACTTCTCTGTACCAAAATGTGACAATGACCAAGCCAAGACCAAGCTCTGTATCAGCACAGCAGCAAAGCAAAATAACAATAACTGTTCGACAATAAGAAAGAGAAAGTAACTAGGAAATAAACTAATGACAAAAAAAATTGGCTGAACTATAAATGTTAAGGACAAGCTTGTAATTGTCTTGTCCTTGGCAGATGTTTCTTTTTAGGGCAAAAAATGGCCAATTTGAAGCTTTAAATTCCTAATCTTGTATCCAGTGGCAGCTCATCCAAAGGGGCAGGTTGGGCAGAGCCCCACCATATACATCAGCAGTTCTACAATTCTTATTCTTCATCAAATCCTCATTCAGAACTCCATATATTTTACATACCGTTGAAGTAGCAACTATATCTTTTGAGTGACCAGTGATGCAGAAAAATGTCACTATTTAACAGATATAAGCTGATGATCCATTGATTTACTCGCCTTTCTAGATGTTGTGCAACCATGGGGCAGCATGCTCAGCACGCTATTTTGCACTATAGAGATATTATTACACCTAGTCGTCAAAAATGGGAACTGCAACAACCACTTATAGAGGCCCACTGGGGCATGAATCACACTGCCCCATGCTCATTCTCTATGAACATTTTTAGTGGAGGAGCAGACAGGACAGTTAATGATGCATTTTAGGGAACATTATACGTAGTTCACTGACCAAAAGAAATTCTTTAGTAGACCAATATACAACATAACAACTCTAGAAAAAATATACTGTATATATGGATTTAATTGGGATTATATATCATGAATGGAAAATGCAAAAGCTGTGATTATCCACAATGCTATATAATCCCAATATTATCCACAATGCTATATAATAATTAGTGATTTTGGAAAGAATCATGATTACAGTGGAAAAATGTTTAGTGTGCTAACAATGAATTATGATCATTAGCACATTTTGTCGGACCAGTGCCAGCCCACGGGCCATTTCTTTGGCATCCCTGAGCTAGTCCTCTGTACAGATCCACTGTATTATCTGTACAGTGTGTAGCCGTATGCCTGGTATTATGGTTATGAATCTATATGAATGGGATAGCCATATAAATGCACTTAACTTCTGATGCTTTCCTCTGATGTCATCCTGTAGAATTCATTTGTGGAATAGTGAGCTAGATTAATTAAAGGAGTCCTTGAGCTGTGTCTTGCTGACAGCTACCTCTTGATCTGCTCATTTTCTCTCACTTGCTTCTGTTTTCTGAGTGTCTGTGTGCTGATTGCTGATGTTAAAGGCTGCAACCTGGCTATTAACTGTGGCATGCCTTGTGTTTATGTGTCTTTGAATGTGGTTTAGGTGCATCTGAATATCTTTTTTCATGATCCCAGCTAACAAAGAATGTAATGAGAACATTCTGTAGAATATGTGACAGGATCTCAGAAGGTTATGCTGTAAAGTTAAAAAGGATTGTAACAGCAGCTCTGAACATAGTGTCAGCTGTAAGGTGTTATATTAATACACTAGTTCTAAGACGTTATTGTTTCTATAACAAGTTAACAAGTTACAAAGAGACTTGTATGGAGGACGCTACACATAAACAGAATAAAATACTCTGTGTAGTTCATATAGTGACGTTTTCTTCAATGACATTTACAGAAGGAGTCTCCAGTGTCAGCGCTTTGTAAAAGGTGGTGGAGGTTTTCCGCCATGGGAAAGTCTTTTAACTTGTTTTGCTGATGTTCTACATCATTAAACATCACAATAAATGGATAAAAATGTGTCGTTATGTGTCGCTCTTTAATAAATTGTTTAAAAAATTTAATTTTAAGATAAAACGTATAATAAAACATTTTGGAGCATGCAGTTATAAGAAAGTAATCCAGTGGAGTAACTGTTAGGATGCATCACACCATCCAATTATTTTCTTATAACAGCATATACATTTGTGTTTTTTTCTTACATGCTGTAATAACAAGTTTCCTTCACAATGTTATTAGAACATTGATCACACAACACTACTATTTTTTGAACAAAAGATTTTGCAACTAACAATGTTGCAGCAATACTGTAGGAATGTTTGTCATCTATAAATGTAAAAATGCACAGAAAATACAGAAACCTTGGCAGATTGAACATTCTGAAGACAAAACGTTTCTACAACTAGAATGTTTTGCTAGCCTAAAACTGAAATAAGGAGTATTGTGTATTATGAAGGGCATGGATATGTGTCAGTATGCACCATTATTTGAATGTACATTGTTGTATGTGGATGTGTGTGAAGCACTACAAACTACACATAATCCAGCATTATTATTCAGAAGGCAGTAGGTCTGAACACACTGCAATTCCAGAAAGCCTTTACCATCAAGCTCACAAAAATAAAACACTGCATGTACAATGTAATCACTACAATAAAGCACTCAACCACTACAAGGCACACTTTAACCAGTCACAGCACACACACACTGCAAGCTAATGATAACAACAGATACAGAATACTGCAGTTCAGTGACCATTTACAAAAAGACCGGTCTCATTCGCCAAAGAACACAATCATTCTCTCATTCCTGTCAGTGACTCAGCAAATTACACTTCTCTTATAGATCAGCACATTGCCTGCTTGAACAAATTTGACTGTCAAACATTAACATTAGCTCTTTTTTTTCACTTCTGCCTTGTGGAAAGAAACAAAGAGGCACTTTGTGGAAGTGGAGTGGCACTAATCGAGCCAGCTGGAGTGAATTCATTTACAATCACAGAGCTCGACTTAGAAGGCATCATGGCACAAACGTTCTGATTAAAAGAAATCAACAGAGGTTGCCAGAGGATATAATCCTTTTTTCTTTATTGTTATAAGCAGTTTTTACCAAATTATTGCTTAAAAAATACACTGTGGTGCAGTGATGGAACAAAAACTGAGTTCCTCCAGAGAGACAAAGGGTTAGATGCTGACGTCTATAACAAGTTTTTATCTTTCATAAAAGATGCAAGAACCTTAACCATCCAAAGAATCCTTTTCTATAATGTTATGATCAGGTTTTTACCAAATTATAATAAATTATTATATCAAATTACCCATTTTTACCCTGCTACATTTAATTCTTTTTCATAAGAACATAGTAAAGGTGTGAGCTGTGTGATAAAATAATGAGCGAAATATTCCTGATTTTGTTTTATCTAAGTGTGTGTTTATCTAATACAGACCTGTATTGGTTAAAGTCTATGTTTTGGTGAATGAGCGACGATGGCTGAGTTTTTTTTTTTTTTTAATCTCCAATTACTAGCATTTAAGCATTCCCAATCTTCTCATTTATCCCTCATTCTAGATGAGAGTTATTTGCTAAAAGGTGGAAAATGATTTACATTGATAAACAATAAATTAGCCCTAATAAAAGAAAGGATTTTTTTTCCTTTTCAAAGGATATAAAAAAGGAAACATATTTTTTTTTTTAATTCTTATTTTTATTAAGTTCCCTTATGTTTTATTACAGAATGCAAACAATTTTTGCAGTCTGACCAAATTACTTCCCCAAAGAGATTTAATAATAAATAAATAAAACATAAAGTCTAAGACTAAAGGGCACCCATGCAATTAATATTAGTGGGCACTAAAAAAACAACAGTGTCCTTGGACATCTATTCAGTGGAGGTTCTGGACCGGGGGGTGCCAGGTTGGGGCCAGTGGTTCTGTTAAATGGGGCAGTTACATAACACCCTTTTGTTCTCCATATTTTGAATAACGTTATATGACTGTGTTAGAATGACACAACTAAAGTGGTACCCTGGGATAGACAGGGTAGAAACATTTTGCTCATCTTTATTGTTTCTTTGTTGCTATCTCTGTCATCTGTCTTGCTTGGTCTTTTTCTAGTGTCAATCATCCTTTGCTCCACTTCACTACAACTTGGTTAAAAAAAAATTGCCTTCTGACCTACATAGGAGACCTGGTCCACTGCCATAACAAGTCTGAGTACAAAACGTGTTGGATTTTTTTTTTCCCAGTGCCACTTTGCCCCTGTATGAGTACAAAACGTAATCGGGTTATATATAATCATTATTATAAGAGATGATTCACTCCACATTTAGGGGAGCTGCAGCTTGTTTAGCTTGTTGTTTCAGGAGCACTGCCCCCCACAGCCCCCACCACCCTCTCCACCAGCCCTTTCCCAGAACTGCCTATTCATCTACTATTATGCTAGATTGGAAATGACTTCAATTGAAGATATTGTTATTGGTCAGCTTTGATTTTGTTCCATAAATATATGTCTACTTTTGGTCCATAGCAATTTTGATGTCTTGTATACAAGCCAAGACTCTCTTTTCAACCACTCCCTCAAAAGACATTAAAAAAACTTTCATTTTGGCTGAAATCCCATGTCCTACTACTGCCCTGATAATGTCTGCCAAACATGTCGCTTTCCCAGCTTTTAAATGTGTTGGTGCGCACAGGGAAAAATTAGACACTGAGCTACTTCCACTTTTGAAGTTATAACGTTTTTGCAGCACACCAACAATATGTGTGTGTTTGCGTGTGTGTGTGTGTGTGTGTTTGTGTGTGTGTGTGAGTGTGTGTGTGAGGGAGGTGCACAGCACAGTTAGTGAACAGTACCTCTCCATCAGTGCGGCGGCCTCCTGCTCTCTTTTCCTCCTCTTTCTGTCAGCAAAGCCGCGGAAAGCCCTGCCAGGACCGGTCACATTGTTAGTGTGTGTGTGTGTATGTACACAGTGGGCAGTGGAGGATTAGTCGAGGGGAAAAACCAAGAGACCACATAGTGTTAGAACCACAAGAGGTATCAAACCACACGCCCACACACCCACACACCCACATACATGATGCCAGGAGTATGGGGAACAGCAAGTGCCAAATTAAATATATATATATATATATATATATATATATATATATATATATATATATATATATATATATATATATATATATGTATGTATGTATGCTCCAATAAATAAATAAATATATGCTTCATTTAATAATTTACTTAAACGTTTAATTCATGATTTTTAGAACAATTTAAATGCTTCAATATATATGTCAATAAATCCTTCTATAAATTGATAAATAAATCCATAAATAAATGTTTTTATTTATTTATGTGTTTATTGAAGGATATCAGTGTAACTAACGACAGATACATTTTGTAATTTGGCTCTTTCTGTCCTCCATACAGGAGTAGCACAACTCGGACAAACACACCGACAGGGAGGTCCAGTTGGTTTTGGACTACTAACCTCAGCTTATGTGAGAGCAGGGGTGCACGCACACACACACACACACACACACACACACACACAGACAGTCTATTACATCTAATACAGTGAATCATTGTCTTTGACAGGGTGACAGCCCTCATCACTGACAGTCCACGGTAAAATCAAATTTGTGCCCTCAAGTGATGAAGTTAACGACAGCCTATGCTGCGTGTCCATGAGTGAGAGAGACGGAAATATAGACAGAATTCTGCTGCCTGGATGTGATAACTGCAAATACAAGGGTTACTGAACACGACTCCAACTCAGATCACCTTCACACTGCAGCCAATACTTTATATTCACCTCCGGAGCTTCTCATACAATATTAAAAACCTGACACGTTTAGTATAAAACACTCTGTACCTACACTGAGCTATATTTGAATACCTAGTCATAGTGATTTTATTACAGTTTAATTACTGTTAGCACCACAGACAACACAAAATGGTACAACATGACAATCAAATAAGAAAAATCCACCACTGAAGATCCGGTTGCATTACTGTCTCTGCATCACTACATGTAATACTTACTAACTAACTATTTACTTCCCTTCATAATTTATCTTCATTAATTAATAATATTAATTAAGTGGGTTGATTAAGCAGAGAGCAGGTGTGCATATTACATTAATGCTTCAGTATAACTTCAAACACTCGGTGATGGACAAAGGAGGGGAGCAGACACCAGGAGACATGGAGGACATCAGCACAGGAGGACAGTGGCTGGGGACGCTCTTTCAGACTGTTACTAAAAAACAGTTACTCACGATATTCTGTCCCGGAGAAGGATCAGAAAAAAGGGGAGAAAAATAGAAAGAGAAGTCAAGTGCAACAGCCATAGTTATTCATAATCGCAGATTAATCAGATGAGATTAGATGAAGGGTGTAAACATCTTTTCACCAGGCCAGTCATGGGAAAAATATTTCTTCAAAATCTTCATGAATGACTGAAATAAGAGTCTTGTTGCGTGGAAAATCAAGACTGACACTTTTTATGTGAAATAACAAGGATTTGACATTTTTCTATGGAGTGACAAGGACGAAGAAAGACAGCTCTAAGCATGTCTCCTTCTGGATATTCAGCAGACGGAAGGAACAAATGAGTGTGTCAAGATGCAGAGACAGACAACGCAAATGTAGAGAGAGAGAGAGAGAGAGAGCGAAAGAGAGAGAGAGAGAGAGAGAAGAGATTGGAGTGTCAGATGCAGAGAGAAAGACAGTGGCTCAGCAGGAGGCTCAGTATGTGGGGTCTGTCATTAAGGCATCCAGCGGGCAGGTGATAATTAAGCAGTCAGGCCTAGAGAGAGCCTCAGAGGGCTGAGAATAACCCAGCTCTACTGTGAGCCAGAGAGAGAAAGACAAACAGAAAGAGAGAGGGGGATGACCTCAGATTTCCTGAGACGATTCTACTCCTGCATAATAGTGAGATTGGACACTGGGGATTGGTCACTGGGGATTTGTTAGATTTGCAGAACCCGGGGATTTAGTACTGTGAGCGTCATATACTCACGCTTGCATGGTGGTGGTGGCAGTCTGGAAACTAAACATGTTCTCTTTGGGTAACCAGTTGTTGGCGTGCTCTTCTAAAAGATTAAAAATGACAAAAATGGAATCAGATAAGACCAACCACTTAGTTAGAGGGAAACAATTTTGACAATTGGACAGTAAATGATTATCATCAAGGGATTGGGCCTTATTTAACAAACTGGATATGAATGAATTGATTCAGAAATTGTTTGCAGGAGCATATACACAAGAAATCCACGTAGTTGGGAAAAACTTTGTATGCTACAAGAGTTTGTGAGTTTGTGTAAATTTATATAGAAAGAGATTCCCTACTGTGAACCTCAATTGATTGTCCTGTAATCAAGAATTGACATGAGTTATTGCAAATTTTAAACACAGATTACACTGTCAAGTTTAAATCGCTTATTTATCTCAATTGTACACATGAATTTAAGTAATTTTGTCAACCATATTAATGACTTGAAAGAAAATACACCAAGATTACACATATGATTAAGACCAACAAACTGTGCCCAGTAACAGGAGGAAAAGTCAATGTGTGTTTATGGTAGCTGATGCTCTGCAGTGGCTGAGCTGCATTACTGGAAGATTTAGGAGGTGTTCTTTCTTCATATAGTCATCATTTTGTTGTTTTCGTGCTCCCTGTCAGCTTTGCTTATTTGGGGCTGTTACTAAATATAAATCAGCTGTGCTGTGAACATGCATGGTAATTTACACATAATTGTGATTTATCAACATATGCACATGAATATGGAGAAAATTGGAGTTGGTAAGGCTTGGTAAATCTTGCAGGAATTTTTAGTTTAGTTTAGTTTACACATAACTCTAATAAAAGTTTGATAAATGAGGCCAACTGAGGAAGAAGAAGGACAAGAGTTTCCATGTCCTCTTTCTCTCCCTATATTTCTCTCTTTTTTGTTCGCTCTCTTCTTCTCACCTCGGTCCTCAGTGGACACCCGATCCTCACTGTACATCCTCTCAAGTTTCTTGCGCTGCTTGGGGACGTCTCTTGGCACCGTATCGAGGTCGAGTGAGCGCTGGCTGTGACATGACGGCCGTGGGCAGTCCTCCTTCGAACCACTCCGTCTCGAACCCCAATCCCGGATGTTATGTGCGCTTCCTGAGCTCTGTAGTGGCTGAGAAGATGGAGCGTGATGGTGGTGGGCATGACCACTGCGATGGCTTGTCCTCTGGTGGTTGGTGCGAGCCTGGGGCCCCTTTAGGACCTCTAGCTCCAGGCTCTCCTCGCTGCCCCTGGCTCCCAGCATGCCGCCTTCCCTGCTGATGGTATAGACACGTGCTGGCTTCACTGAACTCTGTTGGGGCTGCTGGGATTGTGGCTGATCCTCAGATGAGAGGCTGCGTTCCACCGAGAGACGACGCTTGGCACTGGTGGACACAGGAACTGGCACAAGGCCCGGATCTGGCTGATCTTGCGTGTGCTTGGCTATGGGAGATGTTCTGGAGTACGGCTGCAGATGGTTATTGTTGTGCAGGCAGCTAATGCTTGGGGATTCAGAGTCTTGGCCAACAAAGGTGTCAGACAGCAGGTGATCTGGGTACAGGAGAGACAAAAAAAGGAGAGAGAGAAAAACAGAGAGAAGGAAAGAGACAGATGGAACAAGTCATCTTCTGTCAAAAAGAGTCTTGGCAGCAGTTGACCCAGACCATGGGAGCCAATAAAGCTCTTCCCTAATGAAAGAGAAAAAGAAGGCTAGCACAAGACAGAGTGGAAGCTAAAATGACAAAGGTTGAGGAGGACATTAAACTGTAGCGGTCAAATATGTAGCTAATATTAACAGTAAAAGCCTTTGAGAAATTGTTAATAAGTCCTGAGAAAAAGGATGGCAGAAACTGTCAAGAAGAAGGATTAGAGCAGAGAGAAATCTAGAGCAAATAGGAGTGTGTGTGTGTGTGTGTGTGTGTGTGTGTGTGTGTGTGTGTGTGTGGTCTGACCTGATCCGTTGCGGTTCTCAGGGTTGCTTTGAGACAAGTATTCTCCAAATGCTCGAGCTGCTCTGGAGAGAGACAAACACAGGACAACTAATCAAACTGATGACATCATATTAACTGGCCATAACATTACTGTTAGCAACATCAAGCATTTACCTCTAGGCTCATATATTGATTATACCTCCTGTTTACAGCATGCATCATGACCCTTTAACACTTAACACTTATGAACACTTAAGGGTAGTTAATAAAGCTACACAACACAGCCTCCATGATAACCAACATTAAAATCTGTGCTGAAAGTGTCATCGTGCACCCTTATGTCAAAAAACTGTCACTTAACCCAGGTGTTATGTCAGCGCCATCAAACTGACACAAAATGTCTTACAAATTGTGCATAAGCTTACATCAGCTCTCATAAAACGCTGTCACATAGTCTTAAGTAGTGGTACATAATGCATTATAACTTACAGCACATATACACTACTGCATCAGAGCCTGTGTTAGAGCACATTACAACATCAGCGTCTACAATGTTTCTACAAAGAGATATTATCATTTATAATGACATCATGAGGTCATATATTCATGGTTTATAAATATGATGAGCAGTTATATAGTTTATGTGAAGGCATTATAAGGTATTATACCACAGCACTGGTAAATTCTCGATTCTGACTGTTCAGTAGTAGGTGTTGATTAACTTTCTATAACAGCAGCTCTGACTGTAATTCTGGCTGTAATCCAAATCACAGGTTTATATTAATGCACTAATATGTTATTGGTTCTATAGCAACAGTACGGATTTGTACTGCAAATGTGCTATATAAATTAATCCAAATAATTAATGAATTTCGTTAGTGTTGCTGTTTAACAGAAAAAAAAAAATGTAATGTGACAAGATGCTTATTTCTCATTTTTGGAAAGAGTTTTCCAGGGTCAGTGTCAGAGTTACAACGTCTTTGGAGCGGGATTATAATTCCCATCAGCCATTTCACTTCACAGTCACGTCACATGACTGTTTGCACTTGATTCACACTTCGGTTTAATGAGCACTAGTATTTAAGTCAGGTTTGCACATCATACACTGTCTAGCGTTTGTCTTTTGTTGTCGTTTGCTGCCGAGTGCACCATCTAGTCAGTGTACGGTTCTTGCCATGAGATCATAGTTCATGTTTTTGTATCTGGGTTTGAGTTGTGTTAGTTCGTGTTTTGTTTAAAAATAAAGGTAATCTGCACTTGCATCCACCTTCGCCTCCCAATCGTGACAGTCAGTGATAACAGGTTAATGCAACGTGTTATAAAGCAAGGGATTGATTCCAGAGCCATAAGTCACGGTGTGGTGACCTTTTGAAAAATAGCTTAAAAAAATTGAGTGTATGTGGAATTAATGGAACAGGATGATCCAGCACTGAGAGACATGCATTTTTAAAGAAATTCGGGCACGAGAGAAATAATTTTATGAAAGACATTCTGCAAGGTTCATTAGCGTGTCCTTGCATTTCATTAGAGTTTCACCGTCCTCTCACTGAACAGGAACCACAAGCAGATATCGTGTTTATTTTCAAGATATAGGAGGAGCTGCGGCCAATATTAGTGATTAATGTGCTGTGCATTGCCATGATGATGTATGTTATGTTATGATGGATGACAGGCACAAGCAATATAACCCAAATCTGTCTGTGTGTTTATATGCTGCTCTTGCTTGAAAACCCACTGCACATCCTAACAAACCTGATGAACCATATCTTTGAAAAACAATATTTTATCTGTTCACTCCCACATGCATTTGCAGCTATCACCCCAGTGACCTAGCCTAACCACTGGAGAAATACACAATCACTGAAGTGTATATGGAACTCATCGTATTTATCATTTATTTTATAATTTTTTTGTAACTGTCCTTCAGAGACTTTATATAGATTCATCTAATGTTCTCCTCCCATTGTCTCGAACGTCTTAGAACTGCTCTAATTGCTTTCATGCACTGCTTTGGTACAATCTGTCCCTCTCTGCTTCTCTCTCGCAGTCCATCCAGCGATAATGCTAATACCTTCCCACACACACATGCTTTTCCTGTAGGCACAGCTCCATGTACTCACACATACACACACATACACAAACATACTCCTGCACATGCTTACACATGCACACATTTACAGATGTGCAAAGACTCAGCCCTGACCTTCCTTATGGTCTCCATTTTAACTATTAACACACACACACACACACACACACACACACACATACACCCTATAAGCGACTGGCTCAAGGCAGATTGTGCAATCTAGGCGCTATCTGGGGACACAGGGAAATGGAAGTGTTGGTGTAGTGACGCTTGCCTGCAACTACACACTCAATAATTAAATGCCAGCCTGCACGTGCATGCAGCACTCACTTACTCGCTCTCCCTCCCTCCATCCCTCCTTCCCTCACTACACACTGTAAAACTGTGTCACTTAAAAAAAAAATGTGTGAACAAATCGAGAGGGATGCAGTGTGTAACGGAAAAGCAAGCCTAGTCATGTCCACTACCTGACAAATAGGTTTTAGTTTTAGTTATTGAGATTTGTTCTCTAAACAGAAATTATTAAGATTGGGTGCATCAACAGAGGAACAAATTTCTACTCTGAGAACATATTTGATTTTTTAAAAATCCTATATGTGACTTAAAGGTGAGTTAGAGATGGTTTTTACATCACATTTCTTATCCATCATAACACGTTGGGATTTTATGTTGATTAGACAGCTTAAAGGTGCGATCCATGATTTTTAGTCATAACACTTATTTTTTAATATGTGGCAAAATTATCTTTACAAATCAGAGTGGTAGGATAAATTACCATTTTTGTTCCATTTTATGCAAAGACAGGGCAGGAAAATAATCTACAGTGGTGTGGTGTGATATGAGTACTGTATACTGTTACCACCCTGAAGTTGTTTTCCTATAACAGCATGTCCCAAAGCATTTTATTCCTCTAATACCACAATTACAATTTTTTATACATTAAAAAATGACACATCATACTTTTTATCCATTTATAGTAACTTTTAGTGTTGTGAAACATCCTTGAGACAAGTTAGTTCCTGTTAACACTTATGTTCTAATAGCTATAAACAAGTTCTTACTGAGCAATAAGTGTATTTTTCTTGTTTATTTTTTTTTCTTTCTAAAATGAGACCCAAGCAAATGACATGCATTTATATTCATTTATATTATTTATGAGAAAACTTTGTTTGAACTTTCGTAGAGTATGGTAGAGTATCTATTTATAATAAATAGCAAAGAAGGAATGTAACACCTTTTCAGACCTCTTTGGCTTATGTGTAGATGCTGTTGTATTGTTTCTGTCGATTCCAGAAGTTATACTTCCAACTGCACAAATAACAGCCAGCACACTTTGTATAGAAAGAGACGTGCAGCTCAAAGTGAAAGAGCCTACACAGAATACTATATATACTTATGTGCACTGTATGCAGAAAATAAATGCCCCTTCAGTCAATTGAGGAGTTGGCAGGGTCTCAATTTTCCTTGCAAGTTTACACACAAGGCAGAAGTGACCCTGTTACAGACAGATGGAGATTATCCACATAAAAATTAAAATGTAAATGCATCCAAGATTCATTTAAAACAGATTAAATAGATTAAAAAGTGACTACCAATGTTGACATGTCAACCTTTAAAATATTAGTGATATTAAAAACAGCATTAAAATAAATCATTTTTGATGCAGCAAAAATTTTACACATAACACAACTAAAAACGAGGAGCAACACTGGAAGTTAGTGGTTGAACGCAATGAGTTAATTTGCATATTACCACGCAATACAGCTATCGGATTTCAATCGGACTGGACGCATAAACAGATTAAATCTTATCAGAATACAATGCAGATATAACATACATAGATAACTACCAATGATACATACATATATATATATATATATATATATATATATATATATATATATGTGTGTGTGTGTGTGTGTGTGTGTGTGTGTATACGTGTGTATTGCTGTATATTTCTGCAGACCTGGCAACCACAGTGTACATGGATATGTTTTGGGTGGGTGGCTTTAGAGGGAACACTAAAAACTAATGGCTTCTGTTTGGATTTTGAGTAGCAATACATCTAGCTTCAACAAACTTGCTAAAATTGCTGACTACACCTTTAAACAATAAACTCTGCAACCTTTCAGAGGCCATTATTCTTTTGGCTGGTCCTCTCCTGTAGCATTGTACTCAACTCACACTCGCTGCATAATAACAGGACAAAAGCAATTACCCTGCATTAATAGTAGATCTCCAAAGGATCCAGGATTTTGAGTAGACAAAAACAGAAAGCCAGTCAGGCAGGACGAATTAAAACATGAATTAAACATCATGTGAAAATGCAGAATGCATTTTCCTGCATTTTCACACACACACACACACAAACACACACACACACACACACACGCACACTGTTTGCTAAGTCTCCCTCTCTTCATCTTATGCCCTCGTTTGTACAAGGCTGATTTGTGCTTCTGGGAGCATCTTGCATCATGTGTGCAGTCATGTGAGAGAGAGAATGAGAAAGAATGAAGGACTGAAGGAATAAAAAACAGGTTGGCTTAGGAGAGAGTAAGAAAAGAGGGAGACGTGACCCAGAGAAGGATCCAGAAAGAGTTAAAGTGAGTAAGAGTGGAAGAGAGAGGATGAATTCTGTGATGATGTACACTCTTGGCTGAAGAGCTTTGCATGAGTGATTAAAAAAAAAAAAAAAAATCTGCAAAAAATGTCTAAGAGCCAGATATGGACATGGTCAAATCACACAATCACACAAACTTCACAAGTATTGTGCATGGATGCAGACATAGATTTTGTCTTGTAGTTCTTGCCTCAGTGGCCTGCTAGCATGGAGCTAATTCTCATAAAATCAGTGTGTTTATTCTCAGCACTCCAGCTTTGCCGTACACTGAGCATCTACACATGACATGACCTCGTTTTCTTCTCTTCTCCACCTCCTCACACACTCACGCCGCTCTCAGTCTCCTAACCGGCGTAATTGAGCGTCAGGGCCAGCTGAACTGGTAAACACCAATTTGGCCGCTTCGATCTCTTGATCTGCCGTTCTTATAGCCTCCCACTTCACTTTTTCTCTCTATCCCTCACTTTCTCTCATACCCCCTCTCTCTCTCTCTCTCTGTTCCCTCTCCATTTCTCTCCCACACTCTCATCATAGTATATTGCATTTGTGAGACAGTAATATCTGTAAGATAATATTGAGACCTGGTTGCTGAGTCATGCTGGATAGCATCCACATTTCTCATCATAATCAACTCTACTGCAAAAAAATAAATAAATTACTTTATTAAAATGAGCCAGACAGCCAGGACAGTTCTCGTGCTGACCTGATTCTTTTAGCACATAAAGAAAAATACAGTCCTGGTGATTACAATACAAAAGCATACTTAAAAACAGTTCCAAATAGCTTACTTTTTTCTTAATGTATTTTTTTTATGAGACCTCATTTAATGGTAAACATTTGGGAGCCGAAGGCTATTGAATGCAATTGCTAAGCAAGGCATTTCTGAAAAGCATGGCTAATACTGGCAGGTGTAATGCTGGTGTTACATCAAGGTTAACAGTGATCTCAAAACAACTGGAAATGCCTCAAGTAATAAGGAATAAAACATAGCAGGGCATGCTGTTATAGGAAAATAATAAATAAATGCAAAGCGGAGTACAGCAATTTGCCAACGATTACAATTTTCAATTAACTACATAATGATGTATCATATGTTTTATCCATTTATAGTAAGATTTAATGCTGTAGAACATCCACTAAACAAGTTAGCTCCTGTTATCGCTTATGTTATAGCAGGTATGAACAGTTGTTCCCTCACCAGTCTGTCTTTTTCAGTTAAGACAGCACAAATCGTACCCTTAAAGCTATAGCTTTAACACTGGCTGTTCCCAAGCACTGACACTTGAGACACCTTTCCAATGCTAAATAAACATCTCCTCACCAAAAACGTCACCATATCAACCATTACCCATGTTTTAAATCCGTTTACGTAGCTCATTCGCCATTCTCTATAGTAACAGTACACACTGGTGAAATTTATTATATGACAGTGCTGTCATATAATAAATTTCACCAGTGTATGCTGTTGCTATAGAGATGATAATGTATTAGAACAAGTGCATTAATATAAACCTGGGACTTGCAGCTGGGACTACTGTCAGAACTGCTGTTACACAAAAAAATAATCAACAACTTCTGACCAAGCAGAATTGAGAATACAACAGTGCTGTCATGTAATAAATTATAAAGGTTGAGACCACAAAGCATTAGCACTTTAGGGAAAGCATGGGTTATTGTAGCTATATACTGGTGTATAAAGAACACCAGTAATTACAAGCTTCATCTGAGCTAAACAAGCACAATCAGTTTCATGCAAGATCTTTGCCAAAGGACTCTAAACCAAAACCCAGGCAAAGTCAACTACACATGGGTGAAACTGATGATCGGGGGGGTGGAGCTAAAGCTGTGTCCAAACAGAAAGTTCAGTTCAAAAGAAGGGGCAAGGGTTCTGTGACATATATAAACATAGCTTTCTATAAAAAACAATAATTGAGTCCTACTGCATTTAACACTCGTACATAAGGCAGGATGTACAGATATAGACAAACACCATAGCATTAAGAGGGAGTAACTGCCCTGTCACAATGACATAAAGTCCTGACCTTGTGCCTCACACAATGGCAATGGGACACCAGTAATTACAAGCTTCATCTGAGCTAAGCAAGCACAATCAGTTTCATCCTTTAATTAATATAATTACTGTACATCCAGCTTTTTACAGAAATACACTCCCCTTTATTATTTCAACATCAGCTTGGCACCATGCCTTAGGCCACTTTTAGAATTATACTTTTAGCATTGAGATTCATAATACACGAGTGTGAGCGAGCGGTCAAACATGAAGCCTGTGGGACAAAGAAAGAACTGCAAAATGCATTCACAGCATTCAATCATTCATCTTTAGTAACTGCCTGTTCAGGGTTGCAGTGGTTATAACTGAGAACACTTATTTATTTATATTTTGAGAGCTAAATTTCACATAGATTAAAATAACAACTCAAGGGATGTAGCTGAAGTTGAGGAAATGTCATACACCATGCTGACAGCGCTGGCCAATTACCGGTTTAAATCCGGATTTTGGAGCACAAAACAGGTAGAGATACAGATGATCTCAACAAAAGATACATCTTGCAAATGTGCTACTTGTACCAATACATATACAGGATACTGATCATTACCCTCAGAAACTATCAAATCATAAATGTTATGCATCACAACCACATGTGTAACTGGAAAGCAATCGATCATAAAGCAAAAAAAGAAAAGAATCCATTTGGACATCGAAATAATTTCATGACAGGACTGTCTGTGAGATACACAAAAAAGACCTGCTGCTATTTTGCAATACTGCAAAAGCTAAAAACTGAGAAGTTGAGTTATTAAAATTTATTTTTACAGCTCTGAAATTCAGCACCTATAGAAAAAAAAAAAGAAAAAAAAAAGGCTATTTTTCAGGTTTACTGTTATTTAATTTAAAATGCATCATTTTGTCTCATCTCAGCTGTCCTACAGTCTCACTACTGCTATCTAATGATTCAAATGAGTACACACAAATTTTTAAGCACTTGAGTGAAATTCAGGAAACAGGTTTTACAGTGTATAAATTATCCATGCCCCAAACTCACCAATTAGTTTTTACTGTTCAACCAAATGGAAGCCATTAGTGGGTATAAATATAAATAACAGTCAGGTTGTTGTTTTCCTCTTTGTCTAGTGAAGTAGCATGCTTGTTCCTTGTTACAAGCTAATGTACGTGTCTCATTAAAAGCCAGCCAGTTATATTTCATCACTTCCATGAGAGCTTGAAGACTTCATATTCATATCTTTATATCATCTGGTTTCAGGTTAAATGAGCTCTCAGAGGGCAAGCTGTCATGTCCAGTAAAATAATCAAATTTGTGAATCCGTTAAAAGAATGCTGTCTTTCTTTACTGACATGACATTCTGCCAAAATAATAATCATCACAGTTTGATGCATCACCTAAAGTCAAGCAATTACAACACTAACCAATGAATCATGCCTTAAGCTTTCCATCCAAGAACACATTACATAAAACAAACTGCTTTTCAGAAAGCCAATAGAGAAGCCATGTTCCCACAGGTCAGCAGTGTAGTGTCCGGTTCAAATCTGTTACGCAATGATAACAATAATGCACCATTACCACTACATTACATCAGCAGCTGAGAGAGATGATTTAGAGAGATGTTTACTGTTTCTTGCTTGAAATATCAGCGGAAAATCATGTCCAGACTAACAAGGACAAGGATTTCTGGTTGCCATTTGTGTCCCACTGATACTGTATTTACAAATATGTATGCAATGTAAAGGAAAAAGTCATTTTAAGTACTTTTTAAAAAAACCTATAAGCATGTTAAAACATTAATAAAACATATCTACAACACATTTGTGCCTGACTCAGCCCACTATAATTACATTTACCTTGAAATATAATCAATAAAATATTTCAAAAATATTGCTCGAATACTTAAAACATCATTTCCCATGAGTCGTCCATTAAAGGTTATAAAAAAATTACATTTTAGCTCCACAACATTCACTGAACCCGGTTACCTGAACACAGTCTTATGAAATATTTGGAATAAGTCACATAAGTCACAACGAAAATGCATCATCGAGGCTCATGGGAAAAGAAATGTATATTCTCTGAATATATTTTTAACATTTCGATGATATTTCAGTGATAAGGACTCTAACCCAAACAATCACGTTATCCAAATCCTATATTGAAAGCAAATATTATTCATTGGAAAATATTAATTAAAAAATTAAGTAAATCATCAGAAAGTCCTTAATGTCCTCATGCTATTATTATTTTATGTTTTTGCTAATTCTATACATAAAAACTAAACACCTGTTACTTTCATTTGTGTAATGCAACCAAAAACTAAACAAATGATATCGTTACCTGAGATGGGGTATCACAATTAGTTAAATGCAAGTTTTATTAGATTTACCATTGAATTTTTTTTAATAAAGTCAATTTTTAAGTGGGCTAGATAACACCCTAATCATAGAATTACCTTTCTCAATATACACCTAGTTCGGAAAAAACAATAAACAGTCCATGCAATCTCTCTACCTGTTACATGCTACACATTCTCTAATAAATGACATTATTCATTATTCATGAAGACAGAAATGCTACTGATTTGGTGTCATACACTAACGTCACGCTGCTCATGAAGCTGATTCTGACAAGACTCGCCCAGCCAAGAGAATGAATTAGAACGAGAGGATGAATAAAAGACTGCCAGCTTGTAATTACTGTAATTGTGTAAGTCAGTGAATTACAGCTGTGCTATGAAGGAGCAGCAGAGCAACGTGCTCCAATAACTTAAGCAGCTATGGTTCAGTAAATGAGTATGTGAATAAGCTAATAACTGCTATCTGACACATTGATAACCACTCTGGGCCAAATGCTAGAATTTATTTCTAGTTAGTGTTGGTAATGGAATGTGAGCCATTTTAAAGAAATGTCCCAAGTTACAGCAGGAACTTTCAAGTGAGTGTGTAATAAATAAAAGCAACACTTTTTTAGCACCTCTGTGTTCTCTGTCAAGATTATTATTTATGATAATCAGTGATGGGTGGTCATGATATTTAATGGGGAAAAAATTCTACTACATATCAGGAACTTGATGTTACTATTACGAAACCACTGTGTGTGTATGTACATATATGCACATTATTTTCTGTATATATATATATATATATATATATATATATATATATATATATGTGTGTGTGTATATATATATATGTGTGTGTATATATATTATGTGGTTTTATTATAATACAACATACAACAACTATATAACTATAGTTTAGTGTTATAGCATGGGGTCAAATATGGGGTCATTTTTATGTCATGTGTTTCAAAGTCTATAATCATGCAATGATGCTTCCCAACAGCTACTTTGTTCATTCAAACCAAACAAATCCTACAATCCTACAAAGCCTGTTAATCACTGCTGATTACATGGACACAGCAGTGAAGCAAGCTTCAATAAATTAACCCCAAAGCACACAAAATCTAGGGTGTGTAATCACTTGACACAACTGTTACTGATAAGCTGCATGTATCGGTGTATTTTTACTTATAACCACTGGTGATGCTGTTGTTCTTGCTTTCACAAAAGTAAAAAAAATCTACTTTAAGCAATTTGGTGTAACATTTTAACAGATATAAGACAATGTACTGTAGATGTCAAAAACTGAAATAACGAGAGGCTCCTTGGCCATTTATACCTCTCTACTTTATGCAAAATCTACCTATCTAAAATATTGCAAATTTATTATGGGTTGGATTTTTTTTTTCTTTTTCTCTAATGAATTCTTTGCAACTAGGGATGCACCAGTACAGTACCAGCTGGTATCAGATTGGATTTGTAATATTTTATGTATTTTATATGTGTGATGATTGAAATGATCTTGCTTGTGTATAAAGGATAGAAGCTGTCTAATGCCACATGTACGATTTTTCACATACCTGGACAACAGAAGCCTGCAGAATGGCTTGGTTATGAGGAGAACATCTGTATTGGATTACTCAGACCTGTGATATCTATTTGCAACAAAGTACCCATGTCTGTTATTTGTTCTTTTTATTTCTTTTCCAAATAAATGCTACTTGACAGAATAAATTCTGTTGCTCATATTAATCCATTAATTGCTAAATCTGCATAGACAGTGAAACTACCACCACCATGTTTTATATATGTTATAAATTGTCTTAAATTGCATTTATCTCTTTCTCTAAACTTTGCTTGTGTTTATTATAAACATGTCTATCCATTAATATTTGTTTTAGAAATCTGCTAGTCTGATCAAAAGAAATCTGTTCTCAAACTCCTCTGTCAAAGTCTATTGTTTGGAATACAGCTAATTTGTGCCTATTTTATTGATGAAGCTGATAAAAACTGAAGCTTTTCTGCGATACACATTGTGCCAGCATCAAGATATCTGAGGGAAGCTGAGTGACGTGTGACTTCAGTCAAAGATGGCATCAGTGCCAAGGAAGTTAAGCTGCCATTCTCACAGACAGAGAGAGTGTGAGGAAAGAGAGCCTATGAAAGGGAGGAAATGGTATTAAAATGGATTAAAGAGATAATCTGACTCCCAATTCTATCATAAGAGTAAGCTGAGCCTGAGCCCTTGCTGTCTGTGTGAGATTAGACATTTTTAAATGCCTCAGTCGCTTGTTTATGATCGCCTATAACCTTTTATGGTGTCTATTTTAGTTAGACGAGACTCCATGGCCACTTAATGGGATTAAGTAAGGCGATAATTAACTCTATAGAATGGGAAGAGAGAAGACTGAAAGAAAATTGGTTATGATGATAGTTTTATTACCCGTGTAAGGTCAGCTTGGTTCATTAGTCTCTCAGGTCAGGCAAAAATCACAGGACAGGTTTGAATTTCAAAAACAGGTTGGCTAATTGGCTTACTGTGGAGCCTCTGAGGTGACATAGTGGTTATTTTTAATAAGATACGGCCATGAATTACTATATTAAGACCACAAGTTAATATTTGTAGGTCACAAACTACATGTCTCATGGCCACAAATGATTATGTTGTGACCACTTAAGCACAGGATTTTATATATATTGTGGAAATGACATAATTAATACATGGACTGTGGTTAATTATTTGGCAGAAGCTGGTGAAAAAGTCTAATTGCTTTGAGAATTCACTTAAGGTGATTCCAGCTAATGGTATATTCATATTGAAATGCCAGTGACTCCAGTATGTCTGTATGCATCAATCCAAGATTGAAGTGAAACATTAATTATCATCACACTTACGTTCCTGTGATTCATTTGATTTCTCTCTGTGTTAAAACACAGTAGCTGCCATGAGTTAACTACTCTGTGGCCACAAAATAGATCTTGAGAAACGTAACTGTTGGCTAAAATATGATAATTCCTGTCCACGCCTTATTAACAAATAATCAACATGTCACATCAGAGTCTCCATAATCTACAAAGGCTAACAAACACTATAAAATGGAAGCAGGCTTGGCATGTATGAGCATTAAAATTAATACTGGCAACAAGAGACTTATTAGTCAATAACCCCCCAAATTACTGGCAATATTTAAAAAATAATAATAAAAAAAAAGCAAGTTATAGTATAAATTCTTCTCATAAAGGAAGGGTGGAGAAAATATAGACATCCCCAAGCAACTAAGTAATATTTAAAAGAATGCATACAAATTTCCATCTATAAGAAATGTTTTGTTGAAGTCAGTATCCAGAAAATGTTTTGTTGACTAAACATGAGGTCACACACATACATGTGCAAACCCTTAATCATCCATATATCCATCCCTTAATCATCCATTACAATGAGAAAACCAAAGACATTATATCTCAAAACATAGAAATCATAACACCTGATGATTATGAAAATGCACACGCAGTTAAAAATATGAGTAAGAGCAATCAGGACCATAGTAAATAAATAAATAAATAAATAAACTGCAACATTGGAATATTTGTCAGAAAACTTTGCCATAAATAGATAGAACTTTCACCAAGATAACAGCCTCATCCAGATTAACACAGGAATACAAATTAATGGTTTAGCAATGGCTACCTCTATCTCTTTATATGAACCCTATCTAAAGCCTGTGCTGTGAAATAAGAAGGTAGTCCACATGCGTAATCCTGAAAGGTGTAAAAGAGCTTGACGTTCTGTGAGTCAGAGTGGACCAAGATCCCGCTACAGTCTTGTCAGGAAGTACAGAGGGAGACTCAGTGTTCTTGTTCTCACTAAGGGAGGTTTTTTTTCCTCAGAAAGAATTGCAACTACTTAAGAAAACTTTTTATGTTTGGAGGGAAAAAAAATGTGTTAAAATAAAAATAATAAAGTAGCTCCAAAATATGAAGAATAATGTGGTATTCCTTTTTACTGATATTTATGGAGCCTTATAATTTTGGAGTTTAAAGACTGTATTTAAAGAATCTTTATCTTAAAGAATGTTTATAGACTCTTTTGTACCCTTACAGAAAAGTCACATGAGCTTCATATGTGAAATATACATGTGTTTTTAGTGTTTTTTAGACATATAACATGTGGTTGACTTTTAATATGTAGTGCATTTATGTGTATATATGTATATATATATATATATATATATATATATATACAGTACTGTGCAAAGGTCCTAGGCATTTAATTTTTTTTAGTACGAACTTTGTTATAGATTTTTATTTTATGACTTCTACATTATTGAGTCGGTACAAAAAAAAAAAAAACATTTTAGATTTCCAAACATTAGTTTTCCAGCACAAAATTAAATGCTACAGGAAAATGTTTGTATGTCATTAAAGAAAGCAGCCTATTATGTAAGAGACCACCTTTCAGACAAAAGACATAATGAAGGCTGGTGGGGTTTGATGCAAAATATAAGAAGCAAGTGTGACAGTCAAAGTCTCCAGAAGAACTGTGGCTGGTTCTGCAAGATGCTCAGTAAAACTTACCAGCTAAATTCCTTGTAAAACTGCAAAAATGGTACCTGAGACTGCTATTTTTTTTTAAAGTGAAGGACCAAATATTGACTTTGTTTCATTTATTACTGTTTACTGCTCTGTATAGTTTTTATACATTTTTAATGTAGAAACATGCATTTAATTTCATTATTTTTGAAGGCATCTTTGCTCTGCAGCAATTCTTTGCATGTGCCTAAGACTTTTGCACATAATATACATATACATATATCATATCATATTTTTTCACATGTGGTTTTATTTTCTCAGATATAATTTGCTCACATAAATCATTCTTTTTCACGTGTGATCACATATTATTCATCATCATGTAAAAAAACTAATGATCACATGTGAAAGGTATGTGAATTGCATGAAACTGAAAGAATGGAGGAATATATTTCAAGGCATTAGAAAGTGGAACTTGTGAAGAACATGTTGAAGAGACTTCAAGAGATCTTTCTACTGCAGAACTGAGCATGTAAAAGAAAAAAAGGCAAAGAATGTGCAAGGGAAAGAATGCAAAAAAAAAAAAAACACTGAGCTACCTTCCATACAGCCTTATTATTAGAGGAAAATAACACAAATACACTAGGCTGCATGAGTAATATGTAAGGTCACCAAAACTGCACTGTAAAACGCAGTGTGTTGTGAAAAGTAGTGCTTGAGGAGCTTGAGGAGCTGGCACAGCTGCTGAGATGTGACTAGAATATTCAAAATATTGCAGAGGAATATGCAGCATCCAGCTTTAAACTTCTGCAGAATTCAGGAATTAAGTTAGGATCGGATTTATGCATGCTGTACAGATGTATTGCATGCAAACACATCTGTTAAGTTAAAGATCAGAATAAACACAGAAACACTGACGCACTGAGAAACCAGTTTATTAGACAGACCTTTATATTACCTTATCACCTTAGTGGATTTGGGATATTTTCTCTAAATCCTCCTTTATTTGTTAAAAGCATTTTTTTAAGTTGAGAAGGCTGCAAAATATTCAAACTGCCTGCAAGAAAAACTGTCATGAAATGCAGAGAAAAGAGGATCATTACACTATGCAGGATTTATTGCACAGTTAGGACTTTAGTTCCTATAATAAAATGCAATTAAATAAAAAAGGCTGCACTAAGAAATCTGCATGATGCATGAAGAGGTTAAAAAGACACCAGTGCCCGTTTAAGGACTGACTTGGAGATGTGCGCAACGACGCGTTTACTCACCTAACTTTTGCGGCGACGGAAGAAATGGCATCGTTCCTTAAATTCTTTCTTTTGGACACGGCAGTTCCCATACTGCACAGGAAACAACACCGGGACAAAAGCAGCTCATTCCACTAGTCCGCAGTGCAAGAAGACTGAGAAATGACTATATACCAAAGAAGGGGGAAAAAATAGTCCTCAGGAAGAAGGCGCACATTCACCGCCTCCTGTAGATCTCAGACTGGACTGGAGAGATATCCGGCTAGTTCCTTACTCTGAGCTGAGGTGCATGGCTCTGTGCTTTCTCATGTCCCGAGATGAGTGGAATGATGCGCAATCTGGAGCTCCGACAGTCAAGTACCGCGCTGCCAGCATCATGCGCTCCGGGTGCGCGCACGCGCGTGCGTGTGTGTGTGCGTGTGTGTGTGCGCACGCACCAGTCTTTTACTACCAGAGCTATCACAGATTAATAAGCATTGCTGTAACAATAGTAATAATACCAGTAACAAACTATCAACAGACAGTGTCTTCATCTAAAATAACAGCATTTTCCTAATCCGCTACTGTAACAGTTAATCATTGCATGTTTCATACATGTACTGTATATAACACATCAATCAATGCATGTACTATATATAACACATCCCTAACTGCATGTACTGTATATAACACATCCCTAACTGCATGTATTGTATATAACACATCCCTCACTGCATGTATTGTATATAACACATCACTCACTGCATGTAATGTATATAACACATCACTCACTGCATGTACTGTATATAACACATCAATCATTGCATGTACTATATATAACACATTCCTAACTGCATGTATTGTATATAACACATCCCTCACTGCATGTATTGTATATAACACATCACTCACTGCATGTAATGTATATAACACATCACTCACTGCATGTACTGTATATAACACATCAATCATTGCATGTACTATATATAACACATTCCTAACTGCATGTATTGTATATAACACATCCCTCACTGCATGTATTGTATATAACACATCACTCACTGCATGTAATGTATATAACACATCCCTCACTGCATGTACTGTATATAACACATCACTCACTGCATGTACTGTATATAACACATCCCTAACTGCATGTATTGTATATAACACATCCCTCACTGCATGTATTGTATATAACACATCACTCACTGCATGTAATGTATATAACACATCACTCACTGCATGTACTGTATATAACACATCAATCATTGCATGTACTATATATAACACATTCCTAACTGCATGTATTGTATATAACACATCCCTCACTGCATGTATTGTATATAACACATCACTCACTGCATGTAATGTATATAACACATCCCTCACTGCATGTACTGTATATAACACATCACTCACTGCATGTACTGTATATAACACATCCCTCACTGCATGTATTGTATATAACACATCCCTCACTGCATGTATTGTATATAACACATCACTCACTGCATGTACTGTATATAACACATCCCTCCACTGCATGTACTGTATATAACACATCCCTCACTGTATGTACTGTATATAACACATCACTCACTGCATGTACTGTATATAACACATCCCTCACTGCATGTATTGTATATAACACATCCCTCACTGCATGTATTGTATATAACACATCAGTCACTGCATGTACTGTATATAACACATCACTCACTGCATGTATTGTATATAACACATCCCTCACTGCATGTACTGTATATAACACATCCCTCACTGTATGTACTGTATATAACACATCCCTCCACTGCATGTACTGTATATAACACATACCTCACTGAATGTACTGTATATAACACATCACTCACTGCATGTACTGTATATAATACATCCCTCACTGAATGTACTGTATATAACACATCACTCACTGCATGTACTGTATATAACACATCCCTCACTGCGTGTACTGTATATAACACATCCCTGACTGAATGTACTGTATATAACACATCAATCACTGCATGTACTGTATATAACACATCCCTCCACTGCATGTACTGTATATCACATCCCTCACTGCATGTACTGTCTATAACACATCCCTGACTGAATGTACTGTATATAACACATCCCTCCACTGCATGTACTGTATATATCACATCACTCACTGCATGTACTGTATATAACACATCACTCACTGCATGTACTGTATATAACACATCCCTCACTGCATGTATTGTATATAACACATCACTCATTGCATGTACTGTATATAACACATCCCTCACTGCATGTACTGTATATAACACATCCCTCACTGCATGTACTATATATAACACATCACTCACTGCATGTACTGTATTTAACACATCACTCACTGCATGTACTGTATATAACACTGCCCTCACTGCATGTACTGTATATAACACATCCCTCACTGAATGTACTGTATATAACACATCAATCACTGCATGTACTGTCTATAACACATCCCTCACTGAATGTACTGTATATAACACATCAATCACTGCATGTACTGTATATAACACTGCCCTAATTGCATGTACTGTATATAACACATCACTCACTGCATGTACTGTATATAACACATCCCTCACTGCATGTACTGTCTATAACACATCCCTCACTGAATGTACTGTATATAACACATCAATCACTGCATGTACTGTATATAACACATCCCTCACTGCATGTACTGTATATAACACATCACTCACTGCATGTACTGTATATAACACATCCCTGACTGAATGTACTGTATATAACACATCCCTCACTGCATGTACTGTATATAACACATCCCTGACTGAATGTACTGTATATAACACATCCCTCCACTGCATGTACTGTATATCACATCACTCACTGCATGTACTGTATATAACACATCCCTCACTGCGTGTACTGTATATAACACATCCCTGACTGAATGTACTGTATATAACACATCCCTCCACTGCATGTACTGTATATATCACATCACTCACTGCATGTACTGTATATAATACATCAATCACTGCATGTACTGTATATAACACATCAATCACTGCATGTATTGTATATAACACATCACTCATTGCATGTACTGTATATAACACATCAATCACTGCATGTACTGTATATAACACATCAATCACTGCGTGTACTATATATAACACATCCCTCACTGCATGTACTGTATATAACACATCCCTCACTGCATGTACTGTATATAACACATCCCTCACTGAATGTACTGTATATAACACATCCCTCTCTGCATGTACTGTATATAACACATCCCTCACTGCATGTACTGTATATAACACATCACTCACTGCATGTACTGTATATAACACATCCCTCACTGCATGTACTGTATATAACACATCCCTCACTGCATGTACTGTATATAACACATCCCTCACTGCATGTACTGTATATAGCACATCCCTCACTGCATGTACTGTATATAACACATCCCTCACTGCATGTATTGTATATAACACATCAGTCACTGCATGTACTGTATATAACACATCACTCACTGCATGTATTGTATATAACACATCCCTCACTGCATGTACTGTATATAACACATCCCTCACTGCATGTACTGTATATAACACATCCCTCCACTGCATGTACTGTATATAACACATCCCTCACTGAATGTACTGTATATAACACATCACTCACTGCATGTACTGTATATAATACATCCCTCACTGAATGTACTGTATATAACACATCACTCACTGCATGTACTGTATATAACACATCCCTCACTGCGTGTACTGTATATAAAACATCCCTGACTGAATGTACTGTATATAACACATCAATCACTGCATGTACTGTATATAACACATCCCTCCACTGCATGTACTGTATATCACATCCCTCACTGCATGTACTGTCTATAACACATCCCTGACTGAATGTACTGTATATAACACATCCCTCCACTGCATGTACTGTATATATCACATCACTCACTGCATGTACTGTATATAATACATCAATCACTGCATGTACTGTATATAACACATCCCTCACTGCATGTATTGTATATAACACATCACTCATTGCATGTACTGTATATAACACATCCCTCACTGCATGTACTATATATAACACATCACTCACTGCATGTACTGTATTTAACACATCACTCACTGCATGTACTGTATATAACACTGCCCTCACTGCATGTACTGTATATAACACATCCCTCACTGAATGTACTGTATATAACACATCAATCACTGCATGTACTGTCTATAACACATCCCTCACTGAATGTACTGTATATAACACATCAATCACTGCATGTACTGTATATAACACTGCCCTAATTGCATGTACTGTATATAACACATCACTCACTGCATGTACTGTATATAACACATCCCTCACTGCATGTACTGTCTATAACACATCCCTGACTGAATGTACTGTATATAACACATCCCTCCACTGCATGTACTGTATATATCACATCACTCACTGCATGTACTGTATATAATACATCAATCACTGCATGTACTGTATATAACACATCCCTCACTGCATGTATTGTATATAACACATCACTCATTGCATGTACTGTATATAACACATCCCTCACTGCATGTACTATATATAACACATCACTCACTGCATGTACTGTATTTAACACATCACTCACTGCATGTACTGTATATAACACTGCCCTCACTGCATGTACTGTATATAACACATCCCTCACTGAATGTACTGTATATAACACATCAATCACTGCATGTACTGTCTATAACACATCCCTCACTGAATGTACTGTATATAACACATCAATCACTGCATGTACTGTATATAACACTGCCCTAATTGCATGTACTGTATATAACACATCACTCACTGCATGTACTGTATATAACACATCCCTCACTGCATGTACTGTCTATAACACATCCCTCACTGAATGTACTGTATATAACACATCAATCACTGCATGTACTGTATATAACACATCCCTCACTGCATGTACTGTATATAACACATCACTCACTGCATGTACTGTATATAACACATCCCTGACTGAATGTACTGTATATAACACATCCCTCACTGCATGTACTGTATATAACACATCCCTGACTGAATGTACTGTATATAACACATCCCTCCACTGCATGTACTGTATATCACATCACTCACTGCATGTACTGTATATAACACATCCCTGACTGAATGTACTGTATATAACACATCCCTCCACTGCATGTACTGTATATCACATCACTCACTGCATGTACTGTATATAACACATCCCTCACTGCGTGTACTGTATATAACACATCCCTGACTGAATGTACTGTATATAACACATCCCTCCACTGCATGTACTGTATATATCACATCACTCACTGCATGTACTGTATATAATACATCAATCACTGCATGTACTGTATATAACACATCAATCACTGCATGTATTGTATATAACACATCACTCATTGCATGTACTGTATATAACACATCAATCACTGCATGTACTGTATATAACACATCAATCACTGCGTGTACTATATATAACACATCCCTCACTGCATGTACTGTATATAACACATCCCTCACTGCATGTACTGTATATAACACATCCCTCACTGAATGTACTGTATATAACACATCCCTCTCTGCATGTACTGTATATAACACATCCCTCACTGCATGTACTGTATATAACACATCACTCACTGCATGTACTGTATATAACACATCCCTCACTGCATGTACTGTATATAACACATCCCTCACTGCATGTACTGTATATAACACATCCCTCACTGCATGTACTGTATATAGCACATCCCTCACTGCATGTACTGTATATAACACATCCCTCACTGCATGTATTGTATATAACACATCAGTCACTGCATGTACTGTATATAACACATCACTCACTGCATGTATTGTATATAACACATCCCTCACTGCATGTACTGTATATAACACATCCCTCACTGCATGTACTGTATATAACACATCCCTCCACTGCATGTACTGTATATAACACATCCCTCACTGAATGTACTGTATATAACACATCACTCACTGCATGTACTGTATATAATACATCCCTCACTGAATGTACTGTATATAACACATCACTCACTGCATGTACTGTATATAACACATCCCTCACTGCGTGTACTGTATATAACACATCCCTGACTGAATGTACTGTATATAACACATCAATCACTGCATGTACTGTATATAACACATCCCTCCACTGCATGTACTGTATATCACATCCCTCACTGCATGTACTGTCTATAACACATCCCTGACTGAATGTACTGTATATAACACATCCCTCCACTGCATGTACTGTATATATCACATCACTCACTGCATGTACTGTATATAATACATCAATCACTGCATGTACTGTATATAACACATCCCTCACTGCATGTATTGTATATAACACATCACTCATTGCATGTACTGTATATAACACATCCCTCACTGCATGTACTGTATATAACACATCCCTCACTGCATGTACTATATATAACACATCACTCACTGCATGTACTGTATTTAACACATCACTCACTGCATGTACTGTATATAACACTGCCCTCACTGCATGTACTGTATATAACACATCCCTCACTGAATGTACTGTATATAACACATCAATCACTGCATGTACTGTCTATAACACATCCCTCACTGAATGTACTGTATATAACACATCAATCACTGCATGTACTGTATATAACACTGCCCTAATTGCATGTACTGTATATAACACATCACTCACTGCATGTACTGTATATAACACATCCCTCACTGCATGTACTGTCTATAACACATCCCTCACTGAATGTACTGTATATAACACATCAATCACTGCATGTACTGTATATAACACATCCCTCACTGCATGTACTGTATATAACACATCACTCACTGCATGTACTGTATATAACACATCCCTGACTGAATGTACTGTATATAACACATCCCTCACTGCATGTACTGTATATAACACATCCCTGACTGAATGTACTGTATATAACACATCCCTCCACTGCATGTACTGTATATCACATCACTCACTGCATGTACTGTATATAACACATCCCTCACTGCATGTACTGTCTATAACACATCCCTCACTGCGTGTACTGTATATAACACATCCCTGACTGAATGTACTGTATATAACACATCCCTCCACTGCATGTACTGTATATATCACATCACTCACTGCATGTACTGTATATAATACATCAATCACTGCATGTACTGTATATAACACATCAATCACTGCATGTATTGTATATAACACATCACTCATTGCATGTACTGTATATAACACATCAATCACTGCATGTACTGTATATAACACATCCCTCACTGCATGTACTATATATAACACATCACTCACTGCATGTACTGTATTTAACACATCACTCACTGCATGTACTGTATATAACACTGCCCTCATTGCATGCACTGTCTATAACACATCCCTGACTGAATGTACTGTATATAACACATCCCTCCACTGCATGTACTGTATATAACACATCACTCACTGCATGTACTGTATATAACACTTCCCTCACTGCATGTACTGTCTATAACACATCCCTGACTGAATGTACTGTATATAACACATCCCTCCACTGCATGTACTGTATATAACACATCCCTCACTGCATGTACTGTATATAACACATCCCTCACTGCATGTACTGTATATAACACATCCCTCACTGCATGTACTGTATATAACACATCACTCACTGCATGTACTGTATATAACACATCAATCATTGCATGTACTGTATATAACACATCCCTCACTGCGTGTACTGTATTTAACACATCCCTCACTGCGTGTACTGTATATAACACATCACTCACTGCGTGTACTGTATATAACACATCAATCACTGCGTGTACTATATATAACACATCCCTCACTGCATGTACTGTATATAACACATCCTTCACTGCATGTACTGTATATAACACATCCCTCACTGAATGTACTGTATATAACACATCAATCACTGCATGTACTGTACATAACACATCCCTCACTGCATGTACTGTCTATAACACATCCCTCACTGAATGTACTGTATATAACACATCCCTCCACTGCATGTACTGTATATAACACATCCCTCACTGCATGTACTGTATATAACACATCCCTCACTGCATGTACTGTATATAACACATCCCTCTCTGCATGTACTGTATATAACACATCCCTCACTGCATGTACTGTATATACCACATCACTCGCTGCATGTACTGTATATAACACATCCCTCACTGCATGTACTATATATAACACATCACTCACTGCATGTACTGTATATAACACATCACTCACTGCATGTACTGTCTATAACACATCCCTGACTGAATGTACTGTATATAACACATCCCTCCACTGCATGTACTGTATATCACATCACTCACTGCATGTACTGTATATAACACATCCCTCACTGCATGTACTGTCTATAACACATCCCTGACTGAATGTACTGTATATAACACATCCCTCCACTGCATGTACTGTATATATCACATCCCTCACTGCATGTATTGTATATAACACATCACTCATTGCATGTACTGTATATAACACATCCCTCACTGCATGTACTGTCTATAACACATCCCTCACTGAATGTACTGTATATAACACATCCCTCACTGCATGTACTGTCTATAACACATCAATCACTGCATGTACTGTATATAACACATCAATCACTGCATGTACTGTATATAACACTGCCCTCATTGCATGTACTGTATATAACACATCAATCACTGCATGTACTGTATATAACACATCCCTCACTGCATGTACTGTATATAACACATCAATCACTGCATGTACTGTCTATAACACATCCCTCACTGAATGTACTGTATATAACACATCCCTCACTGCATGTACTGTATATAACACATCACTCACTGCATGTACTGTCTATAACACATCCCTCACTGAATGTACTGTATATAACACATCAATCACTGCATGTACTGTATATAACACATCCCTCACTGCATGTACTGTATATAACACATCACTCACTGCATGTACTGTATATAACACATCCCTCACTGAATGTACTGTATATAACACATCCCTCCACTGCATGTACTGTATATAACACATCACTCACTGCATGTACTGTATATAACACATCCCTGACTGCATGTACTGTCTATAACACATCCCTGACTGAATGTACTGTATATAACACATCACTCACTGCATGTACTGTATATAACACATCAATCATTGCATGTACTGTATATAACACATCCCTCACTGCATGTACTGTATATAACACATCCCTCACTGCATGTACTGTATATAACACATCACTCACTGCATGTACTGTATATAACACATCAATCATTGCATGTACTGTATATAACACATCCCTCACTGCGTGTACTGTATATAACACATCCCTCACTGCGTGTACTGTATATAACACATCACTCACTGCGTGTACTGTATATAACACATCAATCACTGCGTGTACTATATATAACACATCCCTCACTGCATGTACTGTATTTAACACATCCCTCACTGCATGTACTGTCTATAACACATCCCTCACTGAATGTACTGTATATAACACATCCCTCCACTGCATGTACTGTATATAACACATCCCTCACTGCATGTACTGTATATAACACATCACTCACTGCATGTACTGTATATAACACATCCCTCACTGCATGTACTGTATATAACACATCCCTCACTGCATGTACTGTATATAACACATCCCTCACTGCATGTACTGTATATAACACATCCCTCTCTGCATGTACTGTATATAACACATCCCTCACTGCATGTACTGTATATACCACATCACTCGCTGCATGTACTGTATATAACACATCCCTCACTGCATGTACTATATATAACACATCACTCACTGCATGTACTGTATATAACACATCCCTCACTGAATGTACTGTACATAACACATCCCTCTCTGCATGTACTGTATATAACACATCAATCACTGCATGTACTGTATATAACACATCCCTCACTGCATGTACTGTATATAACACACTGACTGCATGTACTGTATATAACACATCCCTCACTGCATGTACTGTATATAACACATCACTCACTGCATGTACTGTATATACAGTGAGAGTAAAAAGTATTTGATCCCTTGCTGATTTTGTTGGTTTGCCCACTAATAAAGACATGATCATTCTATACTTTTAATGGTAGATGTATTCTAACATGGAGAGACAGAATATCAAAAAGAAAATCCAGAAAATAACTTTAAAGAATATATATTAATTGATTTGTATTTCATTGAGGGAAATAAGTATTTGATCCCCTAGTATGCATTAGGAGTTCTGGCTTTCACAGACCAGTTAGACACTCCCAATCAACTTGTTACCTGAACTGAAGACACCTGTTCTAACTAATCACCTGTATGAAAGATACCTGTTCACAGAATCAGACAATCAGACAGATTCCAAACTCTCCAACATGGGTAAGACCAAAGAACTCTCTCAGGACCTCAGAGACAGGATTGTTGACCTGCACAAATCTGGAATGGGCTACAAAAACATTAGCAAGATGCTGGGTATTAAAGTAACAACCATTGGTGCAATTGTGAGAAAATTTAAGAAGTATAACGTGACCATCAATAGACCTCGGTCTGGTGCTCCACAGAAGATTTCACCTCATGGGGTGGCAATGATCATGAGAACTGTGAGAAATCGGCCTGCAACCACACAGCGGGAGTTAGTGAATGACCTCAAGGTAGCTGGGACCACAGTCACCAGGAAAACAATTGGCAACACTTTGCGCCGCAATGGATTAAAATCCTGCAGTGCCCGAAAGGTACCCCTGCTTAAGAAGGCACATGTGGAGGCCCGCCTAAAGTATGCCAATGATCACCTCAAAGATGTACAAAGTGATTGGGAGAAGGTTCTGTGGTCAGACGAGACCAAAATTGAACTATTTGGCCTAAACTCTACTCGTCATGTGTGGAGGAAGAAAAATGCTGCCTATGACCCCAGGAACACTGTGCCCACCGTCAAGCATGGAGGTGGAAGCATTATGTTTTGGGGGTGTTTCTCTGCCAAGGGCACAGGGCTACTTCACCGCATCAGTGGGAAGATGGATGGAGCCATGTACCGTGCAGTCCTGAGGGACAACCTCCTCCCCTCTGCCAGGAAGTTGAAAATGGGCCGTGGTTGGGTCCTCCAACATGACAACGACCCGAAGCATACAGCAAAGGCAACAAAGGAGTGGCTCAAGAAAAACCACATTAAGGTCATGGAGTGGCCCAGCCAGTCTCCGGACCTCAATCCAATCGAAAATCTATGGAGGGAGCTGAAGGTCCGAGTTGCCAAGCGACAGCCCACCAACCTTAATGATTTAGAGAGGATCTGCAAAGAAGAGTGGGCCAAAATTCCCCCTGATATGTGTGCTAACCTTGTGGTTAACTACAACAAACGTCTGTCCGCTGTGCTTGCAAACAAAGGCTGTGCCACCAAGTATTAAGTGCTTTTGGCTAGAGGGATCAAATACTTATTTCCCTCAATGAAATACAAATCAATTAAAATATATTCTTTAAAGTTACTTTCTGGATTTTCGTTTTGATATTCTGTCTCTCCATGTTAGAATACATCTACCATTAAAAGTATAGAATGATCATCTCTTTATTAGTGGGCAAACCAACAAAATCAGCAAGGGATCAAATACTTTTTACTCTCACTGTAACTCACTCACTGCATGTACTGTATATAACACATCCCTCACTGCATGTACTGTATATAACACATCACTCATTGCATGTACTGTATATAACACATCCCTCACTGCATGTACTGTATATAAAACACTGCCCTCACTGCATGTACTGTATATAACCCACTCACTGCATGTACTGTATATAACACATCCCTCACTGCACATACTGTATATAACACATCCCTCACTGCATGTACTGTATATAACACATCCCTCACTGCATGTACTGTATATAACACATCCCTCACTGAATGTACTGTATATAACCCACTCACTGCATGTACTGTATATACCACATCACTCGCTACATGTACTGTATATAACACATCCCTCACTGCATGTACTGTATATAACACATCAGTCAATGCATGTACGGTATATAACACACTCACTGCATGTACTGTATATAACACACTCACTGCATGTATAACACTTTGCTGGGTTATACAATGAGTCATGTTTTTAAGCTGTGCATTTTTATTTTAGCACAATATATTTAACACAAAGTTCCCCTGAAGACAACAGCACCTCTTCCTGTGATTTAAGTCTGTTCCTGCATCAGTTAAGGTTTGCAAAGAGATCTTCTCCATTCAAAACACTCAAAGCTCTTCTGTATTCTTCAGTTTGGACATGTGCACTGAAAATAATTTGATATCCCACAGACATTTCTGCCTTGATTTGATTGATGCTTGATCGTTATCTTGTAAAAGAGCCATCCACATGGGCAGGAATCTGTCAGACATTTAGGGTGGAGTGACGTAAAGAAAGAAGGAATGAGCAAAAAAATGGAAGGGAGGAAAGAAGAAGCTTAATGAGAAGGAAGGATGGAAGAAAGGAAGGAAGGTAGGTAGGAAGGGAGGAGAAAAAATGGACAAAGGAAGAAATGAGGTCAGGGAGGAAGGAAGATAGGAAAGAAAGAATTAATGAAAATAGAAAGAAAAAAAAAGAGAGAGAAGGAATGAAGAAAGGAAAAAACCATGTATGGCCAATAAGGCTGTAGTCAAGAATGCCATTGTCTAGTCCAAGACAAGTCCAGCATGAGGACTAGCCAAGATAAAGTCAAGACAAGAGTCTTAAAGCAGCAACGGCAAGTCAACACTGATTCCAAATGATAGAGAGGTGGAGTCAAGACTGAAACTAAACACCATCAAATCCTTTTCGAGGCCAAACCTTTAGTTCAACTAGTTGACTTCATTTGTGCATTGCAACTATGATTAGGCTGATTTCTAGAAGAAGGAAACTTCTTTTCAGACTTTGGCATGCAAAAAGCCAATACAAAACAACATTAATTTTACAAATTTTTGGTCAAGATCAAGACTATATTCAGAGAAACAAAAAATCCTAGACAATTCCAAGTATAAATGCCAATATGCCTGAGACAAGTCCAAGTCAATAAAGAAAACATCTCAAGATTCAAATCCTACAGCCCTAATAGCCAAAGCTACATCTCCCAGAGGTGTTCAACTGGGTTGAAATCTGGTGAATATGAAGACCATGGCATATGATTTGCATCATTTTCATCCTCATTAAACCAATCAGTGAGCCCTCGTGCCCTGTGAATGGAGGCAGGGTCATTCTGGTAGAGACTATTCTCATCAGGGTAGAAATGTTTCATCATAGGATAAAGGTGATCGGTAGTTGATTGACAAATGTTTTGAAATTATTAGTGTGAATAATTTTGACAGAATTTTGTCATGTATGAATACTCTCCAACTATTTGAGTGAAAAAAATTGAATCATTGTGTGAAAATGTATTTGCCCATTCTCATAAAGAATACCAAAAATTGTGTATTTGACTGCATATGTACTGTATACAGGATAACATGGACAGAATATAAATTTCCAGGCCATCACAGAGGTCCTCAGTGTGTTCGCCTAAGAGAATCAGTTTCTTCACTCTCGCTTAGGCTATGACAGGCTGTGGGACATTTTCCAGCAATGGCAGCATTGTGGACTGTAAGGTCATATTGCCTTTTAACTGCAAGTCATTTGGTGATTTTACTTCATGTTTCATTGATGATATTTCTTCTCATCTGAGATATTTCACAGTGAACATGTCTCAGCTTCACCACTGTGACAGCGACTCTATATCATCCCTCATTCTCTTTCACAATATACTGCTTCTATTGTGTACAGTCAATAAAAGTATATAAGTATAATAAGCCATCAATAACAACAAGAGTGCCCCAACAATATAAATTTATACTCCATCCATTCTCTGAACCGCTTATCCTACACAGGGTCGCAGGGCAGCCTGGAGCTTATCCAAGGGGACTCGGGGAACAAGGCAGGGGAAACCCTGGATGGGGTGCCAACCCATTGCAAAGCACAATCACACACACACACACAAAACAAACAATTTGGCAATGCCAATTAGTCTACAACACATGTCTTTGAACTGGGGAGGAAACCACCAAAGCATGGGGAGAACATGCAAATTCCCAACCGAGGCAGGAATCAAACTCCCATCCGCAGTGGTGCAAGGCAACAGTGCTAACCACTAAGCCACCATGCCTCCCATAAATTTATACTATAAACATAATTTACATTTTTTTTTTTGGGGGGGCAGTCGTGGCCTAATGGATAGAGAGTCGGACTTGCAACCCGAAGGTGAACCTGAAGGTTGTGGGTTCGAGTCTCGGGTCCAGCAGGGATTGTAGGTGGGGGCAGTGAATGACCAGCGCTCTCTCCCACCCTCAATACCACGACTGAGGTGAGACCATTGAGCAAGGCATCGAACCCCCAACTGCTCCCCGGGCGCCGCAGCAAAAAAAAAGGCTGCCCACTGCTCCGGGTGTGTGTTCACGGTGTGTGTGTGTGTGTGCACTTGGATGGGTTAAATGCAGAGCACAAATTCCTAGTATGGGTCACCATACTTGGCCACAAGTCACTTCACTTATGGCACAGTGGCCACTCCCTCAGACATAGGCTTTAGGTAATGTAAGAGTAATGGGCTCAGCTGATAATAACCTACAGTCCGTGATGAACACCTATGAAGAAATTATATCAGATTATTTTCCCAGCTGTACTCTAGATATATTGGAGGAGACAGAGAACATCATCAGCTCTTATGGAAATAGAATACAGAGAATGTAAAATGAGAATGAGAAAAAAGCAGCCTGTCAGAAAGTCAGAATGGAAGAAAGGAAGGTAGGATGGTCAAAGAAGACAGAAACAGAAAGGGAGAAACATCAGAGGAAGAGAAATATGAAAGGGAGGAACAATGAATGAAGGAAAGAGGACAGGGGATTAAGAAAAAATAACATGAATAAACAGAAGAAGCAACAACGTAAGGGCAAAATGATGAAGGAATGAAATAATGTAGGATTGTTTTTAATTGTTTCTTACTGATATTGGCAAATAACATTATCTACTTTTATACAAAATCACTTTTAATATACATTTATTATATCAGTATGTTAACAAATCAGTTGACTTGAAACTTAACATCTTTAATCTTCCAAGATTCTGAGGACATTCTGAAGATAGTTTGAGGACATCGTTATTTACTTTGAGGTAAGAAGTAAGACCACTTAGAGGTAAAAACCAGGAGACATGATTACATGTATAAAAGCTACACAAAGTTTAATTTTACAAAAAGGAACAGAAAGTGGATGTGGGTTGGTGATACTGTGCTCAAAGGGTTTTCTTTTTCCCTTTAATGTTAAGGCTGACTGGAAAAGGAAAGTGTGACGTTCTGTGGTTGTCACAGTGTTAAAAAATAGTTTAAAAAAGGAGAACTAATGTTTCTTTGTATTTGATAGTTCTGGATACACTTTAAGCATCAAACCCTCAAAACCCTATTCACTTTCTAACAAAGCTTGATAAAGTCATCAATCTATAATCAATTTAACATTTCCAGTACAGGTTGGGAAGAGTATGAACCCTTGTTTAGTAACTAGTAGATCCTACTTGAGCAAGAAACAACCTGCACCAAACATTACCTGGTTACTACAGACCATTCACTTCTTATAAAACTGTTTCAGGTCATTGATATTATCTCAAATCATCTGATGAACAGCTTTCATCATGAGAGATATTGTCATGTGACAGTATGACTTATTCCTTAGTTTTGTTTCCTTTGTTCCATCTGCAAACAAAATACTTAAAGAGACAAAAAAAAAGACAATTAAAAATAATCTTCAGGAATAAGCAGAAGTGGGTTTACATCCATATTTATAAGCTTTAACAAATCACTGGCTTTCTTGGAAAATCCATAAACCCTCTCAAACCTCTACATCATGAAGTATTCTCTGTTCCAGTTGTGTGCTGCTGTACAGCCCGAGCAGAGAAAGCATACAGGAAGGGGTTCACACAACTATTTATGAAAGTCAGAGCTGCAGTAATATTATCTCTAGCTTCTGCAGATCTTAACATACTGTCATTCCCAAGCAACACAGCAATGATGAGCACAGTGTTGTTGATGTGAAATGGAATCCAAAAAATAAAGAAACATGCCACAATTCTTGTCACCAGCTTTGTCATTAAGTTACTGCTAAAGAAAGCTGAGTTATTAACTCCCCGGTAAAGGTGAAAGTAGAAATAAAGCACTATGGGGAATGAAACCACAAATATTATAATCTCCCAGATTAAAGTAGCCACTCTTTCAACATCATTACGATAGTGTAGTCTGCACTGAAGGTGTCCTTCCCTGTCCAAGGTTGGAGTGCGTTGTACAAGAGCATAGGACGATAATACTCCACTTAGAATCCAAATCCCACTCACAAGGATCTTCTTTCCTTTTCTGCCAAGCTTGTTCCATTTCTGAGGATGTAGCACTTGCATGTATCGCTGTACACTCATCAAAATCACACACAGCATGCTGCAGTACAGGCTTAAGTACACCAAATAGGAGAGAAGCTTACACAGGACCAAGCCAAAGACCCAGCCATGCAGAAGAGCCCAAATCCAAACTGGCAGAGAAAGCAGAGTGAGCAGATCTGATACGGCCAGGCTTAGCATCAGTCTCGGGGTGAAACTGTCTCCCTTCAGCCATCCAGCAAGACGTACCATTACTGCTATGTTAGCAGGGACTCCCAGTATGAAGCAAACTGACAGCACACTACTCCCAATCAGGTTTTCAGTTGAGACAGGAGTGGTGAGCGAGCTGTTTGATGAGTTGAGCTGCTGCATGGTTAGATGCTCTGTTGTGGCTTGGAGGAAACTCGAGCTAATGAAGTAAGCAGAAGTGTAAGTTTTGGTGGTTTCTAATGTTGATAAAGATAGCATTTATGATGAAAAAGGTATGCTTCCAGAAATCATGGTAAGAAAATATCCAGCAAGGTATTTTGCAGTTCTGAATGCATCTGTTTTGACATTATAAACCAGTTAATCTTTATATCAGTGTTAAATTAATTGCAAAATCTACATGATGAAATGGCAGTGAGTTAGAGTTACTTTTCAATCACTCATTGCACATAAATTGCTACTTGTAGTTTGAATAGTGCTGATTACATCAAGGAGCAAGCCCTAATAGCCTAATTTAATCACTGTTCATACAAGGATCAAAAGGGGTAATGGGTGATTCACCTGTTCCCCCTAGTTGAGATAGAACAACCCTATTTTGAATGTGATGCCCCTAAATGAAGACAAAAAAGGGGCCAACCAAACTTTCAGCAGCTCTAGACAATTTATCGTATATGGAGATTGCTTTGTTCTAGGGGTCACTTTGTCCCATAATGTTTTTTTTTTCCAATGGGGCACCCTGACAGATTAAGCACAGTTCTCTCCATAGAGAGAGCAGTCTCATGCAGCACACCAAGGCTGTTGCATCAGCAGAACATTAGGAAAAAACATCAGGGGCAAGAATGAGGCTATGACATTACAAGCACTGACTGGGAAATTTTTGGTTTTACTTCCCACCTGAACTTCTTGAGCTGCTCCATGTGCTCATCTCAGGAGAGGGTCCTCCTTTTCCACCAAAGCTTGCCTAAGGAATTTTTTTACAAACCCCACATACTTTGGGACGTAGCTCATTTAAGCTGGTGGCAAAACTCACATGCATAAAATCTCTCCTTGCAAGGACTATCCCGAGGCAAACCGGGTAGACATCATGATGATCTTTATCATGCAGACTAAATTCACAGCCCCAAGGGCGGGGACAACTTCCTTAAAGCCCAAGTAAGGTTAGATTGCAACCTCATACTCGACAACTATTACCAAGCTAAACAGCAGCTAGTTTAAAGACTGGCAACCAAAAAAACAGTACTCAATGGTATACCAACTCACCAAGGTGAGGATGTGAGCCAGACATGCAAAGTTTGAAAGGGAACAGAATGTTTTCACTATCTGTTTAGACACACACACACACACACACACATTATATAGTATAATGTAATACACTCTACATATATTAGGGGATGCATAGATTAGTCAACTAGTTAACTAACACATTCACTCGTCGCTGCTGTGGGGAGCTGTTGACAGCAGTGGAAAAAACAGTGAGGCCAAAGGTAAGGAGGAGCAGTCAGGCAGTAAAGAAGGCAGGCAAAGTCTACTTTATCAGACTAGATGAAGCAATTCTAAGTCAACTGCACAAGAATTCAGTGGGATTTTTTTCTTCGGCTTTTATGGCATGTTAACATTTTGATATCGCTTTGCATGAAGTGGAGAGGTACGCATGAGTCTGTTTTTTAATCCCACTCCCGGTCTCAAAGGAATTCCTCCCCCAGGTATTTTCATTGTCCTTTAAAGCTAAATAAATTTAAATGAAACCCTTGCACTGTGCCAATGAATTCTGTTGTGACCAGGGTACTTTCAGAGCTGCACGTTTGCGACTATGGCTTTTCCTCCACGTTTATTTCCCTGAGCCATGTGGCTGAGTGATTCACTAATAATAAGTTAGACCCTTATTAAGACAGATTGAATTTCCAACACAAATTCTGCAATGGTACTCTCCCCTTTCCAAAATTTAATATTAATTTTTTTTTAAAAAAAAAAAGCTCCTGATAAGGATCAGTCTGTTTTCCCATCAGTTTCCTGTTAGTTACTGATGTCGTCATTGTGGGGCCCTGGGTTGCCTGGTAGGAAAACCTTCAGGTGGCATAAGCTGCACTTTTTGAGGTGTACATCGTCTCTCAAGGAAGCTTGTGATTATCTGTATGTATTTGTGTGGTGGTATGATGCACCACCTTGACTGATTAGGCAGACTTTTGGTAATTTGATCTGTTTCCTGTTGTCTGTTCTTTGTGAAGATGAGGTCAAAGCCAAACTCCACACTGGTGGATGTGATGAGAATGGAATCGTTGGCAGATTTGTAGAAATGAGACAGGACCATCTCAGACAAGTTGAGTTTTTGTAGTTAGTCAGAACTGACAGAGAGCCTGATTAAAAAAAGGGGGGGGGGGGGGGGGGGTGTGTGTGAACTGTAAAAAAAGATAGAGTGGTAAGATATAGAAGGAACAGGCATGGAGAGAAACAGAGAAGAAACTGGGTGGAGAACAGACTTGAGACTTCGGTACAAATCCCACCCATGTAACTGGCTTAATACCAGACAAGCCAGAAATGTACAGTTACTTCAAGCACCTTTGGATGCTATGAAAATGGCAAAGAAAAACTCCCTGAGAAAACATGAGGAAGAAACCTTAAGAGGAACCATACTTAAAAGGGAACCCATTGTCTTCTGGGTGACACCAGATATAGGGATAATAAATCATTACAGTATACAGGTGTAAAAGAGTAAAGGCAAACAGTACTATATATGCTGAAGGCAGTGTTAATTCCGTTGACGAAATATTTTCGTTATAATTTTCGTCAACGACAAGTTTTCACTGACGAAAACGAGACGATAACTAAATAAAAATTAAGTGATGATGACGAAAAGTATAATTAAAATATATTGACATTTTCGTTAACTAAAAAAAACGAGGGACGTTTTAGGAAAAGATCCAATCAGAATTAATCTTGGTGCGTGGTGCAGTAAAATTAACATACTGATCCACCTGGCGACGCGGGATGCGAGTACACGATATCATCTTGCATACATTGGGTGTCTGTCTGACTTAAACTATAATGAAATGGCAACAGCTGGGAGAAAAAGAAGAGAAGATATATGGGTCAATTTCACGTTTGATGTCAAGACAAACAAGACCTTGTGTAAACCGTGTGGAGCGGAAATCGCTGGTAAAAACACAACAAATCTAAAGCGACATCTGCAAGGGAATCATTCTGAAATTCATGCAAAGGTAAGCACGACATTTTTGCTAATGCTATTTTGTCAGCTTATCTGAGTCAGTGTGCTTTTGCATAACTGAAACAGTATAGCCTCTCACTGACCTGTACTAACTAGAGAAGTGACTCTGTTAGATCATACGTTAAAAGTTGACATGCTAAAGATAATAAATGGTATTTGTTGCTGTCCTCAAATTGAATCGGTTATGTAACAAATTGAAGAGTGCACATTTGAAAAAAATGTTCATTTTTATTTAATGTAAGATAGTGATGTTACGTTTGTAAACAAATCGGCCTTTTTAAGTTTTAGGTAGGCCTAAACGATCTAGTTCACTTAATGCATTTACTCATATTTGTCGTTCACTAATCTCCCTCTTTGGCATGACAGTACAGCGCCGTATGTGCACAGGCGCAGCTCTGTCAGTTTGTGGCACGTTCATGAACGAAATGAGCAAATCAGTCATCAAAATGTTAATCAATCTTGTTTAACAAGGCAATACAAAGATCACTGAACGCAGCCCCACATTTAACATAATCCTAGATTTATGTGTTATTTCTAAATGCAAAAGCTGTTCTCAGTGTTTTTAGGCACAATTTATTTGTGTCTTGGTTGAAGATTTAAGGATTTAACAAATATAATGTTTGTTAAATAATGTTTTCATATGTTTGATAATGTTTTCACCACAAGAGGAGTGAAAGGAGTAGAAATATAGTACAGAGACTACTTGTGCATGTGAGCATCATAGAGGGGAGTGAGACAGAAAAAGATTAAACCTGATTTGTTCCCTATCTTTCTACTTCACAGATACAAAAGACCTCAAATGAGAAGGATGGGCCGCTAGTACATCCCAACAGAGTATTTCAGCAGCTCTTTTTAATGCATCAAAGTACAAAAGTGACTCTAAAGAACAACAGACTAAGGAGGAGGCCATAGCAAGATGGATTGGCCACACTGGATTACCCATCATGACAATTGAAGATGAGGATTTTATCTTAATGATGGAGACAGTAGACAGGAGGCTGACTGTTCCAAAGAAAAGTAAAATAAGCAATCTGATTGACAAACAATATGAAGATGAAAAACAAAAATTCAAAAAGAGACTGTCTGCTGTCAGGAAAATATCTATAGGCATTGACTTGTGGACAAAAAAAAGGACTATCTGCTTCATTCCTTGCCATAAGTTCATGCTACGTTTGTACTGAGCAAAATAAACCTGAACACGTATTATTAAATCTTGAAGAAGTAGCCCACCCACACACTGCACAGTCAATCAAGGCATGTGTGGACAAATGTTTGCAGGAGTGGGAAATACCAAAGGAAAAGATCTTTACAATTATAACAGACAATGGAAGTAATATGGTGGTGGCATTTAAACAGATCACAGCAGAAGAAGAAACCAGCTCTGGCTCTGAAGACTCCCCTGTGGTGGAAAATGACTCTGATTCGGAAACAGATGATGACCTGCAGTGAGCGTGTTTTATTTGTTATTCTTTTACATGATAGTCAATGAATATGAGATGATGAAATATTGATACTGTGTGCTCTAGAGGTGTATCTTATTCTTTTCATTTTTACAATGTATTTGTAATGTCATGTAAAAGGATTTCCATCATGAAGATTTAAATTTGAGGGTTAAAATTGAAACTTGTACTGTAGTTTATGCTTATTTGGTTGTATTTCTCTTATTAGGTATCATCATGTTGACTTGGACAGAACACCATGTGTGGTGCATACCTTACAACTGGTGGTAAACATGTTGCAGAAGGAGGCATGTGTCAAAAGAATCCTTGATAAAGCAAGGTCAGTGGTAAAGCTGTTTCATAAGTCATCCATTGCAACACAGAGGATGTTGGACATGTGTGGCCTTACTGTTGTAAATGACTGCCTTACACGCTGGTCAAGCACATTCAACATGGTTACACGACTTCTCAAAGTGAAAAGTCATGCATGGGATGGGACAGATTGCTTCCAATTGAATGGCAAAAGCGTACATCTTTGCATGAGCTACTGCTGCCTTTTGCAGAACATACCAAAACACTTCAGAGTGACACTATTTCCATGTCCCTGGTGGTCCCAGCCCTCTATGATCTACTCAGCCACCTTACTGACTTTGAAAAGAACACTACCTAGAGAGACCTTTCCACTCTTGCACAGAAAATGAAAACCAGTGTGAACCAGCGTTTTGCTTGGCTCTTGGATCCAACTGATGAAAAGTTCTCACCACTTGCAGCAGCTACCTTTGTCAACCCTACTGTCTGTGAAACTTTAGTTGATGTGGCTGATGACAATATTGAGGAACTTCTTAAACATGCAGAGGAGTATGTGTTCAAAAAATCCACTCTGCTACACACACAAGATGAGGATCAGTCTGAAGATGATGCAGAAGAGGAAAATTCTGAGGAACCAGAAGATGCACCCTCCTCATCAAAGCTGCCAGTCTTTTGATTTCTTTCAAAATGCTGCAGAAGGCCTAGACAGCAGACCTCAATGACCAGCATGAGGGAGCACATCAGAAAGTATAAGGAAGAGCTTTCACAGCAACCCATCACTGAAGAAACAGGAATAGACTTTTGGTTGGCAAAAAGTGACACTTTTTATCACAGGTTGAAACCTTTTGCTTTAGACCTGTTGGCTATGCCAGCTTCTCAAGCCTTTGCAGAAAGGGTTTTCAGTGTCACAGGTGACCTAACTAGAGGTCGGCGCAATAAAGCAAGGGTCACATTGGCACGAAGTGCTTTCCTTAAAATGAATCGAACCAAATAGAACTGTTGTATTGACTGCCACTGATAGCACTTCTTATAGCAACAATATGCACATTCTCACTGTATGTTTACAGGTCTGTTAGTTTAATTTGATATTGACCTCTACTGTCAATGCTGAAAATAAGATGAGTTGGTTTTTAGTTCCATGCATTGTTGGCATTGTAGCCTAGCAGTTTTTATTTTAATATTGAATTAGCACCAACATACTAGTTTGTTCTGTTTTGTTGAGGTGTAAGAAGGAAGGAGCCGTTTCAGTACATTTGCTGTTTAACATATTCCTTATGATATAAATAAACTGTTTATTATTAACATAGAACTGTTGATTCAGGTAATTTTTTCAGGTTATACAGTATTTGCAATGGCATTACTGCCAAATACAGTTTTTCTTTTTATTATTTTGGAGTTGCACTTTTGTTTTAAAGAATGAAGAATGTCATATGCAAGTTATAAACAATGCATATCTAATTCTTGGTCTTTTATGGAAAGGCTATATTCCATATATTTAATGAGACTTGGTTTTATTTAATTTTAAATTAGAATATTTTGTATATTACTATAGTTTAACTAAATTACACTTAAATTAAACCCAATATATTTTAGTCAACTAAATCTACAGTAGATTTAGTCGACTAAAATCTTATGCTATTTAGTCGACTAAAACTAGACTAAAACTAAAACAAAGCAGATGACTAAAATATGACTAAAACTAAAATTGCATTTTTGTCAAAAGACTATGACTAAAACTAAATTAAAATCTGCTGTCAAAATTAACACTGGCTGAAAGGATGTTCAGTATGGGTAGGGGAGAGCTGGCACAATCAGAACGTTATTTAGTTTCAGTTATATTACACAACAGTGATTTAAATTATAGACTTCGTACTATCCACATACCACTATGCATATGTTTCTGCTTCCTTTATTATATGCAGGCTTCCCCCACATTATCAGTGAGTGCTATACATTTTCACTGAAAAGTCTGGGTCAAATATAATACCACTAAGAAAACTAAAATCCAAAAAAAATGTGATATGTGATATGACTTTGAGGACAGCTTGGAAAATATTAAGTAAATATAAGACATTACGCAAATGTGGAAAAAAGCATGGTTTAACCATAATTCTTGGAATTACATATGACAATATTACATCCTTATGACAATATTACAACTTGTGCTGCAAGTTGCACACATGCTTTCCCACAATTTTGCTAAGGGAAGTAGCATTTACAAACGCTGAGAACTTTATGGTGGTTTATAGCTCCAGGTGTAAGCATTTATGAATGAAAACCCCTTTCAGTTTTGATCAAGAATATATAAAGTCAGCAATATAAAGTACACAAACAAACTAATAAACAAACAAACTGAAAACTGTACAGACTGGAAAAAGTATGAACCCTGAATATACTTCAGTGAGCAACAACGTACACCAAACATTTCCTGTGTTAACAGCTCTCTTCAGGTTCTGTCACAATTTCTCAACTGGCATAAGGTTTGGACTTTATCTTTAGTTTAAGACTTACTCCTTTGTTTCAGGCCATTATACCAAATTTTATTAGGTAAAGAAAGCAGACTAAATCTACTTTGTTAGTCTGAAAATATTTCAGGCTGGATGAAGCAATTCTAAGTCAACTGCACAAGAATTCAGGGGGATTTTTTTGTTTGGCTTTTCTTCCTTAGCCATTTACCAGCACAGAATTTAATGGGTGTGTGTCTTTTCTTTCTCAATGCTGGCAGCTTTCACTACTCTTAACAGTCTGAGCAAAATGCTGTACAGTTATAACATGTTGCAATTGTGCTGAAAGTTGCACCCAAGCTTTCTCACAATTTTGCTAAGGGAAGTAGCATTTACAAACGCTGAGAACTTTATGGTGGTTTATAGCTCCAGGTGTAAGCATTTATGGATCAAAACCCCTCTCAGTTTTGATCAAAACTATATAAAGTCAGCAATATAAAGTACACAAACAAACAAACGAACTGAAAACTGTACTTTTAATCAATGTTGAATTGAACACATTTAACCTTTACAGTGCAGACCGGAAAAAGTATGAACCCTGAATATTCTTCAGTGAGCAATAACCTACACCAAACATTTCCTGGAAAAATCCTATGTTAACAGCTCTCTTCAGGTTCTGTCACAATTTCTCAACTGGCATGAGGTTTGGACTTTATCTTTAGTTTAAGACTTACTCCTTTGTTTCAGGCCATTATGCTTTAGCATTACCCAAATTTTTTTAGGCAGATTAAAAGTTTAAAAAAAATATACAAAAAAAAAAAAAATACATTCAATGATTCAAACCTCTACATCATGAAGTAACTAAGCATTTTCTGTTCCTGTTGCTTGCTGACGTACAGCCCGAGCAGAGAAGGCGTAAAGAAAGGGGTTCACACAACTGTTAATGAAAGTTAGAGCTCCAGTAATATTGTCTCCTGATTCTGCAGATTTTAACAGATTGTAATTCCCAAGCAACGCAGCAGTAATGATCACAATGTTGGAGATTTGTAACGGGATCCAAAAAATAAAGAAACATGCCACGATTCTGGTCACCAGCTTTGTCAATGACTGACTGCTAAAGAAAGCTGAGTTATTAACTCCTCGGGAAAGATGAAAGTAGAAGTAAGTCAGTGTGGGGAACGAAATCACAAAAACTGTAATCTCCCAGATTAAAGTAGCCACTCTTTCAACATTATTATGATAGCGTCGCTTGCACTGAAGGTGTCCTTCCATATCCAAGCTTAGCGTGCGCTGTACGAGAGCATAGGATGATAATACTCCACTTAGGATCCAAATCCCACTCACAAGGATCTTCTTTCCTTTTCTGCCAAGCTTGTTCCATTTCTGAGGATGTAGCACTTGCATGTATCGCTGTACGCTCATCAAAATCACACACAGCATGCTGCAGTACAGGCTTAAGTACACCAAATAGGAGAGAAGCTTACACAGGACCAAGCCAAAGACCCAGCCATGCAGAAGAGCCCAAATCCAAACCGGCAGAAAAAGCAGAGTGAGCACATCTGATACAGCCAGGCTTAGCATCAGTCTCGGGGTGAAACTGCCTTCCTTCAGCCATCCAGCAAGACGTACCATTACTGTTATGTTAGCAGGGACTCCCAGTATGAAGCAAACTGCCAGTACACTACTGGCAATCAGATTTTCAGTTGAGAAAGGAGTGGTGAGCGAGCTGTTTGATGAGTTGAGCTGCTGCATTGTTAGATGCTCTGTTGTGGCTTGGAAGAAACTCTAGCTAATGAAGTAAGCAGAAGTGTAAGTTTCGGTGGTTTCCTTTGTTGATAAAGATCGCATTTATGATGAAAAAAGGTACGCTTCCAGAAGTCATGGTAAGAAAATATCCAGCAAGGTATTTTGCAGTTCTGAATACATCTGTTTTGACATTATAAACCAGTCAATCTTTATAATATATCAGTGTTAAATTAATTGCAAAATCTACATGATGATCTACAGGACTGAAGCTGAAATGGCAGTGAGTTAGAGTTACTTTTGAATCACTAGTTGCACATACATGGCTACTTGTAGTTTGAATAGTGCTGATTACATCAAGGAGCAAGCCCTAATAGCCTAATTTAATCACAGTTCATACAAGGATCAAAAGGAGTAATGGGTAATTCACCTGTTCCCCCTAGTTGAGATAGAACCACCCTATTCCAAATGTGATGCCCCTAAATGAAGACAAAAAAAATATACCAAGGGGCCAACCAAACTTTCAGCAGCTCTAGACAATCATATATTATCATATATGGAGATTGCTTTGTTCTAGGGGTCACTTTGTCCCATAATGTTTTTTTCACAGCAGTGGAAAAAACAGTGAGGCCAATGGTAAGGAGGAGCAGGCAACCGGTAAAGAAAGCAGGCTAAATCTACTTTGTTAGTCTGAAAGTATTTCAGGCTAGATGAAGCAATTCTAAGTCAACTGCACAAGAATTCAGGGGGATTTTTTTGTTTGGCTTTTCTTCCTTAGCCATTTACCAGCACAGAATTTAATGGGTGTGTGTCTTTTCTGCCTCAATGCTGGCAGCTTTCACTACTCTTAACAGTCTGAGCAAAATGCTGTACAGTTATAACATGTTGCAATTGTGCTGAAAGTTGCACCCAAGCTTTCTCACAATTTTGCTAAGGGAAGTAGCATTTACAAACGCTGAGAACTTTATGGTGGTTTATAGCTCCAGGTGTAAGCATTTATGGATCAAAACCCCTCTCAGTTTTGATCAAAACTATATAAAGTCAGCAATATAAAGTACACAAACAAACAAACAAACTGAAAACTGTACTTTTAATCAATGTTGAATTGAACACATTTAACCTTTACAGTGCAGACCGGAAAAAGTATGAACCCTGAATATTCTTCAGTGAGCAATAACCTACACCAAACATTTCCTGGAAAAATCCTATGTTAACAGCTCTCTTCAGGTTCTGTCACAATTTCTCAACTGGCATGAGGTTTGGACTTTATCTTTAGTTTAAGACTTACTCCTTTGTTTCAGGCCATTATGCTTTAGCATTACCCAAATTTTTTTAGGCAGATTAAAAGTTTAAAAAAAATATACAAAAAAAAAAAAATACATTCAATGATTCAAACCTCTACATCATGAAGTAACTAAGCATTTTCTGTTCCTGTTGCTTGCTGACGTACAGCCCGAGCAGAGAAGGCGTACAGAAAGGGGTTCACACAACTGTTAATGAAAGTCAGAGCTCCAGTAATATTGTCTCCTGATTCTGCAGATTTTAACAGATTGTAATTCCCAAGCAACGCAGCAGTAATGATCACAATGTTGGAGATTTGTAACGGGATCCAAAAAATAAAGAAACATGCCACGATTCTGGTCACCAGCTTTGTCAATGACTGACTGCTAAAGAAAGCTGAGTTATTAACTCCTCGGGAAAGATGAAAGTAGAAGTAAGTCAGTGTGGGGAACGAAACCACAAAAACTGTAATCTCCCAGATTAAAGTAGCCACTCTTTCAACATTATTATGATAGCGTCGCTTACACTGAAGGTGTCCTTCCATATCCAAGCTTAGCGTGCGCTGTACGAGAGCATAGGATGATAATACTCCACTTAGGATCCAAATCCCACTCACAAGGATCTTCTTTCCTTTTCTGCCAAGCTTGTTCCATTTCTGAGGATGTAGCACTTGCATGTATCGCTGTACGCTCATCAAAATCACACACAGCATGCTGCAGTACAGGCTTAAGTACACCAAATAGGAGAGAAGCTTACACAGGACCAAGCCAAAGACCCAGCCATGCAGAAGAGCCCAAATCCAAACCGGCAGAAAAAGCAGAGTGAGCACATCTGATACAGCCAGGCTTAGCATCAGTCTCGGGGTGAAACTGCCTTCCTTCAGCCATCCAGCAAGACGTACCATTACTGTTATGTTAGCAGGGACTCCCAGTATGAAGCAAACTGCCAGTACACTACTGGCAATCAGATTTTCAGTTGAGAAAGGAGTGGTGAGCGAGCTGTTTGATGAGTTGAGCTGCTGCATTGTTAGATGCTCTGTTGTGGCTTGGAAGAAACTCTAGCTAATGAAGTAAGCAGAAGTGTAAGTTTCGGTGGTTTCCTTTGTTGATAAAGATCGCATTTATGATGAAAAAAGGTACGCTTCCAGAAGTCATGGTAAGAAAATATCCAGCAAGGTATTTTGCAGTTCTGAATGCATCTGTTTTGACATTATAAACCAGTCAATCTTTATAATATATCAGTGTTAAATTAATTGCAAAATCTACATGATGATCTACAGGACTGAAGCTGAAATGGCAGTGAGTTAGAGTTACTTTTGAATCACTAGTTGCACATACATGGCTACTTGTAGTTTGAATAGTGCTGATTACATCAAGGAGCAAGCCCTAATAGCCTAATTTAATCACAGTTCATACAAGGTTCAAAAGGAGTAATGGGTAATTCACCTGTTCCCCCTAGTTGAGATAGAACCACCCTATTCCAAATGTGATGCCCCTAAATGAAGACAAAAAAAATATACCAAGGGGCCAACCAAACTTTCAGCAGCTCTAGACAATCATATATTATCATATATGGAGATTGCTTTGTTCTAGGGGTCACTTTGTCCCATAATGTTTTTTTCACAGCAGTGGAAAAAACAGTGAGGCCGATGGTAAGGAGGAGCAGGCAACCGGTAAAGAAAGCAGGCTAAATCTACTTTGTTAGTCTGAAAGTATTTCAGGCTAGATGAAGCAATTCTAAGTCAACTGCACAAGAATTCAGGGGGACTTTTTTTTGTTTGGCTTTCCTTTCTTAGCCATTTACCAGCACAGAATTTAATGGGTGTGTGTCTTTTCTGCCTCAATGCTGGCATCTTTCACTGCTCTTAACAGTCGGAGATGCCTCTGCAGCAAAATGCTGTACAGTTATAACATGTCACAATTGTGCTGAAAGTTGCACTCATGCTTTCTAACAATTTTGCAAAGAGAAGTAGCATTTACAAACGCTGAGAACTTTATGGTGGTTTATAGCTCCAGGTGTAAGCATTTATGGATCAAAACCCCTCTCAGTTTTGATCAAAACTATATAAAGTCAGCAATATAAAGTACACAAACAAACAAACTAAAAACTGTACTTTTTATCAATGTTGAATTGAACACATTTAACCTTTGCGGTGCAGACTGGAAAAAGTATGAACCCTGAATATACTTCAGTGAGCAATAACCTACACCAAACATTTCCTGGAAAAAAATCCTGTGTTAACAGTTCTCTTCAGGTTCTGTCACAATATCTCAACTGGCATAAGTGTCAGGACTGGGAATCGAACCCCGCTGTCCAGTGTGACAAATGGACTTTTTACCGTTGAGCCACAGGGGGGTGGAGAACCAAAGATGCAAACGCTTGCTGAGGTGGTGCACAAGAATTTATTAAAAAAATCAAGAAAATAACAAGGGCAAAAATGGGGAGAACAAGAAGGCAGAAAGATCACAAAAACGGAGATGAGGCAGAGGAACAGAGAACAGCCCAAAACTAAACAGAGGAACAAGGAACAAAAAACAAGGCTAGGGCGCTAAAAAAAAAAAAAACAAGAAATTTACTCGAGAAATGCAATGCTAAAGACAACAGGGGCTTAGGATACAACAATAACCAAGCGGGGAACAAAGGCAAAATGGACGGCTTAAATACAGAGAACGGGAACAAGACACAGGTGAAACCAATGAAACCAATTACAACAAAGGAAAACTAAGGCTGGGCGACATCTAGTGGGGAAAAAAACATAACAAAAAACACAGAAAAAAGGACCAAAACTCTGACAGGACCTCCCCCCCTAGGAACGGCTCCTGATGTTCCTTCCCGAAGACTCGGGCAGGTGCGCATGAAAGTCCCGAATGAGCCCGGGGTCCAGGAGCGTTCCTCAGGGCCATAGCCTTCCCAGTCCACGAGATACTGCCGGGAGCCCCGTACTCACCGGACATCCAGGATTCGGTGGACTGTGTAGGCAGGCTGGCCGTCGATGATGTGCGGAGGGGGCGGTTTACCTGGCACAGAGAAGGGAGAGGACAAAACAGGTTTTAACAAAGACACATGGAATGTGGGGTTAATTCTTAATGACCTAGGAAGAAACAACTTATAAGTGATGGGATTGACTTTCCTGGCAATCCTGAAGGGTCCGATGAACCTCTGGGCCAACTTGCGGGACTCCACCCGTAAGGGAAGGTTCTTGGTGGAGAGCCAGACGATGACTGGGGCGCAGAGTAGGGGCCGGTCTTTGTCGTCGGTTCGCCTGCCGTTGGTACTGCTGCGAGGTTCTCAGGAGCTTAAGTCTGGCCTTTCTCCAGATTTGGCGGCAGCGCTTGAACTGTCGAGCGGAGGGAACAGCCGTCTCCACTTCTTGCTCTGGGAACAGTGGAGGAGCATACCCAAACTGGCACTCAAACGGGGACATGCCTGTGGTTGAGGGGCGGAGAGTGTTGTGCACATATTCCGCCCACATGATGAAGGTGGACCAAGAGGACGGGTTGTTGGCAGCCATACACCTCAGGGTGGTCTCGAGATCTTGGTTGATTCTCTCCATCTGACCTTTGGATTTGGGATGGAACCCAGACGATAGGTTCACGAAGGCCCCCAAAGAAGACTCAAAGAAGGCCCACCAGAACCGCGAGGACAATTGGGGTCCCCGATCAGAGACGATGTCCTGTGGTATGCCAAAGGAAAACATGAGTGATGATCAGCTCCGCCATTTCTTTGGTGGTGGGTAGTTTGGGCAAGGGGATGAAATTCACGGCCTTGGAAAACCGGTCAACAATGACCATGATGGCCCAAGCACGTAGTCTGGCACAACACACCCCAACTGAGAATTGTCTCCGTGGACCAGTCGACGTGCGGGTTGTGCTGGAGGAGCCAGGGGTACCCAAGGATGATGGGAATCTCGGGAGACTCGATAAGGTAGAAATAGATTTCCTCCTGGTGCTGGTGGACGGCCAGCCGAAGGGAAGAGGTAAGATGGGTTATTTCGCCAGAGGCTAGCGGCCTACCATCCAACGCTGTGGCAGTCATGGGAGCAGGAAGAGAGTTCCTGGGGATCTGGAGTCTCTGGGCTAGGGAAATGTCCATAAAGATCCCAGCAGCGCCGGAGTCAATTGCCTGGAGTAGGTGTTGCTGGGAAGGACCAGCCCGGAGTCAGAGGGGGCGGCAGTGCGAGTTACTGCCGTGACAGTCCTGCCTCGCCTGTACGGGACTGGGCGTTTCCCGAGAGCTCGGAGCAAGAGGTACGGAAATGGCCAGACCGACCACAGTATAAGCAACAATGTTCCCGCATGCAACGGTTTCGCTCCGCATGGGAAAGGCGGGCCCTGCCCAACTGCATCGGTTCTGAGGGGTCTTGGGGATCAGAGCGCCCCTGAACTGCAATAGGGCTGGCCGGCTGGGTGGGAGCATGGGTGAACCCAAGATGCAAACGTTGGCTAAGGTGGTGCACAAGAATTTATTAAAAAATCAAGAAAATAACAAGTTCAAAAACGGGGAGAACAAGAAGGCAGAAAGATCACAAAAACGGAGATGAGGCAGAGGAACAGAGAACAGCCCAAAACTAAACAGAGGAACAAGGAACAAAAGACAAAAAACAAGGCTAGGACGCTAAAAAAAAAAAATACAGAAAAAATTTACTCGAGAAATGCAACGCTAAAGACAACATGGGCTTAGGATACAACAATAACCAAGCGGGGAACAAAGGCAAAAGGGACGGCTTAAGTACACAGAACGGGAACAAGACACAGTTGAAACCAATGAAACCAATTACAACAAAGAAAAAGTAAGGCTGGGCGACATCTATACAGAAATCTATACAAAAACCATACAGAAAAAAACACCAGCTTTGTCAATGACTGACTGCTAAAGAAAGCTGAGTTATTAACTCCTCGGGAAAGATGAAAGTAGAAGTAAGTCAGTGTGGGGAACAAAGCATAGGAGATAATATCCCACTCACAAGGATCTTCTTTCCTTTTCTGCCAAGCTTCTTCCATTTCTGAGGATGTAGCACTTGCATGCATCGCTGCACACTCATCAAAATCACACACAGCATGCTGCAGTACAGGCTTAAGTACACCAAATAGGAGAGAAGCTTACACAGGACCAAGCCAAAGACCCAGCCATGCAGAAGAGCCCAAATCCAAACTGGCAGAAAAAGCAGAGTGAGCAGATCTGATACAGCCAGGCTTTGCATCAGTCTCGGGGTGAAACTGCCTCTCTTCAGCCATCCAGCAAGACGTACCATTACTGCTATGTTAGCAGGAACTCCCAGTATGAAGCAAACAGACAGCACACTACTGGCAATCAGGTTTTCAGTTGAAAAAGGCAGAATACAGTCTGAAACCTGACAGAACCCTATGAATGTCTCCTGACAGTCCCAGCTGGACGATCAGGGTGTTGGGTGTGAAAGTCCCTAATGAGGTCCTTGTCCAGGATATCTCGGGCAGGAACTCCTCCGGACCATACCCCTCCCAGTCAACAAGGTGCTGTAGGGCTCCACCGCGGGCTTTGCGGGAGTCTAGGAGACGATGAACAGTGAATGCAGGCTGACCCTCGATGATACGGGGTGGTGGTGGTGGTTTAGGGGTTTAGGGGCAGGGGCTAGAGGGCAGGAGACAACTGGCCTTAACAGGGACACATGAAAATGTTGGGTTGATCTTCATGGAGGCAGGCAAACGAAGCTGATAGGTCACAGGATTAATCCTTCAAACTACTTTGAAGGGGCCCACAAAGCGAGGGGCTAGCTTGCGAGATTCCACCTTTAGGGGCACATCCTTGGCAGAAAGCCACACACTCTGTCCTGGACGAAGGGTAGGTGACAGTCTGCGCCTACGGTTAGCCTGAGTTTGCTGCTGCCGAGATGCCTGTTGAAGGTTGTGCCTTCAACAGATGCCTGTTGAAGGTTGTGCCGAGCTCTTTTCCAAATCCGACGAACCCGCTGGATGAACTGCTGGGCAGATGAAACCCCTATGTTGGTTTCTTGTTCAGGGAACAGTGGCGATTGGTAACCAAACTGGCACTCAAAAGGGGACAGGCCTGTGGATGCGGAGTGCAGAGTGTTTTGGGCGTACTCCGCCCAGGGCAGATGAGAAGACCAGGAGGTGGGATTGGATGCCACCAAGCACCGCAGCATTGTCTCCAGGACCTGGTTGATCCATTCCATCTGACCATTAGATTGAGGGTGGAACCCAGAGGACAAGCTGGCGGTGGCCCCAATCAACTTGCAGAATGCTTGCCAGAAGCATGATCTGAACTGTGGCCCCCGGGTCAGAAACAATATCCTGTGGTAGACCATAGACTCGAAAAATGTGTGTGCATATTAGTTCAGCAGTTTCTCTAGCAGTTGGAAGTTTGGTCAATTGCAGAAAGCGACAGGCCTTAGAGAACCGATCAACAATAACAAGGATAACTATATTACCTTGGGACGAAGGCAGTCCGGTAATGAAGTCAAGGGAAATGTGGGACCAAGGCCATTGGGGAATGGGCAGAGGACGCAGCAACCCTTGAGGGCAGAGGTGTGAATCCTTGCTTTGGGAACAGGTCTGGCAAGCAGAGACAAATGCCCTGATATCCTCCCTGATGGTGGGCCACCAGAAGTGTCTCTGCAAGAATTCCAGGGTCCACTTCGCTCCCACATGGCAGGTGAGAAGGGAGGAATGACCCCACTGTAGGACCTGAGAACGGACAGAATTGGGAACAAAGAGACAACCAGCAGGAACCCCTACAGGACCGGACTCACCTCGCAGGGCCTGTTTAACTACAGTTTCTATTCCCCACCGAACCAGAACAATCTAGGTGCTGGACAGAATGGGACTTTCATAGGACGAGGGTCTTCTTGGAGGAAAAGTTGAGACAGAGCATCTGGTTTCTGGTTCTCAGAGCCTGGGCAGTAGGAGAGGATAAACTGGAATCTGTTAAAGAAAAGGGCCCAACGGGCTTGACGTGGGTTAAGTCGTTTGGCCTGCTGGATATGCTGGATTTTTATGATCAGTCCATACCACAAAGGATGTTGGGCTCCCTCCAGCCAGTGCCTCCATTCCTCCAGAGCCAGTTTCACTGCGAGCAGCTCCTTGTCTCCCACATCATTTACATTACATTTACATTTATGGCATTTGGTAGACGCCCTTATCCAGAGCGACTTACATTTAATCTCATTTTTTTTTTTTTATACATCCTTTCAGAAGGTGACAATCTGTGAGAAAAAAAAGGCACAAGGGTGAATCCCATTATCAGCCCCTCTCTGTGACAGCACCGCCCCTACCCCCAGATCTGAGGCGTCAACCTCCACAATGAAGGCCCGGTTAGAGGCAGGCTGAGACAGGACAGGGGCAGAGGTGAATCTGTGCTTGAGCTCTTGAAAAGCGTCATCTGCTTCTCTGGTCCAGACAAATTGATTATTTTTCCCTTGGTGAGTGCAGAGAGAGGGGCGGCCACAGAGCTGAAGCTGCCAATAAACTTCCTGTAAAAATTAGCAAAACCCAAGAAACGCTGTACCTCTTTGATGGACCTGGGTTGCGGCCAATCCTGAACTGCTGTGGTCTTCTTAGGGTCCATCTGGATACTCCCCTGTTTAATGACAAAACCAAGGAAAATCAACTACAGAGGAGTGAAAGTGGCATTTTTCTGGTTTGACATAAAGGTGATTGCTTAAGAGCCGTTTGAGAACCAGGTCAATACCACAGTCATAAGGGCGATGAGGTGGTAGGGAGGTGGCTTTTCCTTTACTAAAAACCTTCTTAAGGTCCATGTATGGGGAAGGGACTTGAGATAAATCTAGGAACTCGGGAGACTCAGCAGGTTTGGGAGCTGGTGAGATGCTAGGAAAGTGGCAGGTAACAGAACATGTGGAACCACACTCAGGTAGTACAGGTAGACCAGTTAATGTGAGGATTATGATAAGTATGTCAGGGGTAACCAAGGACTACTGGAAACTAATGGCAATGGATGAGGTAGAATTGCATCTTCTCCTGATGTTGCTGAGCAGACATAAGCAGCGGAGTCGTACTCTGGCAGACGCTGCCTTTACCTAGGGGCTGACCATCAAGGGCAGTAACAGACAAGGGAGAAGGCAGTGGAGAACAAGGAGCTTGAAGTGAGTGGGCTAATGAAATGTCCATAAAGTTGCCAGCAGCTCCGGAATCCATGAGAGCCTTAAGATGGTGTACTTTAGCTTTACCCCAGGATATAGTGATAGGCAAAAGAAAGCCTGGACTGGAGCAAGTGGGAGGGGAGGTAGTTACCGTCACAGCCCTCCCTGTGCTGGATGGGGTCGGGCTTTTCCCGACAGCTCTGGACAGCTATCACGAAAATGGCCTTGCTTTCCACAATACAAGCAGCATCTTTCCCTCATATGACGTTCACACTCTGCGGGAGAAAGGCGGGTGCTCCCCAATGGCATGGGTTCAGGTGTTTCTCGGAGTAGGTGAGAGTCCCCTTGTGGGTTGAAGTGGAGTGGGGGTCCAAAATCAGTTACAGAGGTGTGTGGGAGGGCACGGGCGAGAGCCCTTTCCCGCAGTCGGTTGTCCAGGCGAAGGGACATCTCAATGAGATCCTCCGCCACACTTCCAGTCCCCTGGCAGATGCTCAGTAATTGTATAGCAGCTTCACGGCCACTGGAGGGGTGGTCAAAAACTCTCCGAAACTCCTCTTCAAAAGCCTTGTAACTACAGCAGAATGGGGGCTGCTTTGACCATACAGCAGTGGCCCAGGCCTGTGCTTTGCCAGTGAGAAGAGTGATAATGTAAGCTACACGGGAGCAATCAGTGGGGAAGGAGGAGGGCTGAAGCTCGAAGGTAAGTGAACACTGGGTCAAAAATCCTTGATAGTCACTACAATTCCCATCGTATCACTGAGGGGCTGGGAGACGAGGTTCTGCAGTCACTGAGACCGGGTCTGAAACTTGCGGATGAAAGGTGGCAGAGATTGGTGGGGTCGGAAAGGCAGAGGAAGGGGCCTTAAGAGCTTCGACTTGTGAAGAGAGTTGTTGCAAAGTAGTGAGCATATCACCCAAAGTCTGATCATGTCTGACAAGCAAGGCTTCTTGACGTGTTAATTTGTCCTCATGGTGACATACTGTAACGTCATGACTGGCTACTGCAGCTAGAGCATTCGGCAGGATATCCAATGAGTCTCTCTCCTCTGCTGGGTCCATGCTTATGGCTCAGCCTTTCTGTCAGGACCAGAGCAGGATTCGAACCCAGGATCTCTGGGTATATTTCTACTGATGGAGCTAAACACAGATGAGAGGATCCAAAAGCAGAGGCTGGAAGAGCAAAAAATGACAAGAAAAGTCAGTAGGGTGACTTGTAGCAAAAGGCAAAAAATCCAAAAGGGAAAAAAACAGGCAAGCAAAAAACTCAAACAACGCAACGCTCAGAAGACATCAAAAATAAAACACAAAAGCTAGGGCAAAAATTCCCAGAAGGAAACAAAATACAAAAAACAGGGCAAAGATCCAAGGCAGGATTTTATTAGTCACAGTCCAAAAGAGTAAAGAACTAGCAAGGTAGTCATACATGACAAAAAGCAGAAGAGCAGGGCAAGGCGAAAACCAAGGCAAAGACTGAGCAAAGACTCTAACAAACAGGGCAACTTAAGTACACAGGAAAATGAGACACAGCTGAAATACATTAACTAGTCTGGAGCTCTAATAGTAAGTCCTCAGGGTCGCCATCAGGTGGCCAAAAGGCAGAATATAGTCTGAAACCTGACAAAAGTCAGCAATATAAAGTACACAAACAAACAAACAAACAAACAAACTGAAAACTGTACTTTTAATCAATGTTGAATTGAACACATTTAACCTTTACAGTGCAGACTGGAAAAAGTATGAACCCTGAATATTCTTCAGTGAGCAATAACCTACACCAAACATTTCCTGGAAAAATCCTGTGTTAACAGTTCTCTTCAGGTTCTGTCACAACATATCAACTGGCATGAGGTTTGGACTTTATCTTACTCCTTTGTTTCAGGCCATTATGCTTTAGCATTACCCAAATTTTTTTAGGCAGATTAAAAGATTAAAAAAACATACAGAAAAAAACAAGACATACAATCACTCAAACCTCTATATCATGAAGTAACTAAGCATTTTCTGTTCTAGCTGTGTGCTTTCGTAGGGGTTCACACAACTGTTAATGAAAGTCAGAGCTGCAGTAATATTGTCTCCTGATTCTGCAGATTTTAACAGATTGTAATTCCCAAGCAACGCAGCAGCGATGATCACAATGTTGGAGATTTGTAACGGGATCCAAAAAACAACGAAACACACCACGATTCTGGTCACCAGCTTTGTCAATGCCTGACTGCTAAAGAAAGCTGAGTTATTAACTCAGCAGAGTGAGCAGATCTGATACAGCCAGGCTTTGCATCAGTCTCGGGGTGAAACTGCCTTCCTTTAGCCATCCAGCAAGACGTACCATTACTGCTATGTTAGCAGGGACTCCCAGTATGAAGCAAACAGACAGCACACTACTGGCAATCAGGTTTTCAGTTGAGACAGGAGTGGTGAGTGAGCTGTTTGATGAGTTGAGCTGCTGCATGGTTAGATGCTCTGTTGTGGCTTGGAGAAAACTCTAGCTAATGAAGTAAGCAGACGTGTAAGTTTCGGTGGTTTCCTTTGTTGATAAAGATAGCATTTATGATGAAAAAGGTACGCCTCCAGAAATCATGGTAAGAAAATATCCAGCAAGGTATTTTGCAGTTCTGAATGCATCTGTTTTGACATTATAAACCAGTTAATCTTTATAATATATCAGTGTTAAATTAATTGCAGAATCTACATGATGATCTACAGGACTGAAGCTGAAATGGCAGTGAGTTATAGTTACTTTTTGTGGTGAGTCATGTAGTTGGTTTATATTTTAAGGCTAAAATGGCACATTAATTGTTTCCGGTAGGGTTGTAACGAGTACGGCGTGGTTTACTCATTGCGTGATTGGCGTGTGTATATATTCTGGGGCATGGGGCACTGCCTGGTGTGCGCCATAGCTTGGGGACCGCCCACTTCCGGTAACGCTGCTGCGTTGATGGTATGTGCTGCTTGGCTACTAGGTTAACGCTGACTGGAATAGTTCATGCTCTTGATTTGTATTACTTTCTTAGTTAATAGTTTTTGTTTTGTAGGATTAATTGTGGCTGTGTGGGTTGTCTGCTGTTTTCCCCTCGGATTGGCTCTTTAACGTGTTGGAAAATCTTTGGCCTCCGGGTGCGTATTTTAGGAATTCCAACCATATCGGCAAAATGACGGTAGGTGTATGGGTCATTTAATGTTAATGTAGTGCACTGTAAAATGTTTCTTTCTTTTTTTTAGGTAGAGCTGCCCATATTTGAAGATTGGTGTTCCGGATATTTAATCAGGATTGCAGGGCGGTATCCAGTGGTGCTGCTGTTTTGCTCCCTGTTTTGCTCCCTGTTTTGCTTTGCGTATGTTTGTCCACGCTGTTGTGCTTTATTTGCTTCCGGTGTGACGCGAACTGCGCTACCTCGTGAGACTTGTGCGAAGTGGGTTGTGTTGTACCGCGTGTGTGACATTGTACCGCGTCATTTTGCGTGGAGTTGGTAGACTTTGATTTTTCTCCTTTTGATGATTTTCTGTGACTTCGTGTCCAGGCTTGTAAACCCGTCTTCCAATATTTTAACTGAGTCCCATTAGTGTTCCTTTTGATGGTGTAATGATGGTTCCCTGTGCCTAACAGGGTGGCGTAGTCGGTGTAATTGTTTTACTAAATTTGTATTTCTGGTTAGCCTGTTCCGCCATAATTTGGTGTGACTGGCTGTAGTGATCAGATAAAACTATCACTGCTTAGACTGCTTTGCCACATTTTGAATCACTCATTGCACATACATGGCTACTTGTAGTTTGAATAGTGCTGATTACATCAAGGAGCAAGCCCTAATAGCCTAATTTAATCACTGTTCATACAAGGAAAAAAAGGGGTAATGGGTGATTCACCTGTTCCCCCCAGTTGAGATAGAACAACCCTATTTTGAATGTGATGCCCCTAAATGAAGACAAAAAAATACCAAGGGGCCAACCAAACTTTCAGCAGCTCTAGAAAATTTATCATATATGGATATTGCTTTGTTCTAGGGGTCACTTTGTCCCATAATGTTTTTTTCACAGCAGTGGAAAAAACAGTGAGGCCGATGGTAAGGAGGAGCAGGCAGCCGGTAAAGAAAGCAGGCTAAATCTACTTTGTTAGTCTGAAAATATTTCAGGCTGGATGAAGCAATTCTAAGTCAACTGCACAAGAATTCAGGGGGATTTTTTTTTTCTCTTTTCTTCCTAAGCCATTTACCAGCACAGAATTTAATGGATGTGTGTCTTTTCTGCCTCAATGCTGGCATCTTTCACTGCTCTTAACAGTCGGAGATGCCTCTGAAGCAAAATGCTGTACAGTTATAACATGTTGCAACTGTGCTGCAAGTTGCACCCATGCTTTCTAACAATTTTGCAAAGGGGAGTAGCATTTACAAACGCTGAGAACTTTATGGTGGTTTATAGCTCCAGGTGTAAGCATTTATGAATCAAAACCCAAAAAGTCAGCAATATAAAGGATACAACCAAACAAACAAACAAACAAACTGAAAACTGTACTTTTTATCAATGTTGAATTGAACACATTTAACCTTTACAGTGCAGACTGGAAAAAGTATGAACCCTGAATATACTTCAGTGAGCAATAACCTACACCAAACATTTCCTATGTTAACAGCTCTCTTCAGGTTCTGTCACAATTTCTCAACTGGCATAAGGTTTGGACTTTATCTTTAGTGTAAGACTTACTCCTTTGTTTCAGGCAATTATGCTATAGCATTATCCAAATTTTATTAGGTAAATTAAAATAAAAAAAATACACACAAAAAAAATACATACAATCGCTCAAGCCTCTACATCATGAAGTAACTAGGCATTTTCTGTTCCATCTGTGTGCTGACATACAGCCCGAGCAGAGAAGGCGTACAGAAAGGGGTTCACACAACTGTTAATGAAAGTCAGAGCTGCAGTAATATTGTCTCCTGATTCTGCAGATTTTAACAGATTGTAATTCCCAAGCAACGCAGCAGCGATGATCACAATGTTGGAGATTTGTAACGGGATCCAAAAAACAAAGAAACATGCCACGATTCTGGTCACCAGCTTTGTCAATGACTGACTGCTAAAGAAAGCTGAGTTATTAACTCCTCGGTAAAGATGAAAGTAGAAGTAAGTCAGTGTGGGGAACAAAACTACAAAAACTGTAATCTCCCAGATTAAAGTAGCCACTCTTTCAACATCATTACGATAGCATCGTTTGCACTGAAGGTGTCCTTCCCTGTTCAAGCTTGGATTGCGCTGTACGAGAGCATAGGACGATAATACTCCACTTAGGATCCAAATCCCACTCACAAGGATCTTCTTTCCTTTTCTGCCAAGCTTGTTCCATTTCTGAGGATGTAGCACTTGCATGTATCGCTGCACACTCATCACAATCACACACAGCATGCTAGAGTACAGGCTTAAGTACACCAAATAGGAGAGAAGCTTACACAGGACCAAGCCAAAGACCCAGCCATGCAGAAGAGCCCAAATCCAAACTGGCAGAAAAAGCAGAGTGAGCAGATCTGATACGGCCAGGCTAAGCATCAGTCTCGGGGTGAAACTGTCTTCCTTCAGCCATCCAGAAAGACGTACCATTACTGCTATGTTAGCAGGGACTCCCAGTATGAAGCAAACTGCCAGCACACTACTGGCAATCAGGTTTTCAGTTGAGACAGGAGAGGTAAGCGAGCTGTTTGATGAGTTGAGCTGCTGCATGGTTAGATGCTGCTGTTTCTATGTGGTGTAGCTGGCTGTAAGTTCTAGCTAATACATCAGGCCAAAGTGTTGGTGTCTGTGGTTTTCAGTGTAGATAAAAACGCATTGACGCATTCAATGCGTCACAGATACACTTCAGGGTTATGGTGAAAAATAGTCCAGTGTGTACATTCCCCTCTGAAAGTATTGGAACAGCAAGGCTAATTCTTTTGTTTTTGCTATACATTGAATACTCAAAAGATCAAAAGATGAATGTAAGATGAAAGATTACAATTTCAGCTTTTAATACCTGATATTTACTGATATTTAATTTATGGTTTTTAGGTTTTTCTTCACAGCTCTCACAATGCTTCTTTCATCAACTGCTGTTGTTTTCCTTGGCCAAACTATACCAGTTGTTTCTTTCTTTTTCAGACATTCCAATTTGTTGTATTGGCTATATAAATATCAGAAAATGAAAGCCGAAATTCTGATTTATCATCTCATATTCATCTTTTGATCTCAATCTCAATTGTGATCAGTATATATAAACAAAAAAAAAAAACAAATAATAGGCCTTGCTGTTCCAGTACTTTTGGCGGGGACTGTGAATAAATGTATTAATTGCATCACAAAATTAAGATCATGATTTAACCATTTAAGCTTTATAAATATATCAATGTTAACATGCAAAATCTACATAATGGTTTAAATGATGGAAGCTTAAATGGCAATAAAATTCCAGAGTTCCTCATGAGTTCAGAGAGACGAGGGTCCTCCTTAAGGCAGGCAGGCAGGAAAGAAGAAAAGAAAAGAAAAGAAAGGAAAAGAAAAAATACCTAGAAATATGTATGAATTAAAATCAGCTAGCTAGCTAACAAACCTAGTAAGCTACTTAAACCCCAAAAGCATTTGGCTAAGTTAGCTAGCCAACTAAGTTTACCTTTGTACCTTAATGTACACTTCTGATATTCAAGGTGGTGTTCACTTCAGTGTAGCTCACTTGTATACTTGTATACTTGTATCAATTGTATACATGTAAAAACATAATTTGAGATGTAATTACTCAAGCTGTTTTTCACCAGATGACATTATACGGCCAAAAGTATGTGGACACCTGACTATCACACCCACATGTGGGCCTTTCCTAAACTGTTGCCACAAAGTTGGCAGCACGCAATTGTATAGGATGACTTTGTATGCTGTAGCATTACAGTTTCCCTTCATTTGAATTAAAAGACCCAAACCTGTTCCTGCATGACAATGCCCCTGTGCACAACATGAGGTCCAGGAAAACATGGTTTCCCAAGGCTGGTTTAGAAGAACTTGAGTGACCTGCACAGAGCCTTAACCTCAACCCCACTGAACACCTTTGTGTTGGATGAACTGGAATGCTGACTGCACTCCAGGCCTACTCGCCCAACATCAGGGCCTGACGTCATTAATGTGGCTCTTATGGCTGAATGGCCAAAAAGTTATTATAACAGCAAAGGGGGACTAAATGTGGAATGGGATGTTCAACAAGCACATATGGGTGTGATGGTCAGGTGTCCACATACTCTTGGCTATATAATGCGTTTAATCATACTTGAGTAATTTTCCTGATAACTACTTTCACATTTACTCAGTGAATTATTACTATAGTAACAGTACTTTTACTCAAGTCACTGTGTTTTGTACTCTATCCAACACTCTAATACATAGCTGTCACATGCTTCCCAAATCAGGTAACACACAGCAGCCTAAAAACATGGCTGACAACTACAGCACCCAACAACCATCACGAACTCTCTCACGTTCATGGTCACCCTCATTCTGATTGCACACACCCGGACTCAAGAACATGCACACAATAATTACAGACTCTCTTCACACGAACTGCATTGCAAAGTATATGCTCAGTGGCACATACCTGTCTACACCAAGCCTTATGTTCTCTCGTTATTGTTTTTACTACGCTTCTGTCCTTCTGTTTGTTACGTATATGTCCTTGTCTCTTGCCCAAGTAACTCTGTTTACATATTGCCTGACTTCTGCCTGTTTCTTGACTCTGATTCTGCTCTACATTTTGGATTTGTTTGCCTGAAAATAAAGAATCTTAACTTGCATCTGTCACCATCTCTGCTGCCTGACAGGTATCAGTTTTGACATTATAACCATTTAAGCTTTATAATGCATCAATGCAATGTTAATTGGAAAATCTACATGATGATTTACAGGATTGAAGCTGAAATGACAGTGAGTATGGGAGCATGGTGGATCAGTGGCTAGCATTGTTGCCTTGTACTCCCCAGGGTTGGTGGTTCAAATCCCACCTCTGCCATGTGCTCAGCGTTTGCATGTTCTCCTTGCGCTTTGGGAGTTTTCTCTGGGTACTCTGATTTCCTCCAAAGACATGCATTGTAGGCTGATTGGCATTCCCAAATTGTCTGTAGTTTGTGTGTGTAACTGTGCCCTGTGATGGGCTGGCTGCCTGTCCGGGGTGTTCCCTGGGATTTTCAAAATAATTAATCAGGTTGGGGGTTCTTAACCCTCTCTGCTCCATTTGTGCTATATCATGTCTGACCCCAACTGTGACAAATAAAGGCTTTCTTTTCTAAACCCCTTGATTTTTTTGGTCCTTTCACCTTTTTTTAGTGTTATTTTGTTCATTTTGGATTTAATTGTATAAATGTAATTACTTTGGTATTTTGGGGGTTTTTTTCGGCAGATTTGCTTTATTCTTCCTAAGTTTATGTGTTTGTTTCAGTCGGGTGTTCCAGCTGTTTGACATTTCAGCTGAGCAGTACAGTTTGTGAAGTTCTAGATTGTGGGAGTGCTGTGGTTTTGCCCTCGGAGAGGCTGGTTACAGGGTACCTTGGCCTCTTTCTTCTTCATTGGTTTCTGTGATAACCCAATACTCAAATATGACTATTTATTCTTTGTAGCGTGGGGCATTAACGTGTGGTTATAGTGAGTGGTCCTTTTTTTCTGGGGTTGTTTGGAAGTGGGACCTGCCTTTCCAGTGCTCTTGCCTACCTGGAGGTTAGCCCCAGCTCTCTTCTATCTTTTTAAAATTATTTAATTTTCTTTCATTGTCTGTAAGTAATTAAAAGGAATCGTAAGGTATTGGGTGTTTTTGTTAATGACTCTTAATATTTCATGTTGATTTTGTATATTAAAAAATATTTTTATTTTGCTTAATTATTTGTAGGTAATTAAAAGGTATTGTAATGTATTGGGTGTTTTCATCAGTGATCCCTGATATTTTATGTCGATTTGGTGTAATAAAATATATTTTTAATGTGCAAAACTGTCTCAGTCCTCACTGCATATAAAGAACCTGTCTAAGTCCTTGGGTGAGAGTCACAAGGTTACATTTAAAATTTTGTTAATTTTCGTTCTTAAGCCCTTTCCTTCCACCACACTAACTTTACAGCTAGAAATAAGCAAGAACTGACTAGCTAAATGACCTAGTAACCTACTCAAACCCACATACAGGAAATGATGGTTTAATGTTTATTACCAAAGGGTAATAAGAGAAAGAGAATGTGGTTAGCATGAGAACTGGCACATAAGATGCAACATCATGTTTTCATCTACAAAGCTTAAAGTTTATTTGAAAACTGACTGAAAAAGTGAGCAGAAGTCCAAAAGTACTAAAAGTCACAGTGACAAAAAGTAGTTAAAAAGGGAGGCCAAAAGAACACCTTAAAATATACTCTATTAAACGTTGCAAAATGACAATAACAATACACTGCAATAATAAGCAAAATTACATGCAATTCCTTTTAAAAATCAAGTCACTTGCTGTCACCAAGAATCCATAAAATCTCTCAAACCTCTACATCATGAAGTAACTAAGCATTTTCTGTTCCATCTGTGTGCTGTCGTAGAGCCCGAGCAGAGAAGGCGTACAGAAAGGGGTTCACACAACTGTTAATGAAAGTCAGAGCTGCAGCAATATTGTCTCCTGATTCTGCAAATCTTAAGAGACTGTCATTCCCAAGCAGCACAGCAGTGACAACCATAACATTGGAGATTTGTAACGGAATCCAAAAAATAAAGAAACACGCCACAATTCTGGTCACCAGCTTTGTCAATGACTGACTGCTAAAGAAAGCTGAGTTATTAACTCCTCGGTAAAGATGAAAGTAGAAGTATGTCAGTGTGGGGAACAAAACCACAAAAAGTATAATCTCCCAGATTAAAGTAGCCACTCTTTCAACATCATTACGATAGCGTAGACTGCACTGAAGGTGTCCTTCCCTGTCCAAGCTTGGAGTGCGTTGTACAAGAGCATAGGACGATAACACTCCACTTAACATCCAAATCCCACTCACAGGGATCTTCTTTCCTTTTCTGCCAAGCTTATTCCATTTCTGAGGATGTAGCACTTGCATGTATCGCTGCACACTCATCAAAATCACACACAGCATGCTGCAGTACAGGCTTAAGTACACCAAATAGGAGAGAAGCTTACACAGGACCAAGCCAAAGACCCAGCCATGCAGAAGAGCCCAAATCCACATCGGCAGAGAAAGCAGAGTGAGCAGATCTGATACGGCCAGGCTTAGCATCAGTCTCGGGGTGAAACTGCCTCTCTTCAGCTGTCCAGAGAGATATACCACCACTGCTATGTTACCAGGAACTCCCAGTATGAAGCAAACTGACAGCACACTACTCCCAATCAGGTATTCAGCTGAGACAGGGGTGGAGAGTGAGCAGTTTGAGGAGTTGAGTTGCTGCATGGTTAGACACATCTGCAGTGTAGCTGGGTGCAAACTGTGCTAGATAACCTAAGAAGCAGAAGGGTTGGTATCTGTGGTTACCTACGTAGATAAAATATAGCACTACTGGCATCACAGCTACACTTGTGGAAATAAAATCATTAATAAAATCTAAAGTATTTGGCAGTTCTGGATGCATTCATTTCGACATTATATCCCTTTAAGCTTTAAAAGTGTCATTAAATTAATTGCAAAATTTCCTGATGATTTAACTATTCGTTCTGCATTAATAGCATGTTTTTGGAGGCCTGGTCTTTGGGGGTCTTTGCAAATGGCTATGCTGCACATGTTGGCTATGTTGGCTTCAAGTGAATGGTAGCCCATTCCATGTAGCGGCCATGCCTCTGCAGCTACTCAGACTTCCATCAGTGCAGAGGTCACTGGACTTCTTGCTGGTAGTTTTTCTCACAAACCAGCCAGCCACATAGCTTTATAGGTTTTAAGTAATGTGACTAACATCAAAGAAAGAAAGAAAGAAAGAAATTAAGAAACAACTGTTTATTACAGCATAAATGTTATGTTATGCTTTCATACAAAATGAAATAGACATTTAAAACATCAGTAGGTTAGCAATGAAAGTCACAGTGAACCCACTTAGAGGTGGGAACTAGGTTAAATGACATATACAACATACAGAAAACCATGCTTTAATGTTTAGTACCTAAGAAACAGGATGTGGTTTGGTGTGCGAACAGACACTGGGCATGTATCACATCTTATACTACAACAGTTTCCACAACTCCGACACACAAACAAACAAATTGTACTTTTTATCAATCTTGAAATGAAGAAATTTAACATTAACAGTCCAGGTTCATATGTACCCATGTGTTTAGTAACTAGTCAATACTACACTATATGGCCAAAAGCATTATTCTACAGCTGACTGGAAAAGTGAACAAAAGTGTCATTTTTGTGCAGACAAAGACATTGCTTACAGTGTGAAGATACCAAAAGTTACAGTGACAAAAATTAGTTAAAAAAAAAAAGAGGCGATAATTTCTTGATTGTGCTTTATTTTTCTTGATGCAAGCATGTAAGCATCAGAACAGAACCACTTTTTTACCTAAAGTCTGATAAAGTCATCAATATAAAAACGATTCTGCAGGTTAGGCCGATCAGCTAAGTTCCAATAGTGGAGGCACACACACATACACATTAACATAATAATTAACACAGCTAATTAATGTCTACACCTAAATGTAACCATAACCTTAGCCTCAGTAACCAAAAGGAGCCCTTTTTTGTTCTTTTAGTTGTTTTTTTTTTTTTTTAATAAAAGCTGCATTCATTGTTAAAAAAAATGTCCTTGTAGGGACCAACAAAATGTTCCCACAGGACAAAAATGTCTCATATTCCTCTCCTTGTGGGGACAGTTGGTCTGCACCCAAATATAAAAACTCCCCCCACCCCCACAATTGTACTTCTTATCAAACTTGAACTCAACAAATTTAACATTAACAGTCCAGGTTCATATGTACCCATGTGTTTAGTCAATACTACACTATATGGCCAAAAGTATGTGGCTACGTGACCATCTCACCCATATGTACTGGGTAAACATCCCATTCCAAAACCATGGGCATTAATATGGAGTAGGTTCCTCTTACCTGCCACAACAGGTTCTCCTCACCTCTTCTACCTAATAGTGTTCTTCTGCTATCCACCAAACACAAATTCATTGGTTAGACTACGAGATAGTGAAGCATGATGAATCACTTCAGAGAACACATTTTTGCTGCTCCAGACTCAAATGGTGATGTGTTACACCACTCATTGCACGCTGTGCATTTGGTGTTGCACATAGTATTCTTAGGCTTATGCACAGCTACTTGGCCAGGAAACCTCTTTCATGAAGCTCCTGACAAACAGTTCTTGTGCTGACAATGCTTCCAGGGGCAGTTTGGAACTTGATCGGGAGTGCTGAAACCAAGTACAGGTGATGTTTGCACATACTTTTGGCCATGTTGTATTTTAGCAAGCAACAAGCTGCACCAAATATTTAATCAAGCTGCTGATCAGACTTGCAATATGAGTGGGACAAATTATAGACCATTAGTTCTTACAAAACTGTTTCAGTTATTAGATATGTTTACACCCTTCAGTTGACTTACATTCATGTCATTGTACTGTCGCATTACCCAAATTACCCAAAGTAAATATTTGACAAATCCTAACTTTAAACCACAGCTTCACTTGAAATGAGTTAAAATTCATCTGTTCTTTTCAAGCTGCAGAAAAGCAAAAAAGGTGCAAAAAATATAACAACAACAACAGACTGCAAAAATAAACAGAATTATATGCAAATCCTTTTAAAATGCAACAAGTCACTGGCTATCAGTGAAAATACATAAACTCTCTCAAACCTCTACATCATGAAAGAACTAAGTATTTTCTGTTCCATCTGTTTGCTGTTGTAGAGCCCGAGCAGAGAAGACGTACAGGAAGGGGTCCACACAACTGTTAATGAAAGTCAGAGCTACAGTAATTTTATTACCATTATTTGCAGATCTTAACAGATTGTCATTTCCAAGCAACACGGCAATGATGATCACAATGTTGGAGATTTGAATCGGGACAAAAAAAATGAAGAAACATGCCACGATTCTGGTCACCAGCTTTGTCAATGACCGACTGCTATAGAAAGCTGAGTTATTAACTCCTCGGTAAAGATGAAAGTAGAAGTAAGCCAGTGTGGGAAAGAAACCCACAAAAAGTATAATCTCCCAGATTAAAGTAGCCACTCTTTCAACATTATTATGATAGTGTGGGCTGCACCGAAGGCGTCCTTCCTTGTCAGTAGTTAGTGTGCGCTGTACGAGAGCATAGGACGATAACACGCCACTTAGAATCCAAATCCCACTCACAAGGATCTTCTTTCCTTTTCTGCCAAGCTTGTTCCATTTCTGAGGATGTAGCACTTGTATGTATCGCTGCACACTCATCAAAATCACACACAGTATGCTAGAGTACAGGCTTAAGTGCACCAAATAGGAGAGAAGCTTACACAGGACCAAGCCAAAGACCCAGCCATGCAGACGAGCCCAAATCCAAACTGGCAGAGAAAGCAGAGTGAGCACATCTGATACGGCCAGGCTTAGCATCAGTCTCGGGGTGAAACTGTCTCTCTTCAGCCATCCAGCAAGACGTACCATTACTGCTATGTTAGCAGGGACTCCCAGTATGAAGCAAACTGCCAGCACACTACTGGCAATCAGGCTTTCAGTTGAGACAGGAGTGGTGAGCGAGCTGTTTGATGAGTTGAGCTGCTGCATGGTTAGATGCTGTGGTAGAGCTATGAGGAAATGCCAGCTAATAAAGCAAGCAGAAGTGTAGGTGTCTGTGGTGTCCATGTAGAAAAAGATAACATACATTGTGTCAAAACGTTTTTAGACATCATGGTGGCACTAAGTTCAGCAAGGTATTTTGCAGTTCTTTATGCATCCATTTTGACATTATAACTTTTAAGCTTTATAAACGTGTCAATGTTAAATTGTAAAATCTATACAATGATCTCCATGATGGAAGTTAAAGTGCCAGAGAGGTATAGTTCAGTCACAAAACGGTAAGTACATATGCAGTATTAGAGCACAAAGTTACTTTCAAATTGCCAAGTGAAAACCCGGTACATGGGCACATGCAATCTTTATGGGGCAAGCCCTTTTAATTTAATTGCTGCATACAGGCATCAGGTATCTAACTCCCAGATGGGGGTTGATCCACCTGTCCACCTGCTTGAGAGAGAAGGACCGTTATTCAAATGTGATGCCCCTTAATACAGGCAAAAAATATGTGAGGTTCAAACAAACTGTAAGCAGCCCTAGGTAATTTATAAAGAGATTAAATTATATTGGAGATGACTTTCCCTGACCCTCAGCATGTATCATATCTTATACTATATGTTTTTGTCTTTAAAACTTAAATTATTATTCTACAGCTCACTGGAAAAGTGAACAAAAGTGTCATTTTTGTGCAGACAAAGACATTGCTTACAGTGTGAAGATACCAAAAGTTACAGTGACAAAAATTAGTTAAAAAAAAGAGGCCATAATTTCTTGATTGTGCTTTATTTTTCTTGATGCAAGCATGTAAGCATCAGAACAGAACCACTTTTTTACCTAAAGTCTGATAAAGTCATCAATATAAAAACGATTCTGCAGGTTAGGCCGATCAGCTAAGTTCCAATAGTGGAGGCACACACACATACACATTAACATAATAATTAACACAGCTAATTAATGTCTACACCTAAATGTAACCATAACCTTAGCCTCAGTAACCAAAAGGAGCCCTTTTTTGTTCTTTTAGTTGTTTTTTTTTTAATAAAAGCTGCATTCATTGTTAAAAAAATGTCCTTGTAGGGACCAACAAAATGTTCCCACAGGACAAAAATGTCTCATATTCCTCTCCTTGTGGGGACAGTTGGTCTGCACCCAAATATAAAAACTCCCCCCACCCCCACACACAAACAAACAAATAAATTGTACTTCTTATCAATCTTAAACTCAACAAATTTAACATTAACAGTCCAGGTTCATATGTACCCATGTGTTTAGTCAATACTACACTATATGGCCAAAAGTATGTGGCTACGTGACCATCTCACCCTAATAGTGTTCTTCTGCTATCCGCCAAACACAAATTCATTGGTCAGACTATGAGATAGTCAAGCATGATGCATCACTTCAGAGAACACTTTTCTACTACTCCAGAGTACAGTGGTGGTGTGTTTTACACCACTCATTGCACACTGTGCATATGGCATTGCACATAGCAATCTTAGGCTTATGCACAGCTACTTGGCCATGGAAAACTATTTCATGTAGCTCCCGACAAACAGTTCTTGTGTTCTTAAATATAGTCCGATGTATCCAGTATTTCCTACTATAAGATTACAATAAACCAAATATAAGAGTATTAAACCTAATCCGAGACATTTTTACTCATTTTAAGCTTGAAATAGTCTTGTTTTATTGGCAGATAATTTTGCTTCTTTCTAGAAATAAATGCTTAAAAGAGGCAAAATTATCTGCCAATAGGACCAGAATACTTTAAGTTTGAAATGAATAAAAATGTCTAGAAATAGGTTTAATAATCTTTGGTTTATGGTAATATTATAATAGGAAATACTAGATATATTTGACTATACTCAAGCTTTTTTACTTGCTAAGGTGTCGTTTTTTTTGCAGTGAGGACAGGTGATGCCTGCTACACACATCAGCACTTGACGATCCTGCTCTGTGAGCATGCATGGTCTACCTCTTTATGGCTGAGCTGTTGTTGCTCTTAAATCCTTCCACTTCAGAATAACAACACTTAGAGTTGACCAAGGCAGCTCTAGCAGAGCAGAAATTTGAGAAACTGACTTACTGCAAAGGTGGCTTCCTCTGACAGTGGCACATTGAATGTCTCGGAACTCTTTAATACCACTTGTTCTACTGCCAATATTTGTCGATGAAGATTGTATGGCTGTATGTTTTATTTTATATACCTGTTAGAATAGTTGAACCCAGGAATTAAGTATGCTTTTGGCGATTTAGTGTATTTCAGCAAGCAATCACCTTCACCAAACATTTCATCAAGCTGCTGATCAGACTTGCACTGTAGGTGGGACAAATTATAGGGCATTAGTTATTACAAAACTGTTTCAGTTTGTTAATATTAAAGGAAATCCCGTGATGAAATGCTCTCCTCAGGTCATGTCACAATACCTCAACTGGCATGAGGGTTGGACTTTGTCTTGGCCATCCAGAAAATAAATAATCTGTTTAAACCATTCAGTTCATGGCTTACTCCTCTGTTTCAGGTCACTGTACTTTCGCATTACCCAAATTGTATTAAACAGATTAAATATTTGACAAATTATACAACCTCACTTCATAACAACAGACTTCAATAATAAGCAGAATTATACACAGATCCTTTTAAAATGCAACAAGTCACTGGCTCTCAGAGAAAATCCATAAACTCTCTCAAACCTCTACATTATGAAGGAATTAAGTATTTTCTGTTCCATCTGTTTGCTGACGTACAGCCCGAGCAGAGAAGCCGTACAGAAAGGGGTTCATACAACTGTTAATGAAAGTCAGAGCTGCAGTAATAGTCTCACTACGTTCTGCAGATCTTAGCAGACTGTCATTCCTCAGCAATGCAGCAGTGATGATCACAATGTTGGAGATTTGTAACGGGACCCACAAAATAAAGAAACACGCAATGATTCTGGTCACCAGCTTTGTCAATGACCGACTGCTAAAGAAAGCTGAGTTATTAACTCCTCGGGAAAGATGAAAGTAGAAGTAAGTCAGTGTGGGGAACAAAACCACAAAAAGTATAATCTCCCAGATTAAAGTAGCCACTCTTTCAACATCATTCTGATAGTGTAGTCTGCACTGAAGGTGTCCTTCCCTGTCCAAGCTTAGCGTGCGCTGTACGAGAGCATAGGATGATAATACTCCACTTAGGATCCAAATCCCACTCACAAGGATCTTCTTTCCTTTTCTGCCAAGCTTGTTCCATTTCTGAGGATGTAGCACTTGTATGTATCGCTGCACACTCATCAAAATCACACACAGCATGCTACAGTACAGGCTTAAGTACACCAAATAGGAGAGAAGCTTACACAGGACCAAGCTAAAGACCCAGCCATGCAGAAGAGCCCAAATCCAAACTGGCAGAGAAAGCAGAGTGAGCAGATCTGATACGGCCAGGCTTAGCATCAGTCTCGGGGTGAAACTGCCTCTCTTCAGCCATCCAGCAAGACGTACCATTACTGCTATGTTAGCAGGGACTCCCAGTATGAAGCAAACTGACAGCACACTACTGGCAATCAGATTTTCAGTTGAGAAACTAGTGGTGAGCGAGCTGTTTGATGAGTTGAGCTGCTGCATGGTTAGATGCTGTCGTAGAGCTATGAGGAAATGCCACCTAATAAAGCAAGCAGAAGTGTAGGTGTCTGTGGTGTCCATGTAGAAAAAGATAACATACGTTGTGTCAAAACGTTTTTAGACGTCATGGTGGCAATAAGTTCAGCAAGGTATTTTGCAGTTCTTCATGCATAGAAGTGTAGGTGTCTCTGGTGTCCAGTGTAGGAAAAGCTAGCATTCACTGCATCAAAAATATATTTCCAGACGTCATAGTGGCAAAAAAAATCCAGCAAGGTATTTTGCAGTTCTTCATGCATCCATTTTGACATTATAACATTTAAGCTTTATAAATGTGCCACAGTTAAATTGTAAAATCTACCATTAAATTGTAAAATGCATTTAGGCAATGTGACAACATCCACAAACCTCACCTACCGTGGGAGAACAGACTAGTGACAAAACTCACATCAGTTCTGGACAGTGGTAGTTCAGTGGTTAAGCTGTTGTACTTGTGCTTTGAAGGTTGTGAGTTCAAATCCCAGCACTGCTAAGTTACCAGTGCAGGATCCTTGAGCAAGGTCCTTAACTCTCAACTACTCAGTTGTATAAATGAGATAAAAATGTAAGTTGATGTAAGATCAGCAAAATCAATTCATTTTATATTGATTTCATTAAACTTTGAGTGTGAAAGGGGTCCTGATGCTTAAACGCTTCATGCATTTAAGCAACAACTTCCTTAAAGCTGAAGTAAGGGGAAAGGGAGAAAATAAGGAACAAAGAAATGTTACATTACGTACAGAAATTAACATTACCTACTTTTATACCAATGAAACAGACATTTAAAATATCAGTATGGTATGACATGTATCACATCTTGTATGTTTTCCTCTGTAAAACTTATGTTATTATCTTAAGGCTAACTGGAAAAGTGAACAGAAGTGTGTCCTAAAAACAACCACGCCAAACCATGTCTTTATAGGCCACACTGTGTGTACAGAGCATTGCCATGCTGGAACAGCATTCCAGCATTCCAGTAAACAGCATTCCCTAAACTGTTGCCATAAATTTGGAAGCATACAATTGTCTAGAATGTCTTTATATGCTGTAGCTTTATGATTTCCTTTCACTGGAACTAAAAGGCCAAGGACAAACCATGAGAAACAGCTCCAGACCATTATTCCTTTACTGTTGGCTGTATGCATTCAGGCAGGTAGTGTTCTCCTGGCATCTGACTAATTCATATGTCAGACTACCAGATAGTGAAGCACAATGCGTCACTCCAGAGAAGGGTAGAAATTTGACAAAATGACTAGGATGCTAAGGTGGCATCCTCTGACAGTGCCGTGTTGAAAGTCACTGAACTCTTTAGTGCAACTTGTTCTACTCCTACATTTGTCTGTTGAGATTGAATGACTGTATGCTTAATTTTATGCACCTGTTAGCAATGGATAAGGCTGAAATAGCTGAACACAGTAGGTCACAAAGAGGTGTCCATATACTTTTGGCCATTTAGTGTATTTCAGCGGGCAATAACCTGCACCAAAAATTTCATGTACTGTAGCTGCTGATCAGACTTGCGCTATGGGTGGGAAAAATTGCAGACCATTAGTTCTTACAAAACTTTTTCAGTTTGTTGATTTAAAGGGAAATCCTGTCATTTCACAATACCTTAACTGGCTTGAGGTATCAGACTGTATCTTGACCATCCAAAAAACAAAGTGTTGTCTGTTTACACACTTCCGGTTGATGATTTACGTTCACATTACCCAAATTTTGTTAAGTAGATATTTGACAAATCAAACAATTTCACTAAACTTTCTCAAACCTCTACATTATGAAGGAATTAAGTTTTCTGTTCCATCTGTGTGCTGCCATAGAGCCTCATCAGAGAGGGCATACAGGAAGGAGTTCGCACAACTGCTAATGCAAGTCAGAACTGCAGTCACTTTGTTACCAGCTTATGTTGATTTTAACAGACTGTCATTCCCGAGCAACACAGCAAAGAAGAGAAAGTTCACAAAAACAGTACGCAGTGGTAAGCCGACTCACCAAGGTGAGGATGTGAGCCAGACACATCACCATCAGTTTCAAACACACTATATGTAGAATTTAATACAAAGCATATATGCACTCACTGACCACTTTCATAGAAACACCTGTATACCTGCTCATTCATGCAATTATCCAATCAGCCAAATGTGGCAGAAATGCAGTGCATAAAATCATGCATAAACAGGTCAAGAGCTTCAGTTAACGTTCAAACCAAACATCAGAATGGGGAAAAATGTGATCTCAGTGACTTTGACTGTGGCATCGTTGTCAGTGCCAGATGGGCTGGTTTGAGTATTTCAGAAACTTCTGATCTCAGGATTTTCACACAGAACAGTCTGTAGACTTTACACAGAATGATGCAAAAAGCAAAAAGCAAGGGCCAGTTTGTGTGTGGAAAAGCCTTGTTGTAGAGAGAAGTCAGATGAGAATGGCCAGACCAGTTCAAGCTGACAGAAAAGATATGGTAACCCAAATAACCACTCTTTACAACTGTGATGAGCAGAAAAGCATTACAGTATGTACGACCTGCCAATCCTTGAGGTAGCTGGGCTACAACAGCAGAAGACCACATCAAGTTTGACTCCTTTCAGCCAAGAACAGGAATCTGAAGCTACAGTGGGTACAAAACTGGACAGCTGAAGACTGGAAAAACATCACCTGGTCAGCTTAAATCAGTCTGGCCATTCTCCTCTGACCTCACTCTTCAACAAATTGTTCTTACCCGGAAAACTTCAAGTCTTTCATTTTCATCTCATCACACGTACGTGAGCAACAAAAAGCAACCAAGAACTTCATGACCTGTTAGCACACAGGTAAAGGTTGTATACAGCAGTATAGCAGAAAGTATATAAGAAAATATGAGGTCATGTTAAAAGAAATTATTTAGTGCAGGCATCACTTCTTTTATAAGTTAAGACCTTTAACTCGACCGTATTTAAAATTCTGCCCTGGTTTTCAGTGTTCACTTAACCAGCACATGAGCTCATTTGTTTCTCAGACAGTAGCAGGTGAAAAATTGAACACGAATGCCAGAGCCCACTCACCTTTCAGTGCATGGCACATTTTAATTCCTAATGGATAAAAAAAGAAATATATAAATAATATACTGTATGTACTTTATAAATTGTATGTGCAATGAAATATGTACACCCTCTAAAAAGCAGCAACTCATTAGCTTTTTTTTTTTTTTTGGGATCTTTGCCAAATACCTTCAGCCAGTTTCAATTACGAACTGGAATATGACCAAATCCTTAACCTTGCTCAAGCACATCAAGTGTCCTCATGGTGATGAACTACCCTTTAATTAATTAAAAATGATCTTCTCATCTGTTAATGAATGGATGTACATTACAAGCTGGACACTGAGTGAAAGTTGGATGAAGTTTAATGGTCATAGGAACTTGGTGGGGCAGAAAGGAGTGTCTGCAGGAAAAGGTGCAGGCATGAAGTGAATGTTTTAGAAAAAATGTGATGGAAAAAATGAAGTGAAGTGAGGTGGACAGAAGGAGATGGAGAAAAAAAAACAATTAAAAAGCATGACTGATGAGGCAGGTGTGGAGGAAACAGACAGGAGAGAGAGAGAGAGAGAGAGTGAGTGGGTGGCAGGTAATGTGGAGGTGTTTAATCAGATTGGTGGAATGCTTCGTTGAATCAGGCTTCTGTCTTGATGAGGCTGTGGTTCATCAGTGTCCTGCTCTGAGTATTTCTCTGATCTTTACTTGCTCTGAAAATACACAGCAAGTCCTAATTCATCTGAATACTGTAGGGAACCGGGGTTGTACACTAATGTTAAACAATAAAGGAACAATCATCCCCGAATAACTTGTATACTAAGCTTTATAATTAACTTGACTAGCCAAGCCTGCATATACATAGTTCATTAGATTCTGGAAATTTGAGTCCAACATTTGCTGTCTCTACTATTAACATGACACTGAATATTGAACATCACTGGAAAATATTGAGTGAGAAAAAAAAAAGCTTGAAAAATTATCACCAGTATCACTAAGCACATCACAATAAATTATATACATTTTTTTAGTACAAACTTCATTATAGATTTTTATTTTAGGACTTCTACATTATCAACTCAGTGCAAAAACATTTTAGATTAGTTTTCCAGCACAAAATTAAATGGTACAGAAAAATGTTTGTATGTCAGTAAAGAAAGCAGCGTATTACGTAAGAGACCACTTTTCAGACAAAAGACATTATGAAGGCTGCTGGGTTTTGCTGCAAAAAATAAGAAGCAAGTGTGACAGTCAAAGTCTCCAGAAGAACTGTGGCTGGTTCTGCAAGATACCAAGTAAAACTTCAAGCTCATTTCCTTATAAAACCGCACAAATCATACCTGAGACTACTCGTTTTTTTAAGGCAAAGGATTGTTTCAAATATTGACTTTGTTTCATTTATTACTGTTTGCTGCTCTCTCTTTATAGTATTTTTTAATGTAGAAACATACATTTAATTTCACTATTTTTGAAGGCATCTTTGCTCTGCAGCATTCAGTGTGTGTGTGTAGTGCTTCAAGGTGGACTTTTCCTTTAAAGACTGAATTATGTTTTGAGATCAATACTCTTTCATGTCTACCTTGCAACTTAACCTAGTGAAGTTCTGGAAAGTGGAAAGAAAGAAACAATCTCTGTAAGTGCTTTGGGAAATGTGAAGTGTCAGCATAACCAACAAAACAACAATCCTAAAAAACAACATTCACTCAGCAAGACCTTCACCCCACACTACTTCTCTGTCATGAGATCAATACTCATGAGTCATTCCAATTATGAATTTGCATATGTGAGCTCATGCTGGCACCAATAGAATAACCTTACCAATGCTTTTGAGGTACTTTGATCTCTACCAGACCAAACCAGACCAAGCAAAGTAACTTCTCCAGGAATCAAAATGGCCACCTCAAATATTTCAGCACCTACAGTACTAAGACGTGACTCAGACAAGCATCCCATTTGCTACTATTCTGAGTCACCTAAATGATCTCATTGGGGAATTTAATATGCCTGGCTTAAATATCAACATGAGAGTGGGTAGATAAGTGTGACAAATGCCAAGCTGATAAGATTGAAGAAGGTCGTCACACTCCTGAAGCACTATGCTTGACACACTTTGTGACCAGTCGGTTGTGGCATTAAAGACAGGAATCATGAAGATGTTGGGTTTTGAGTTTAAGAATTAGTAGTGCCATTTCATGTCAGTCCAACCCCAAGATACAAACTCGGGGGTTACATACTATGTAGACTAGTTGACTAATACAATAATCCTATTACTAATACTAATAATCCTTGGTTGCTGCTGTGGGAGGCTGTCAAGTAGCTGGGGCCGGGGAAAAAAACAGCAGCAAGTCAGATGGTAAGAGAAGCAGGCTAAATGTAATGGACATGAGCTTCCATGCTGCATGCTCTCAGTTCCAGTACTCAGTTATTTTAGCTAAGCCACCTATGTCTGCCGCCAGGGCATCTACATAAGTGCATTTTAAGAACTGGTCCTTAAATCGTGTAATATGATACATGTTTACTGTCTTGCATATTTTTTGCACTGATTTATTTATTTCATTTTAACAATGTAGCCTAAAGCATTGAAGCTGGAAATGTAATTTATACCCTGTATATAGCTGTTAATTGAATTGCAGTTTGATGTCTTCTTTGCTGTTGCTTATCACCTGCACTAATAAAATAACCTAAACATAGCAGCATGTGCTGAATCAGTTTTTGCTTTAATTACAGAAAAGACAACTAATCAACTACTTTTTTGAAATTATGTGTTGACTAGTAAAAATAATATTCGTACACCCCCCAGTACAATCATGCGGAGAGCTCCATATGGTAATGATAAGAAGGACAGTCACAGGTATGAGCTTGCTAAAATCTCATAAATACTAACAAGTACACCCCTAAAATCCTAGACGCATTGAGACAACAAACAGATATTTTCTTCTTCAAAACAACTTTTCCTTGAAATATAAAGTTATTATAGCATTGGCTACAATTTACCAACAGACACAAACTACAAAAATGACACACCCTGTTCAGATTGCTTTCTAAAGAGCTTTCCTTCTTTATTTCGCTGAACCATGTTGCTGAATGATTCAATAAGAGCAAGCGAGTCTTTCTTAGACAGATTTACAGCACAAATTCAGCCATGCTACTCTCCTCTTTCTCAAATCTAATATCTGTCAAAACTTCCTGATAAGGATCAATGTGAAGCTTCCTGTCAGGATCATTGACAGTGTGTCTTTGGTTTTATTGTTGATTAGATAAACTGCTTTTGGAAAGAAACCCTTCAGGTGTCATGTGCTACTCTTTTCTGAGCAGTATCTGTGCCCTGAGCTTATGGTTATCTATGTGTGTGTGTGTGTGTGTGTGTCTGTGTGGGTGTGTGTGTGGGGGGGGGGGGGGGGGGGGGGGGGGGGGGGTTGGCAGCATCTTGTGCAGCATCTTAACTGATCAATTATTGTTTTGAACATGTAAACTGTTCACTGTAGCCTGTTATTTGTGAAGACGAGGTCGAAGCCGAACCCCACAGTGATGGACGTACTGAGAATGGAAGCGCTAGTGGATTTGTAGAAATGGGACATGACTGGCTTGAGTTTTTGCACTTAGAACTGATTTTAAAAAAGGAATTTGACCTGTAAATATGATTTAGTTATAGAAAAGACAACTAAAAATAGGATGGAGGAAGGACTTGGGATGAATCGAGACAATTCACATCCACGTAACTGGCGTAATACCAGGCAAGCCAGAGATGTATTCGGAGGAAACACAGCATGAACCCAGTATAGCAGAGTACAGTTTGAACCACATCATTCTTAATATGCCATCAAAGAGGCCTTTGTGATATAATGCATTGCTCAGCCCTAATATTTTTGGTCAAGCTATTGATAGATATTAGATTTTAATCTCCTATTTAATATAATGACCAGCTATCACTGGTTAGAGCTATTTAAAAAATCTGTGGATTTCTAGAACCACTTATCACTGTCTATAATACTAAATATAGGTATTAGTATAATACTGTAAGTTACTGCTAATTTTTTACTGTTAGACAGTTGTTTACATTTGTTAACTCTTTTCTTTCCAAATGTATATCTTAAATAAATTTAGAAATCTCAACAAAAAAAAAATCCAAACAAATTAAAAAGTGTTTATGAAAGCAGTCATTTCATATCAGTAGCTTTTCTGGTAGTTAGCTACCTAGCTGACTTTGCTAGCTAAGTAAATGTTGTCTGCAGAGGCTAGCTATTAGCTAGCTAAGTTCATTTTAGCTTACCTGTCAGTTGTTGTCTGAATGCAGACAAGGTACTGGATATAATGAAAGTTTAGCTCATTTTCAGTGTGAGTATCCAGCTTTCAGTGTAATGTCTTCAGTGTAGGCTGTTAGGTAGCAAACTTGATGCTAACAGGTCTTCTGGTTTAAACTTGTGTCACTCCTCCTTATATTACTGTAGCTAGGCTGTTTTGTCAAAAATCAGCCAGTGAAAATTCATTGCTTTAATGCCTAGTTTTACAGTAAGATCTGCCTCTAGTGTAAATATCTTCCTGTGTAAAACATTTAAAGCATTGTTTTGGTTTGAACAGTATACAGTATATAATTGTAGACATTACAGAAGTTCATTAAAGTGCATGGCTCATCCTAGGTAAATATTTTTTACACTGTCACATAGCAGCTTTACAGAAATCTGGATATAAATTTAGATCCCTAATGAGCAAGCAAGCTGCGACACTGGCAGGAAAAAAACTTCCTGAGATGTCATGAAGAAGAAACCTTGAGAGGAACGAGACTCAAAAGGGAACGCATCCTCTTCGGGGTGACATCAGATAGTAGGATTATAAATCATTACAATATACAGATGTAAAAAATTAGAGGCAAAGAGTACTAGGTATGTTGAAAGGATGTTCAGTATGAGTATATTGTCAGTAAGAGTCCTGGAATGAGCACAGAACAGTCTTTATGATTACAGCAACTGTTTTTTGGTACAAATCTACAGTATCCAGGTGAGATTATTCACTGAAGCAAGAGTGAGTCTTGGGAAGTGCACATCTTTGCAAGTGTTCCTTACAGTAGGATTAAATGAATAATTCTACATAGACTTTGAAATAAAATTGCCAGTAGTATGGGTTCTTCTGCATTTTAGATATTTTGTGGTTCGATGTAGTGTTTTCCCTAAGTGAAAAATCATCAATGAAAATTTTAGATTAGCCTTTAGGTATTGCAAAAGCTGAGACATGTTTTCAATCTTCTGACACACCGCAAAACAAGCACAAATGCCCTCAGAGTAGAAAAGAAGCTGAAAGGTAATAAGCTCTTAGAAAATAATAGAGTTATAACCACCTGGAGGCAGAACGCAATCTCTCGGAACAATCTACTGATATATATATTTATTACAGAATCCAGATCAGACAGCACACAACTTTCTGGAGCGTGTATAAAGCTCTGTGTGTGTGTGTATATGTGTGTGTGTGTGTTTTGTGGGTCTTCACATGTTCCCTGAGCTGTTTTTAGAAACCTGACTGAATGGTGACGCACGAGAGACACATCACGGCCTACCCTTTATCAAAAAATATCAGCTTCTAAAAATAAGCTGGCGGCCTGCAGAGATCTACCTGTGATCTCTATGAAGCTCTAATTCTGTGTGGATGGAGATGGCAAAGGAAGACCAGAAGGTCACAGTGATATTCTTGATAACCTATGTCATGACTGAGAACACTAATGAGACAACTGGGTAAGAGTCTACCATTTCGGGCTGTAGAAATAGCCATCATTTATTATGGATTAAGGAAGACTGAATTGCTTGATATTAATAGTGATGCAGAATCGAGGGAAAATGTCATTGGAAAAATAAAATAGCTCATGAGACCACGAGGCATTGATTTGAACAGTTATTCCTACTGTAAAAGCACAGACTGGCTCTTTTCATTTTTATATAGGTCAGGTTCAAACAATATCGAAATTTATTTGGGGGTGTGTGTGCGTCACTTGCTCTGGCTGAGTCCAAAGAAACTTTAGAAGGTCAGAAAGCTGCTGGAGACCAATTACTTTTGAAATTATGAGGAGAATGGCTAAATGTATCAAAATCTTATGGCACATGTTAGCACAAAGTGTCCTAAAGTAGTGCAGACCTAATTTACAGAATCACTTGCACCAGTATAGCAAAATCCCAGAGCAAACCATGGAGCATGTACTGTATATAAATATAGTATAAGCTACAAATAAAAAGAAACATGAACTAATGCATTATTTACTTATTAAGAACTGCTTACAGAACCAAAAGAACACAAACTGCCTAACTATTGTAGGAGTCATTTCTAGATTTATGTGAAATTATTATAGGATTTAATTTAGAATTAAAGTTGAACTATCTTGTGTAAAGATGTCTTAGCAATTTATCCTATTTTCATTCATTCATTTATTTTCAGTAACCACTTTATGGCTCATTGTCATGGTGGATCATGGTGGATCCAGGACCTATCCCAGGAACCCTGAGTGTGAGGTGGAAATACACCCTGCATGGGGCACCATTCCATTGAACACACTCATGCACACCTAGGGGTAACTTATCACAGCCAATCCACCTATGGCATGTGTTTGGGATGTGTGAGGAAACCAGAGAACCCAGAAGAAGCCCATATAGACACGGGGAGAACATGTGAAACTCCACATAGTAACCCAATTTCAGGATCGAACCCATGTCCCTGGAGCTGTGAGGCAGCAATGGTCATTTATTTAGACTTGCGTTGGGCTTTGGGATTTTTATTTTGATTGTAAGGAAGCAGGAAGTAGGCTTAAGGATGTCAGTCAGAAAAAAGGAGTACCTTAGTGTCAGTTAGTTAGATTGGGAGACTGTATTGGAAAGGTTTGAAAGGTGTTGGCCACTGTATAGTTCCTTACTACTTGTGGCTTTGATTTACTTGTCCACTTGTCTGTTTTTCAACTTGCCTTCTCTGCTGAATGCCTGCATATTGTCCACCTGCTGGATTTGTTGACTTTGCTTCATCAAGATATGGGCAAAGTTAAGAATTTAGGATTCAATATTTAGGTTTGAATTTTTGTTTACGTAAAGCATAACAAGCTTTACTATCCATCTATCCATCCATCCATCCATCCATTAATCCAATTCTATCCAATTCTATCCTATCCTGAGAACACTGGATGCAAGATGGGAATGCCAGTCCACTGGAAGGAATGCCAGTCCACTGCAGGGCAATGCACACCCACTCACCCACCCGAACAACCCACCCACACGCACACACGCACACACCTGGAGGCATTTTTTAATAGTAGGAGGAAACCTACACAGACACAGTGAGAACATGCAAAACTGCTCAAACAGTAACCAGATCAAAACCTGGATGCTAGAGCTGTAAGGTGGGAATGTTACCCGCTACAATACTGTGCTGCCTAGCTTTATATTTATGAGGTATGAAAATCAAACTTATTGATCCAGTTTCATTCTCTCTGTCATTGTACAATCCCCCTTGAGTTTCCTCCAATATTACTTGCATGATAGCATAAGCTTGAACTTTTTGTTTGCCATGAATTATCTGCCAACAAACCAAAAGCAGTTTTGAGCTGAACTCTGCCAATCCATGAAGTATTATTTCTATTTCCTAAATTAACTAAAAGTGTCATAAATATTGCTTTACTAAAAAGCAAACTTGCTACACTTATGATTACAAATTAGTCCAAATGAACTTAAAAGTGATTTATAATGATACTTGGCAACAGCCTTTTGAAATTCTCCTCACCACATCTAATCATTCTCTTGAACTGGGCTTTAACTAGTCCATAAGAACATTATCAGTTTAGGTTAAAAAATAAATAAATAAATAAATAAAAACATGAGTCTATGCATTTTTGCTTTTCTCATCTATAATGGATTATGACTCTAAATCCAGGCTAACCATAATATTTGAATCATCATAATTAAGTTGAAAATTATGAAAATGACACCCTGGTTTATTGATCCCCTTTCATTCTCTCGGTCATGTATTTTCTTCAATAATGCCAGCATGATGGCACAAGTATGAGTATATTTTATTCTTTGTGTCTCTGTCAATAATCAAAACCACAAGCTGTGAATGTGTACTTTTGAAAATGAATTTCCTCAATAACCTGAAGTTGTTTCAGGTGCAAAGCAAACCTTCTACACTTGTGATTTTACGAATTAGTTTAAAATCCAAGACACACGCTCCTACTGCCCAGTAATATTCCTTAAGTATAAAAATACAACACGCAGCACATGCTTTTATAGGAAAATAACCAACAATGGGGTGGTGTGATATGGCCCAACATGAAGCAGAGTTACTGTTACCACCCTGAAGTTGATTATTTCCCTACAGCATTGCATTTTATTCCTCTTATACCACAGCAAGGAAACGTCATACATTTAACTGTTTATAGTTATGTTCAATGTTGTGGAACTTAGTTCCTGTTGTTAGTTCTTACGTTACAGCAGCTGTATACAGTCATCCCTCACCAGCATCTCTTTTTTCTCTAGCGAGAAACCTTGTCCTCTGACCTGAAGACTCTTCAATGGCAGAAAAAAGTGCTGACACTGGAGTCTCCTTCCATAAACATTAAATAAACATCTCCTTACAGAAAACATCACTATATCAACAATTATATGTTTTTTCTTTCTCAAAACATATTTAAATCTGTTTACTATTAGTTATAATATAACATAGATTGGCCATTCAATTCGCTTTGTAAGTTGTTACTATAAAAATGATAACGTATTACTCTGCTGTTATAGGCATGAAACAATTGTGATTTAATCACACGGGTTTCCTAAGACGAACAAGTGTTTAAGATTTGAAACCTTTTTGAAGGTCAGGTTTGTTGCAGAGTCCTTGTAGAGGCATAGGGGGAAAGGGGTGGTGGAGTAAAGAGGAGCCAGGATGGAGGATTTCATGAGGAAAGCTTAATTTTACCTATTTATTTTTACTTAGTTTAACCCCATAGTTCTTACCTCTGTGGCTCTGTCATGTCACTCCCAGCTGTCACTCAGAGGACCCACCTCCTGTGTTTTAATTAATTTCCTGACCTCTGTCCAGGGAAATAGGCTTATAATTACCTATCTAGAGTGCCTCCATGCCCCTGACTGCATGCCACTACACCTGGGCCAATTATCAACCATGACTGGTGACATTTTCCCACCACTTTTTAAAAGTGCAGTCCATTAAAAAAAGAACTCAAATACAAACAAGTGACAAATTAAAGAAAAAACTAACAAAGTGATGTTGGACCACCGCAAGCCACTAGTACAGTCTCTGGAATGGCACTGAAGGAATAAACATGATCCTATCAAGAAATCTTCCCTCAGTTGGTGCTTTGATGATGATGAAGGATCTTTCTAACACATTACTCTAAAATTTCCCATTAGTATTCAGATGAGTTGCGATCTGGGGACAACTAACACCATAGCATGTGATTTACATCATTATTAAACTGTTCACTCTCTCATTAAAAGGCATTATTGCCCACAGAACTGCTGCTTACTAGATGTTTTTTGTTTTTTTGCACTATTCTCTGTAAACTCTAGAGACTGTTGTATGTGAAAATCCCAGGAGATCAGCAGTTTCTGAAATACTCAAACCAGCCCATCTGGCACCAACAACCATGCCACGGTTAAAGCTAGCTAAAATAAACTAACTTAAAAGGATTTCTAAAAGAATTGTTTAAGTCATATTCATAACACATTAGTGTTAGCTAACAGAATTCTGAAAAGATTTTTTTTTTTTTTTTTTTTTTAAAAAGTCAAAAATTAGACCTAATCTGAAATGTTTGAGTGTGTCTTTATGTACATACCGTATATGACACACCCACATCTGCGGTCTGCAGGCAGATCCTTCCTAAATATTTAACAACTGCTTTTTTTTCCCTAAATATCCATAATTGAAATATTCAAACTGGCAAGATAAAGTTTGCAAATCCCCCACTAAAATCCAGGTCAGTCAAGCCTAAGGTAGTACATTTGTGTCCTGATGAAAATCAGTGCAGTAACATTTTTGTTCCTTTGCTGCACACATTTTCATCTATCTTGCACCTTGCATGTGAAAGAACACAACCAATTACTCATACTGTCAGCTTGCTGTGACGTAGGATAGTGCTACTACGCAGGACACAGAGGGAATTCAGCTTTAACTGCACCCTGACCTACATACCTGAGCTTGGTGCTGTTGCCCTAAAAAAGGGATGACGACAGAAGCAGGAAGTGGAGCAAGGGGAGATGGGGACTGGGTGTGATTAAGGTAGTACAGTAGAGTGCAGCACAGAAACATAGAAGGGAAGAAGAAGGTCATGAAGGGGAGTGAAGAACTCTGCAGTAGAGAGAAATTGCTGAAATCTGATCTATAAATGCAGTTACAGCGATCTGGTTACATGACATTAGACACCAGATAGAGATGCTATGCTTTCTGTCAACATGTCATGTCTTTTTTTTTACCCCTAAACTCCATTGTGCCATTTGTTGGCTCCCTCTCATCAATCTCTTTTCATGTCTGGCTTCTGCACCATATTGATCTGTGTCTTAAGCTGACTGCTTATTTCACAATTCCCGACAGCTGTCTGCCCCCGAACTCATTTTCTCAAGTGCTCAGCTATTCTTCGAAGGGTCAAAAGTGTCCTCCTCAGGGTTTCCAGCCACATCAGTGGCCATGCTCAGCACTCAGTGCTTAGTGTCCTACATCTATATCCACATATATACAGACACTTTTGAAAACAGTTTTTTTCACAGTGTTCTGGCCTCCAGTCCACATGAAAACAGCACCAATAAAAATGAAGATTTTCAGAAAAAAAAAAACCCTCACAGATGGAGAAATGCTCTCTTTTTGCATACGGATGGGAAAAAAGCTGATGTCACAGCCTTAACCTGCACATTTTTGGTTAGTGTTTTTCAGCCTTTTTTCTTCTCTACCACTCAATACACATGCTCTTAATGTTATTCCTAAAAGTTTATGACTACTATCAGTTGTGTGCTCATGTGAATGTTTTCAATTTGTATTGCTTCACTACAGCTTACAACACAAACTTGGGCAATGCAAAAAAGAAAATTCCAGTGAGCAGTTTCACAAGTTGAACATGAGTTTGATCATAAGCCATGGTGTAAAGTTGATCCTAAACCAAAACGAGTATGGTGTAGAATTTCAGATATATTTCACCTTCACCAGCCAATCAGAAACAAAATCCCACATAGACAGATGATACCGCATCCAAAATCGAGATTAATATCTGTCTTTTTTCCCAGTGTAATATATTCAAGTTATATTTTTAACTGCAGATAAATGAATAAAATCAAAAAACGGATTGTGCTTTACAATAAAGTAGTGACTGAATTTATCTATCTCTTGTATTTGTATTTTATACTGTTATGCTCTTGTTCTGTTGTGTGGCTTTGATTCTTGTGTTTTAGTTATACGTTATAACTTAAAGCTACTTTGAAACTATGTTAACAGTAAATTTTTAGTAGTTTGTAAACATGAACGAATTGGCCTTTTTAAGTTAGGTTTACATTCTGCTCGTGCAACTGACTGCTGTACTCAAATATGCACATTCATCTTTAAAGAAGCATAAAACTCCAAACAAAATTAGACATGCTGGCTTCAGGAGCTTTATTCTTAATGCTTGATTTCTCGCATTTGACCTCTGATTTTCTCACCCTGACCTCTTGAGCTTTCCTTGGAGCCCTTTGTGGACCAGTGGGTTTCAATCAGTCGAATGCTGCGTTGTTTATTGTTGTCTTGGGTGAGAGAGCAGTCATCCTCCTGGCTTGGAAAATGGAATGCTTCTGAAGAAAGAAGAGTAAAATATAACAAGGGAATGACAGAAGGAGATTAGACAATCATTGTCTAGAATGCTTCTAAATGGATGGCTGGAAAGCCTCTCTTGAACACAAATAAAATTACATAATTAACTTTACATGCCGGGAGACTAAAGTACTCTTCAGACGGAATAAGATTTCCATCAGCAGACAACATCAGTAATGATTATGTCCAATTCACATGGGATAAGTTACAGAGATGGGAGTGTGTGAACAATATACTGTAGGCATTGTTGTCGCACCAATAAAGCTCCATGATTAGTAATATGCTACACGCAGAATATTCAACGCTTGTCAAACGTAGTGTGTTAGCACAAGTTGAGCTTGATTTGGTAAGCTACATGGCATAACATGCGTGGTCTAGGATAACAATAGTTTGTTGAAAGCTATCAGAAGTGTCACTCAACAATCATTTTGAATGTTATCTATATTTTGTTGTTCAGAATTTGAAACTCTTGGGTTCCGTTTGCGGTGTTGCAGGACAATAGAAAAGAGCTTTCTGAGATGCTCTTCTGCTCACCATGGTTGTAAAGAGTGTTTTTTTTTAAGTTACTATAGCCTCCCTGTCAGTCTCACTGTTCTCCTCTGAACTTTCTCATCAACAAAGAGTTTCCATTCACAGAACTGCCACTCATTGGATGTTGTTTGTTGTTCGCACCATTTTGTGTAAACTCTAGAGAATGTTGTGCGTCAGTGCAATCACGTTTTTCCCCCACTCTGATGTTTGATCTGAATATTAACCGAAGCTTTTGACCTTTATCTGCATGATTTTATGCATTGCACTTTTGCTGCCACATGATTGGCTGATTGGATAATTGCATGAATATGCAGGTGTACAGTTGTTCCTATTAAAGTGGCCACTGTGTGTGTATTACCTGGAGTTATTTATACTGGTCATTTTATAGAGGGTAAAATTCAGTGCAATCTTTCTAGACATGTGCATGCACAGTCCATAAAAAAAAATTCTTGACATGATGGATTGAGACAAGACTAAAATCCCAGAGATACTCCGGTAAGAATTACATCAGCGAACCTGCATAGGATTGATGGCACACTTGTAATTCCCAGGCTCCATCATAATGCTCTGCTCCAGCCTTTACAGCTACAGTATAAGCATATAAGCATTTTGAAACAGTCTGGAGATCCGTGGCCTTCTCCTAGAGGAGCTGGTCTTCCATTGGAGGTAAAATCTGCACATAAGCATTGACCTCCTTCAGCTTCTCCACAGCATCCAGCTCACCCTATCTTGGGAGTCCCTGTGGGCATATCAAGAAGAAGTCCAGAGCTCTGCGTACTCTCACTCAGTTCAGTGAAATGGAAAAAAAAACTGTGCACATCCAGACATACTCTTATACAACCCCTCAGAGACATTTGTAAATGTCTGGGGAGCAGTTTTGTGGATTTAAGACCCGGTGAAATATTCTCTCTTCATCACAACTGACAGCATAACACGATTTCACAATTTCCAGGCTGTTATAACATTTGTTATGATTGTTTGAAAGCATTACTGAAGATTCAGAAATTCATTGCCTACCTATTTGAATACGGAGCTTGGAAGCTGATAAAAGTATTTAAATATGAATTTATGAATTTATATTTCAAGTATGTACACATCAGTGTATTTCTGTTGTGTATTTAATAGATTTACATTTTATATTTTTTCTTTGTTTTTAACTTGCGAGAAGTACAATTTGCCTTTAAAAAACATATAGCAATTTGAAATTTGAGGTTCGGTTTTGAGATTTTAAAAAAATCAGAAAACCAACATATAAATCTCTGAAATTCAAATTTAAAAAATACAGATTTGACAGATATTAGACTTTTGTGTTGTACTCAAATAGCTAGTTTCTACAGCGTTGTTAAACGTTAGCTGTTTAATAGGAAGTTATCTAATTCAGTAGAACATAAAAAGCTCTGAACTCTGAACTCTGAAAGCATCTATTTTTCCCTGGGAATTTTAATTTATTAATGTTAACTTATTGACCGTCTGACACTGGAAACTCCTTCCATAAATGTTAAATAAATATAAATGTTCCATAACATTTATATTTGTAACATATATATTTTACTTATTTATATCCATAATATATGTAACATTCCATAAATGTTAAAACTCCTTACAGAAGATTTCACCATAATTTTTAGAGATGACACAATTCCACTTTTTTCTTTTCTGATACCAATACCGATACTGAAACCCATCTGATATTGTTTTCTTTAAAAACTACTAAGCTTTAAAATTAAACTTCACACAAAAATCACTTACAAATAAAATAAACATAATAAAGTATAAATATAATAAAATCAATCCTAAAAAAAGAAAAAACAGTCATCATTTTATATGTAAAACTTTCCAATTCCAAAAATAGACTTATTTTCCAAATCCAATTCCAGTCTTTGCTATTTGTTATAGGATGCTATATCTGATATTTTTTCTCCGATATCTGCAGCATGGCACCACAAAATACTGTCTTGTTCACCAGACCCTAGTAAAATGTCCTTTTAAAAAGACCCTACCAAATAATAGCACCACTAAAAGGGTAATACATTATGTTCTAGAGCTTTTGAACTTTGAGGACAGAAATAAAGTAAGAGCTGTAGGGTGTGTGTGTGTGTCTGATACAATTAAGATCAGGACCTGATAATGCATGTATATGCATGGAGAAAAGGCTTAAGTAAAACTCTATCACTGTCGACAAAGAGTAATGGCACATTGATTCACATCTACAAATGCATGCTTTTGGCAAGTAAAATCACTGCACTTGAGGCAGAAAGAGAAGCGATATGTGAAGCAATGCTTGCTGCGCACTCTTCTGCACTGTTCTTGTTTGAACTGATATTGGCTAGTGCTGCTGTAGGCTTTAACACTGCACAGGGACGGTTATGTACCACACAATATATTAGCACAATACATAACACTCACTGTCCCAAGAGTACAATAATGTTAAGATTATTGCAAAGCAATACTCGCTTTAACATTTTATGATGTGTTATGATGCTTTTGGGTAAGTAACAAGCACCGGTGACTCATGTTCCCTAGTTAGTCATGCCGTGGATGTGTGCTCGGTGCAGTCCTCGGCGCTCTGCTGAATTTGAGCTGAGTGTACTGGAGCTCTGGGGCCTTTAGTTTCTCCTGTCTCTGCTTCACCAGCTCCTTGTTCTTGGCTATCTAAAAGAGCAGCCATTCCCGTGTGGCTTTCAAAGATGCCAGACGTTTCTCCAACTCCTACAATGATAAGGACTACTGTTACTATGACCACCGCATTGGCTGTAACAAGGATTATTTTGGTCAAAAATGCATTTTAATCCCTAAACAGGTTCTATCCTTGCTTACAGGAGTCCACAGCCTTAACAGTTGTTTGCTGAGGATACATGCTGATTAGTTCAGCTCAGAGCTTTTCTCAGCTTCTCGATGTCCTTGATCAGTTCGATCACATGCCATAGACTGCTCGCTTGATCCGAGGACTTCTGAACCACAGGAGAGCCCACACAAAACAACAGCCTTTCAATTAAGATTTTATTAACTTTGCAATTCAAATCACAGGTTTATATGAATGCGCACATTCAAATACATTATCGTTTCTAAAGTAACAACTCATTCACAAGGACATGTATGGCAAACACGCCACATAATCTACAATTAATAATTAACAGATTTTTAAAAAATGTTATTTAACAAAGAAAAGCATATAAGCTTTGATGCGATGAAGAGATTTATTAATAGTTTGTTTTATATTTATGGAAGGAGTCTCCAGTGTCAGATCTTTTTAACAGTAGGTTTTCCACCGTGGGAGTTTTCATGACAGAGGACTTCGTGCTTTCAAGTTAATTTATTTTTATTAACATCAAGAGAGAGAAAACGAGAGAGGCTGGTGAGGGAACAACTGTTCGTAGTTGCTATAGCGTAAGTGATAACAGGGCCGAATGTGTTTCACGGATGTTCTACAACATTAAAGGTAACTATAAATGGATTAAAAAAGTATTGTTGTTCTTTAATAAATAAAAATGTAATAATTGGACAAATGCTGTGGTGTAAGAGGAATAAAACACCTACAACAGCATGTCCTGCTGTGTTTTACTCCTTACATATCAGAATATTGTTTATGATATATTATCTTGCTCTGGACTGCAGCAGGATTTGTGTGTTCAGCCAAAACGTCATGTGTATTCTTCTCTCCCAGTGCCACAAAAAATACACTGTGCATCAATCTGACATTTCTGGTACCTTTAGGATATGAACAAATTCTTCTTATCACATAAAATTCCTCTCACCTACTAAAAATTTCTTTATATTTCTTTATAAGCTGTTGTTCATTTTCAGAGCAGACATGGTGCTGTGCTTCTCTCTCTCTCTCTCTCTCTTGTCAACAATGCCTCTCTCCAACTCCTGTTCTTTCTCTGGCTGTGCTGCACTCAGCTCTTTCTCCCTGACCTTCTGCTCTATCATCATCTGCTTCTCCATTTGCATCAGCCGAGACTGCAAGAGAAGAAGCAGAGTCATGGAAAGCAAGTTGCTGTTATTAAACACTGAGCAGGCATGAGATCTACCTCAGTGCTGTTCATATCAGCTAGGGCATGGTGTAACATCCTGGTCAGCTTGGTGAGCTCAGAATGGTTAAGGAGCATCTCCATCACCTCCTGATAAAAACAAAATGACAGAAGTCTTTACTGCATGTTTCTTCAGCATTAGAAAATAAGCTGATCACAGATCCTTTAGATGAAGACTTTATTTTATGCACACTGGCCTGCTGCAGATGTTCTTGCAGCCTGAGGTTGGATTTGTGTGTGTGTGTGTGTGTGTGTGTGTGTGGGTGAGTCTATTTTTTTAGCCTCTGTGATTATCAAGTTAATTTTCTTACAGAATGTTCTCCACCTGGCACACCCTCTGGCATAAATAAACACACAAAAACTCACATTTAATTGAAAGTATGCTCCATGTTCATGTGGACTAGAACAGCAATGGTACTGAATACGAAACCCTTAGAGTAAAGCATTAAATATTCAGTTCACTGCAAATATTCCCCTGTGGATTCTGGCTGAAAACAAAACAAAATTGAACTTTATTGTACGATTTATCTACAAAAAAAATCAATTCCAAGTTTTAAAAAAGAACCCTTTGACCCTTTCCAAAACTGGTGTGAAAAAATAGTGTATGACATTTGGAAGAGTTATAACACAGATATCAAGAAGAAAGGAACAAGATTGTCCAAGCAATCTGGAACAATCAGAAGTTAGATGTAAGAAAGAATGAGGAGTGAATAGTACAACTCAAAGGTTCCAAAAGTTGGTCAAAGGGTACAAAAGAGGTCTGCAGCAGTGGACATACAAGCTATTATATAGTATTTATTTCATATTTGGATGGTACAGTGGTGCTTCTGGTGGTTTCCCTGTTAATATCTTAACATATACTGTTTAAGCATTTTCAAAAATGATAATAAAGGAATACACGAAATGTCTTTTTGGAGTCAATTAACTTTTTTTTATCATCTTGATTTTGTCCTAAGGGTGCACAAAGATTTTCAGTTGACTGTACACAGTATGAATCATAATGATGAATGTGCAAACAAGCATAGCAGATCCTTGGCAACAGGCAGCTGTGCTTTGTGAAAATTAAAAATTATAGAATGTACAGCCAGTTGGATGAGAATAAACCTGTGGGCAACATTTACTAAAACTGTAAACCTTTTGGAGCTTGGCAGCACTGATGAAGGTAGGAGTGGAGTTGGGGTAAAGCTAAGATTACCTACCAACTGTGGTGACACTGGCACTGCAAACATCAGAACATCTGTCTCTTTCCATTGCACTGAAATCTATTTAGTAAAATTGTCTCTGTCCATGGCACTTATATATGAGTTAAACTGTGTCTGTACTAAAATCTAGTTGAGTTAAACTGCCTCTGTCCATTGTACTCAAATCTACTTGAGTTAAATTGTCTCTGTCCATTGTTCTGAAAGCTAGTTGAGTTAAATTGTCTCTGTCCATTGTACTAAAATCTATTTGAGTTAAATTGTCTCTGTTCATTGTTCCAAAAATCAATTTGAGTTAAATTGTCTCTGTCCATTGTACCGAAATCTATTTGAGTTAAACTGTCTCTGTCCATTGTACTGAAATCTATTTGAGTTCATTTGTCCCTGTCCATTGTACTAAAATCAATTTGAGTTAAATTGTCTCTGTCCATTGTACCGAAATCTATTTGAGTTAAATTGTCTCTGTCCATTGTACCCAAAACTATTTGAGTTAAACTGTCTCTGTCCATTGTACTGAAATCTATTTGAGTTAATTTGTCCCTGTCCATTGTACTGAAATCTATTTGAGTTAATTTGTCCCTGTCCATTGTACTTAAATCAATTTTAATTAAATGGACTCTATCCATTGTACTGAAATCTATTTGAATTAAATTGTCTCTGTCCATTGTACTAAAATCTATTTGAGTTAAATAGTTTCTGTTCATTGTACTGAAATCTATTTGAGTTAAATTGTCTCTGTTCAATGTGCTGAAACCTATTTCAATTGTTTCCGCCCATGGCACTGAAAGCTAATTGAGTTAAATTGTCTCTGTCCATTGTTCTGAAAGCTAATTGATTTAAATTGTCTCTGCCCATGGCACTGAAATCTACTTGAGTTAAATTGTCTCTGTTCAATGTACTGAGATCTATTTGAGTTAAATTAGTGTGGCACTAATACTATTTATTTAAATTGTGTCTGTCTATTGTAATTATATGTATTTGAGTTTGATTGCCTCTGTCCTTAGTGTTAAATGTTAAACACCCAAACCTGTTCACACTTCTTATAACTGGCATCGGGTGAGCTGTCCAGTTCTAGTATTTTCAAAGTCTGCTCCAGCTCCAAGAGTTGGGCTTCTTTGCTTCAAACTTCAAACTGCAACTTCCTGTGCTATGCTTTCAGAGTATGTATGTGTGTATATATACAAATATACACACTTACATACTCTGAAAGCATAACACAGGAAGTTGCATGTGTGTATATATAAATAGCAGTGAAGTAAATGTGAAACTGTCACCGCTTAAAGTACTTCAGTTCTGCGAGCACTGAGCACTGAGCCATACTCTCCAGGGTCTACACTTGGCTTCTGAGTCAAGGTTCGTAGCAACTAGTATACATTTTTAATGACTTGCTAATGCTGCACTGCAAGCTCAAGTTGGATGCACTCGCACTCTCTAAAGATACTGTTTTAACCTAGCATGAGGGCTTCATTGCACAAGGCAACAACCAACATAGAGAGCGTTAAATAAAATGTTCCATTATGCACCTGATATGTACCAAAAAACATGTACTCATACTTGGTCTAAAAAAAACGGTATTGATGCATTCCTAACTGCAAGTGGGCAAATTGTACAACCACAGAACCATATAGACAACCTCAAAAAAGATACAGAAACACTCACAGTCATATTTTCTTTTTTTATTGTCAGGACATATTAGTTTGGAGAGGTTCAACAGAACAGACCACATATCTGAAATGTAAAGCCCTGTATTAAAAACAGAGTCAGATCCAGGTAGACCATATAGCAATTCCCCATGTGATAAATAATACTGAAACACTGTCTACTTTAACACCATGAATGTCAGTTACACACTACATTATTACATTACAATCAACACAAACAGACTCACTAAAGATCTTTTTTTCATCGATTAACAATCACAGACATAAACAAAACAAATGGTATACAAAAAGAGCAGCTAAAATGTATATAAAAATTGCATTGATTGACTTGCATTAGAAATGCTATTAGAAATGAGAAACCAGAGCACAAAGGTTTGTGCGATATGTATTTGTGTGTACAGCAGCTTATCTAGGAGTCAGATATTTAGTATTAAAGGGATACTCAAGAGTTTATCAACCTTATCTGCATCGACTGGATCTGTACAGTATGTGCAACTACCATGGGAAAGAATTTCAACACGTTTTTCTGTATTAGGACAATAACAAATATCTCGTTTACTCAAAACTCACTTAGAATCAAAGACTAAGGGCAGTTGCTAAACATTTACACGAAACTAATTTTTTTATTCTGTCAGTTTTCAAGTACAGAGAATTTTGTTGAATTTCTTATCTTTAGTAATAACGCATATGCTACAGATGAGGTGGATAGAGATTAGAGTGAAAATCACTGGAGTATCCCTTTAATCTATAGAAGGCACACAGTTTCAGATCTGTAAGATCACAACACTGGCCACTTTTTTTTTTTTTTTTTTTGAGTTTTTGTCCACTAACTCTGAAACCCTTCATGATGTGCGTAAAACACTGAATTGTGCAAAACTGCAGCCAGAACTGTAGGTATGATTTCACATGAAACTATTTGACACACTGATTGCTTTAAAACCAGTTTGTCCGTATATATCCTGTTCACTTAACTCAGGATGCATTAACACTGAAACAAATTACATTACCTTCCCTTTTTGCTTTGTAATAGTAAATGAAATTACCATCCGTCCTTCCTGGAATTAACAACTGTTTTACCTAAGGTATGTGCAAAAGTCAGGGATGTAGCCTCTAGGGGTGTAAACCTCAGGCTTCCACATGATACGATACGAATTTGATTCATAAGGCAACGATTTGACATCTGACAATACCACTGAATCTGCTACAACATAATATGATTCTTAAGGCAATGATTCAATATTTGATGATACCACTGAATCTGCTATGATATGATATGATTCAATTTAGTAGCCTCTGATCGATATTTCACTGACTTTGTTCGGAATCAGGGTTAGGCCTACTGGTAATTCATGAACAATGACGTTGTAGAGAAGGACTATTTTAAAAATATCGGGGTTACGGGCCAATCACCGTAGTAGCCTATTTATATATCAATTTTAAAATCATGAATTATTTCTATACACCATTGATAATGATAATCAATAATGATCAATGTATACTTAATGTCTTGATTTATTTCAATCATTGCCTTTTAAATCGATGCATTAATCCAAATCGTCTGATCGTTACACCCCTAGTATCCTCACTCCTTCCTCAATGCGCATCATGGCTCGTGTGATTGGTGTTCCGGTGCCGTCTTTGTCTTCTCACCATCTTGATGTCTTCATCCTGTGTAAAATATTAGATCAGCAAAAACAAACATCGCTCTTTACAAGCCAGACTTTATTCATGTTGTATTTATCCTTTATTCTTACTGTATCGGCGGTGTCAGCTGTCTCTTCTGTATTCTCGTCCTCTTCCTCCGTGTGCTCGTGCTCACTGCTGGCATTGGACAGCTCAAAGTCGGACAGCACCATGTCCTCATCGTAGTCTGTGTGATACTCCGATTCCTCTGTGTGATTCAGAGGTGTTAGGGGTGAGTATAACTATAAGTGTAAGGTATGCTCTAAATACAGTTCTCACCATCCACTATGGCCTGCTTCACCGGCTCTATCCGGGACACGATCTCAGCCAGGTCAGTGAACGAGGCATTGGGGCAGGTCACCACCTGCAAGACAAGAAAGCTGGGTCTTTATTTATTCACTGATTATCATCAGTTAGGAAAGAATTTATTGGGCAAAGCTTTTAACAACTCCCAGAGTAACTCATTAAAGGGGTATTAGGAACAACCGAGCAGCTGCTTAACATGCAAAATGTTACAGCTAATATAATATTTATCAAACAGGCTAGAAAGACATGTTATGAGCTAGCTGGATATAGAGTAGGGGCCAAAAATCAGAGAGTACTACCAAATATGGTTTATTCTACTGTGAAAAATTACATCATCTTGTTTAACAGTTTTTAAAATAACAAAAGCTAATAATAGTTCTCGCTGACTGCAAATAGTACCAACAATTAAGTAATAAATCACAACAGGGCATGGTGATATAGGAAAATAATCAACGATTATTACAGTGTGGTGTGATGTGGCCTGACACAAAGTGGAGTTATGCTACCACCCAAAAGTTTATTTTCAGAAGCAGCATGCCCTGAAGTGTACCACAGCAATTTACCAGCAGTTATTTATTAAAGAATGACATGCAGCACAGTTCCTGTTATTTGTTCTTATAACAGATATAAGCATTCTTTTTTCTACCAAGCTCTCTTTTTTCTCTCTCATGAAGTTAGTAAAACAAATAAAAATTCCTTTTTTACCGAGAAACTGGAAATGCACCAAGTCCTGTGTCCTGAAGACTTTTTCTGGACCCAATATATACTCGGAAAAAAAGGTTCAATGATTCTTTTTCTGAAAAGGAATGATGTAGGGCTCTATATGGAAAGAAAAGATTTCATCTTGCAGCAGAGAGTCCTTTGTTTGGTCCCTCTGGAGGACCCCTTAAAGGCACTCAATATCAGATCAGTGCATCTGTATTGTGTATTAGTTTATACCACAGCGCGGCTGGGTTCCTGAATCTGATGGGTCAGAGGGTGTGCATTATTTCTGTACAACAGCACGGCTCGGACAGTAGCTCCGTCTGTAACATGAATGATAGGTTAATATTAATGCACTTGTTCTAATACGTTACTGTTTCTATAGTAACAGCTCATACACCGGGACTACAGCAGACGCTCCACATAAGCTAAGACTAATAATCAGATTTTTTTTTTAAAAATGTGTTGTTTAATAAACTAAAGTGTATAATCGTTAATGTTAAAATTCGTTTTTGTTAAAAGATATTTATTTAACATCTATAGAAGAGTCTTGATTGTCAGCGATTTGTAACAGTCACGGTGCTTTGTCTGCATGGGAAAGTCTTCAGGACAGAGGAGTTTACGCTTTCCAGTCAGTTTCTGTAAAATGACAAGCTATGTTTTTTTTTTTTTAAAGAGAGAGAGAGAGATAATTTAACGCCATGCCAGCTACCATGGTTATTTTCATGGCGAGAAACAGGTAAAATTGTAGCAAATCACAAACATTTTTAAAGTTTATCTTCGATAAAAAATCTATAACTAAATCTGGCCTCACTTTATTCAAAATCTTTTCATATGTACCGAATAAAAAAAGAAATCGTCACAGTCCGTTAAAATATGCCTCAAAGATATTGGACTTTGGCATAAGGGGCATAAAGAGGGATCTTCATCCGTTAACAAAAACTTATGAGTGAGTCTGGAGCGGCCTATTCGGCAACGGGTGTAGATGATCTTGTCCCAGTGATTGTTCAAGTAGAAACGTTTTCTACCAACAACAGGATTGATTTCATAAAGTTTATTTGTACTGCACTGATCTCAATCGGTTTGCCATTTTTTTGAAGACATAAGAGTTTATAATGGGTTTGAGCTCTGAAGATGATTCCTCCTTAGCAGCAGCATCTGCTTGCTCATTCCCTGGAATTCCACAATGTCCTGGTACCCAACAAAAAATCATTTTAATGCTGCACCTCCAAGGACCACAGTCCTTTTAAAATTTCCACAAAAGCTGGGTGTTGGCTGGTGAGGGAAAGACTGTTGCACGTGACTATAACATTATTGAGAACAGGAAATAACCTGTCTCTTAGATGTTCGCCAACATTAAATCTAATAAACCGTTAAAATGTGTGATGTATCGTTCATTAATAAATTACACATTTTTGTAATTGGCAAATTGCTGTGGTATAAGTGGAATAACACACACCAGACTGTGCAGTTGTATGAAAATAAGTCTGCTTCACGTCATGCCACTTCACACCACCCCCGGGTGAATTATTTTGGTATAACTTCACGAACTGTCATGTGTTATTCCTATTTTAGTGATGTATTAATAAAACACAAAATAAAGATGGTTCTTAGTAGTGGACTTTTGAACCCTACACTAGGAGAAGCTATCTTACTGAGAGATGGGGTTCCACTCACATTAGTGCTCTTGCTCTTGTGGAACTCCTCCTGATGTCGATCCTTCAGCATTTTCTCCACCACACCACTGCGGCACCACACGTCAAACACCGTCTTCCCATGCTGATAGCCTACATCCTGCAGAGAAGTAAAAATAGACTGAGTGGATACAGATGAGAGACAGGTGGAGTGCTATCATTATAATGCTAATTGCGCTGTAATGCTACTCATAAAAGGTCAATGTAGTCATCATTACAGGTCTTCCATATTTAACCACCTCAGATGTTAACTGAATATGTCCCTTAGTTAGTTTAATCGTGTTGTTATGGTGAGAACTAGGATTAGCTAATCAGGATCATGCATTTTCTCTGTTTCTGTTTGAAAGCTAGTTAATGAAGTACTGGAGGTTTACTGCAGGAGGAAGGGAAGGTCTGGTTTTGTAAGATACGATATCCTTAACTGCTGTTACTAGAGTATTAATCAGTGGAACTGTCATAAAGGGTTTTTTTTTAATATTCTACACCTATTAACTTTATTAGTATGTCAAAATTGATGGTGGCTGGTAGATGGACCTATAATCGTACTCTGGCATCCACCCAAAATGCATGAGTGCATCACACTTTTTTAAATCACAGATCTCAATACTACATTTAATCACAGATCGCATTGTGATTTTATTTAGCGCATATTCTCATGCCACTAAAATGAATTCCTGGCTACACGACTGAAATGCAGAGCGAGGAAAGGTTGCTCACGGCGATCTCGTCGAACTTGCCAAACTCCAGAGTGCCGTAGCGGTCAATAGCAGGTCGGATGTACTCGCAGTACTCGCTGTCTTTTACCAGTTCCAGCTGACGCACGCAGCACACGTAGGCCAGCCGTGTCTGGATCTCCGCCATGTTCAGCACCTGCAGGGTCATTTATCACTGTAATAAATCGCATGCCTTATGGAAACACATTTTCACGTTACTGTTCATCACCTGGTGCCTGCAGGCCAGAACGAATAAAGAAAAGGCAATGAGGCAGAGTTTGCTCGCTATATGAAAATTCAGACCAGATGGTCATCACTACATTATTTTAGCTGGCGAACATATATTTTTATTACTACAGCCAAGTGGTGTTAGCTTGTTGCTGATGTAGGCCTACACTGCGTTATTTATTCTATGGGCTTCTTCCAGAGTCCTAACCTTCACTCTCTCCGCTAGAGGGTTCAGGCGTTTCCATAGCAGCCACCATCCGGATAGAGAGTCTCCGTAGTTGGTTAGGTTGGTCTCATCCTGGCTGCCCACGTCAATCGCAATCACTACTTTGGCACCCATCGAGCGAGCTACGTCAGCTGGGAACACATGGGTGTTATACATCATAAACCAATAGCTATTCGAACACACATGTCACCAAAGTGCAATCCTACCAGGCAGGTTATTGATATAGCCACCGTCCATGAGTAAGTGTCCATCTTTCGGGTCACAGAGTGGAGGCAAGTAGCCTGAGAGAGACATGCTGGCACGTACGTACCTCCACAGAGAGCCTAATTGTAAGAGACCAAATGAGTACACAGTTCATCAATGACCCACAGAACGTCAGGAATTGAAAAACAGAAGAATCCGAAGGAAAGGCACTGACCATCAGTGTGCACTCTCATGGCAGAGGCGGTGATATCTGTAGTGATGTTAAAGTATGGAATCCAGAGGTCCTGTAAGAAAGTAAAAAAAATAAAATAAAAACACACATACAGGCTCAAAATTAAATGGAGGCATATGGATAAAAAAGGTTACACAGCTGCATGACTAATCACAGCTCCAATAATGAGTTGATGAGCTTTCTCACAAGAAAAATCCAATCAGGATGCCGCAGAGACGAGGGACAAGAGACAATCTGGGTCCGCTCACAGGGAACAGAACCGAGCATGCTGAACATCAATAACTTTCAAGCTCAGCAAGCAAGAACACGCAAGAACAAATGCAATTACAGGCCTTTGTGATATAATTAACATTCTTGTACTGTACTGTATGTGCAAATCCCTTAGCAAGCTCTTTACTAAGCTCAGGTGCTCCACAGGTGGGGGACTGGTTTAAAGAGGAAAACTGCAATTGCAAGGAAATACTTGACAAGCCTTCACCTTCCTGCCAATCAATTAACCCTGTTCTCTCTGTTGACACTTTAAATGCCCGTGAAGTGTCTATTAAAGAAACAAAGGGTTCTGTTTGGGGCTGGAGCTAATTTCAGGGCCAGAAAATGTAAACTCAAGCCTTAAATAAAGAAACTATGGCATAGCAATACTGCAAATCACAGCTGTTCTAAGTTATCTTACAATTTAAATGATACTTGTATGATATACTTTTTGTAACACTTTATTTTAAGTAAGGAATAAAATCAGCTACAGGAAAATAATCAATGGCAACATGGTGTGATGGAGAGTCCTCTGTCTTAAAGACTTTCCCATGTCGGAAAACTTAAAGTTACAGCTTTACTTCTGATTGTTACAAAGAATTCTTCCAAAAATGCCAGAAATCTTCACCATATCAACAATTACACACATTTTTAATACATTTATGTGGAGCGTCCACAATACAAGTCCCTGTGGTAGTTGTTACTATAGAAACTATATCATATTAAAGCAAGTGAATTAATATAAACCAGTGATTTGCCCCTCAGATGGAACTACTGTCAGGGCTGCTGTTATAGAAAATTAATTAACACTTCTGGCCAATCAGAATCGAGAATTCAGCGTGATCTAAGATTCCCTAAACAAACATTAATTACAGCCTTCAGCATACAATAACAAAATCTAAAACTCAAAATTGATAAAATACACCATTAATAAAAGTAATTAATATAGTAGTAATGTTTTTTTTTTCTTTTTAAAAGACCACAACAGATTATCAGCATTTACTCATTTAAATTCAGATAATTTATGTAATGGATGGAATAACAGTGATTACTGTAGATATATTTAGTTCACAACTAGAACTAGAAACATCAATTTATATGTTACCTTATTACTTTTTAAACATTATTTATACTTTATTTTTGCTGAAGCGTTTATTTTTTTAATGTTAACTAATGCAGTAAGTAATGTTAGTTAAGGAAACCTTGTAGCTAGGGCTTAAAAAATGATATTGGTGCCTCAAGAAAAAACAGAATGCATATTTTCTCCACATGATAAGAGTGTTTAAAGAAAGACAGGGCTAAGCTCGGAGAAAGAGTTGGTATTTAATGTAGTCTATACTTGATTCAAAGACAAACCTTAATCTAGAGCTAAAATGTCCACACTATTTCCCACCTCAATTTGTTTGTCCTTAAACATTGCACCGATGCTGGAGTTAAAGGATGCCCCAGTAAACATGGAGGTCACTGGATATGTCAGGTCCAGGATCTTCTTAAACATCGACCCAAACTCCTAGAAAACAGATATGAAACAATGCGTTAAAAAATGATAGACAGTTAAAAACAGTACTGCTGAAATATATAGATTGGTGTTCTCACTATGGCCCATTCACGTGCTCTGACTCTCATACGGCTGTAGCTTCTCTCCTCGGCAAACAGCGCCCCCATCAGGGAGCCGATAGAAGTGCCTCCCACCAGATCAACAGGGATCCCTGCTTCACACAGAGCCCGGATGATGCCCACCTGAGAACAGCCTCTGTAGGGTGGAGAAGGTCAGTCAGCTGAAAATGTAATATCACACCAGTAACGTGCAAATGTAGCCAGCTGATTACTCTATCACATCCTAGATGATGACTGAAACATATAATATAACCCATGCCTGCTTCATATCATCTTTTCGCCCACCTTTAATATATTCCAGAGTCTGATAGGTAAAAAGCACAGACAAACAAAACACTATCAGCAAAGGATGCATAAACACACATGCACATCCAATTAGGTTGCCAAACTATGTATAGGGCAGAGAGTTCGAAGAAAATCCTAGTAAACAGAGAGGAAAAAAACTGAATTTCAGTGGACAAGGCAACTATTTTTTTTCTGCTGTGCGCCAAGCAACAGTAAGAAAACAGCATCTAATCATAAGCATTCCCTCCTCCATTTTTTTACTGACCAAAGAGACCACAGTCCTGCCCACTTGTTTTCTATTGACTCACAAAGCTGTACCTCGTGAATTCACAGGTCAAAGTTCACCTCGATAAAATTGGCACGAAGCGAAAGTAACTGGTTCAAGAAGCAAATACGAGCCTTTTACGTCCTACATCCTTTCCCCTCGGCTATTCTGCCTGGAGAAAACGTTTATTCATGTTTGTTCTGTCCGCTGCTTTAGCTGAAAAAGCCGATAAACATTGTTTTCATTGTATTTTACAAAGTAATTTTTTATTTTTTTCCCCCTTACCTCTACTATACCTCTACTACCCACTTGGTTAGGAAACCCTGAGCAGCTACTCATTCATGCAGTTATAACCACTCTTTACAACCGTGGTGAGCAGAAAAGCATCTCAGAGCACACATCAAACCTTGAGCAGGATTGGCTGACAGGAGTGGAACCCGGTGTGATTATCTGCTGTTGTACCCCATCTGACTCAAGGTTTGGCATGTTTTGTTTTCTGAGATGCTTTTCTGCTCACCATGGTTGTAAAGAGTGGTTATTTAAGTAAGCGTAGCCTTCCTGTCAGTTCAAACCAGTCTGGCCATTCTCTTCATTCACTTATCAACAAGGCATTTCCACACACACAACTAACATGTAGTAGGGTTTTTTTTGTTTTTCACACCATTCTGTGTAAATTCTAGAGACTGTTCCATGTGAAAATCCCAGGAGATCAGCAGTTCTAAATTGTAAATGAAATGTTGAATGTTAAATGCTAAACTGCTGGCACCTCTGGAGTTCATTTGTGTTAAAAAAAAAAAAAAAAAAAAAAAAAAAAAAAAACAGAGGTTCTGGTACTGGGACCACAAGCCGCTAGAAGTAAGTTTAGAGATCACACTGTTACTTTAGATGGTCTCTCTGTTTCAAGTAGTCTAACAGTAAAAGATCTCGGTGTGATTATAGACTCTAATCTCTCATTTGAGGCGCATGTAGATAATGTAAGCAGGTTAGCATTTTTCCACCTCAGAAATATTGCTAAGATTAGAAATATACTTTCGCTAAGTGATGCTGAAAAACTAGTCCATGCATTTATCACGTCCAGATTAGATTACTGTAATGCTTTACTATCTGGATGCTCATCTAGATGCATAAATAAGCTTCAGATAGTTCAGAACGCAGCAGCGAGGGTCCTGACTAGGACTAGGAAGTATGAGCATATCACGCCAGTCTTATCTACATTACACTGGCTCCCAGTAAGATTCCGCATCGATTTTAAAATATTACTCCTAACCTATAAAGCATTAAACGGTCTCGCTCCGCAGTATTTAAGCGATATGTTAGTACCTTACGTTCCGCCGCGCCTACTTCGCTCTAAGGATGCAGGCTGTCTATCAGTACCACGCATTGCCAAAACCACGGCAGGGGGCAGAGCTTTCTCTTACCAAGCCCCAAAATTATGGAATAGTCTCCCAGTTAATGTACGTGAAGCAGACACGGTCTCAGTGTTTAAGTCGAGGTTGAAGACTTATTTATTTAACCTAGCATTTAGCGACTAGTGTTTTTATCAAAGGAGTAGATCTGGGGGACTCGTGGATGTTGAGTTTTATCTCCACACGGTGACTGTGAGTGTACCTAACCACTTTCCTTCTCCTTCTGCCGAGCTACACTCCTGAGCTGCCGGTGATCCAGACCTCCCCCCCTTCACTCTGGACCTGTCCACCGGCAATGCTTCATACTGCCACGAAAACGCTTCAGCTGTTTTCCATGGACTACACCAACACACATTGTGCTCACACACACGCACACTACAGTGTAAACCCATATGAGGATGGGTTCTCTGTTGAGCCTGGTTCCTCTCAAGGTTTCTTCCTATCACCATCTCAGGGAGTTTTTCCTTGCCACCGTCGCCCTGCTTGCTCATCAGAGACGGCACACACACACACTTCACTTTACTTTTGTTTGTGTAAAGCTGCTTTGAGACAATGACCTTTGTAAAAAGCGCTATACAAATAAAAATGAATTGAATTGAATTGAATATTTACTGGGTGGAGAGTATCGCTGAGCTGAAATTAAATTGACGGTTAGACTAGTGGAAAATATTGAAAAGTCATTAGTTAAAATCAATCAGTGTGCCACAAATATGGACATGTGTCTGATTGATGATGGTGCTGGCAGCAGGTGCTGAGTGACTGAGCAGAAATGAAGAAATGAAGTGTGTGTATGAGTGTGTGTATGTGTGTTTGTGTGTGTGTGAGAGAGAGAGAGAGAGAGAGAGAAAGAGAGAGCAGTACCTAGCACCTCCTCCCCCCAGCACCAGGGCTATGGCGTTGCCTGTCAGCAATCGAGCCAGGCGAGAGAAATCAGAGTGGCGGTCTGGGGGCTTCTCAAACACACGCTGGTACATCTCTCTCTGAAAAGAGGAAAATGAGAGAGGAGAGCAGACGAGATTAGCTCACATATCTGTAATGACTGCAGAAATTCAGTGCAATCATATGGCTTTTGCTGCTGTTAACTTGAGATTAGCATTTACATTAATGGTGAAATTAGCATAAACTGGCTGTGTGTCTCAGATCAGGGCTTAGCATTAGTAATTAGTTTTAAAATGAGTGTGTTGGCTTTGGCACCAGTTTGGGCAGGCTCCTACGGCTGAAAACCCTGCGAGGGCATGACAGGTGCAGGTGTCTGGAGATCCAGCTGCGCATATTGAGCCACTCAGCTGTTCCTCTAGGTGGAGGTCCGTCCTCCCGATGCAGAAGCACCAGCTGCTTCTGAGCCCGAACTGCGCTGCCCTCCAACATCTGCTCCAGCTACAGCAGACAAAAAGACGCATATGAATGTTCAAAATGTCAGTGCTACTGAATTCTCAACAATGACTGGTTGAAAGGTGTTGATTAATTTTCTAAAACAGTAGCTCTGACAATAGTTTATATTAATGAACACATTCTAATACATTATTGTTTCTATAGAGATGAATTGTATGGTGTACTGCCCACATTAATGGATTAAAAAATGTGTGTAAGTGTTGATGTGAAATGAATTTTTCTGTAAGGAGAACATTTAATTCGTATTTTTTGATGGAGTCTCAAGTGTCAGGGGCCTTGTAACACTCAGAGATAAAGCTACTTTTAGGTAGGTGTTAAAGGCTATTTAACAAAGTAAAATCATTGAAATTTTCTGTAAAGTAACATTTTCCACTTTCCAGAACATTAAATGTAACTATAAACAGATAAAAAGTATGATGTGTCATTCTTTACTAAATAAAAAAATGTTAATTGTTGGCAAATTCATGTGGTATAAGAGGAATAAAACCCGTCAGGATGTGCTGTTATTGGAAAAGAATCAACTTCGGCGTGGTAACAGTAGCTCCACTTCGCGTCATGGCGCATCATACAATCCCATCATTATTATTTTCCTATAAGAGCATACGCCCAAGTGTTTTATTCCCTACTCATCTCTTAATAATTAATATAATAATGATCTGCCTGTTAGTGGTTAATTAGCTCCCAGTAATGCTATTGTTACGTTTGTTATTGTTGTTGTTAATGCATTGTTGATTGTATTGCTTTATTTATTTTCTAAAAGTTATGCTAAGAAAGCTCTTTCAACTGAGAAAAATCAATCGAGGACATTTTTATACTTAGCACGAATACTCAAGTCTGTACCAAGGTACACATCACAGGCCTTAAAGTTAAATAATGTTAGATCTTGAAAGTGTTTATTCTGTCCATGTGCAATTTACATAATTTTATTGCAATGCTCAAGAGTGTCATTATGGCTTTGGAAGCTCTTTGACACAAATTGCAGATGTCAAGACATCAACTCCTATATTGCAGAACTTGTAATATGTGAAAATTAAGCATGTTTGGCTCTAGCTGTAATCACTGCCTGTAATTTTCAATATCTAGACACTGAGTTAAACAGGCAGGTGTAGTAGTGTAATGCTAGTGAGTAGGATATCATTTAACACTTATAAAAATCACCTGGTTTATGTCCAGTGCTAATTGCTAACACGTTCCATTTAGAGACCTGACAGTGAATGCTCAGCGGGCACATAATAAACACACAATATACATGATGGGTCTCATTTATCAGTCTTCAGTAGTAAAGTTGTGTATAAATGTTTTTGTAACCCAAACTAAAATTCCTTCAACATGGTAATGCTGATTTACTTCTTACTCATGTGTGTATGCTGAAAGATGCCAATCAGCTGAATGGTCATGTTCATGACACAGCTGATTTACAATAAGTGATGCCTACAAAACTCCATAAAATGCAAGCTGACAATGACAAAATGATGACTACATGGTAAAAGTGTACTTCCTCTAAATCCTCCAGTAATGCAGCTCAGCCACTGCAGCTACCATCAGCTACCACAGACACTTTTCCTCTTGTTGTGAACCGACATTATTTTTGTCCTAATTGAATAGCTCGGGTCATTTTTCTTAAATTATGAATTTGTTTTCGACTGTGTTCTTGCAAGTCATTGATATGAACCTAAATATGAAATTTTCACTAAATTAGTGTGAAGCCAATCAGTCGAGGTTTACACTAGTGAGTTTCCTTATACATAAATTTTCACAAACTCAGGAGCTCTCATATTTCCAAATGTTTTTCTGATATTAACTGAATTTTCACATCTACCACATTTCTTGTGTAAATGCTCCTGAGAAGGATTTATGAATAAATTTGTTTGTATCCAGCTTGATAAAAGAGGCCCAATATGTATATGATTCTATGAATTTTGACCAAAAGGCATTTTTTCCAACCTACAAGTAAAAAAATCAAGTATTTTTCATTCATTTTTTTTCCTGAATTATGCATATTTCAAGCTAAATTTAGACATAACATGGCTGAAAACTTTCAAGCATTTATACAAACCCTGTGTGATGTTGAGTGTGTATAATGTATAGAGTGTGTGTACCTCTCCTACAGTGGGCTCCTGCTCTCCCAGACCCACAATAAGAATACAGTCGGCCTGGCGGATACAGCGCTGGGTCCACGGAGTCAGCGTGCTGTCTGACTGGTACACAACAATCCTGTGGATGTCCTCCTGCTGGCCCAGCCAACTGGAGAGCCGATACTCATGAACACTGGATATGAGACAGGACAGTACAAGTCACAGAGAAATAGTAACTGGAAGAAAGACGTAGTGCTACATGAATGTATAATACTCATGAACACTGGATATGAGACACGACAGTACAAGTCACAGAGAAATAGTAACTGGAAGAGAGAGGTAGTGCTACATGAACGTTGGATGAATAACCAGGCTGACCTGTCAAGTGCTGCGGCACCCAGGCGCTGTTTGATGATGTCACTGGTCAGGAGTAAAGTGGGGCCTGGAATAGGGACGAAGTCATGATCATTTGTTATCTTTTGGCTTATTAAAATGCCCAATCTTCTCTTTCTCCCCCGATAAGTATAAGTATATTCTCCACTCGAATGTTTAATTTGTCACCCATCTGTATCGTAATATAAGTAACACCTATTAAAATGATTTTTCAACTAAGCCAAACAGAAAGTTGAAAAATATTTGCAATTTAGCACTGATCCATTTTTATTACAAATGTAAAATGAGACATGGACTTGTATAAGGCTGTGAGATGAAGTTACCAATAGCGCTGAGAGCGTGCTGCAGCTCCAGGGCAAAGGATGTCATGGGCACGTCATCAGAAACAGGTAGGATGGAAACGGTGGACAGGTTGGAGACAGGATTACCTGCATCCCACTTACTGCCAGAAGAGTGCAGACCCAGACCATGAGCTGGGGGGGTATAGCCAAGAAAGGAGAAATTTAGGGTGGAAAAATAATAAAATAAAATAAATTAATAGATGTTATAAATATTTAGTAATATTTATCAATGCTATACTATTATCATTATTATTATTATTATTAGTAGTAGTAGTAGTAGTAGTAGTAGCAGCAGTAGTAGTACTAGTAGTAGGAGCAGGAGGACGAGGAGAAGTAGGAGTAGTAGGAGTAGTAGTAGTAGTAGTAGTAGCAGCAGCAGGAGTAGTAGGAGTAGTAGGAGTAGAAGTAGCAAAAGCAGTAGCAGTAACAGTAGTAGTAGGAGGAGGAGGAGGAGTAGTAGTAGTAGTAGCAGTAGTAGTAGGATGGAGGAGGAAGAGAAGCAGGAGTAGGAGTAGTAGTAGGAGTAACAGTAGTGGGAGGAGTAGTAGTAGTAGCACTAGTAGCAGTAGTAGAAGGATGGAGGAGGAGGAGGAGAAGCAGGAGTAGGAGTAGTAGTAGTAGTAGCAGCTTTACTAGTAGTAGTATGACAAAGGTATAAATCCTATACAATTCTGTATTATCCTATAAAAGCAATAAATTGTATAACAAATGACTTTTACTATGATTATGATTACTGCTACTGATAAAAGATACAAACATACTGATATACTGACAATATTTTAAAAATTAAATAGATGTATACTTTTCTTTTTAATCAATAATACAGTACGATTTCATACTAAAGTCTAAGGTAAAATACACCTGTTTCTCCCTGCAGCTCTTTACACACCTGATAACGGTCCACTGACTTGCTGCATGTTTCCCAGGATCTTCTGACCGAGGAGATGAATCAGCCTAGTCACAACCTTTGTTAAAAAAAAAAAAAAAGGTAAAGTTTAGAATGTATTTCCCTCTGTCTAAGGTTACTGTGTTATTACTGCTGATTGCTGGAACCTGAGGGTATTTTCTTTTGATGGAGATCAGTGCTCCTTCAGGCAGCTTGGCCAGCTCGGAGTCTCTCACTGCGTGAACTGTAGTGGCTCGGTTCATATGGGTCAGAGCTTCCACCTAGGAAACAATGTAAGGTTTCAGACGGTAATAGGGATCAGGAGACTATATTAGCTTCTTACTATTACTACTATTAACAGCAAGAGGACTCTTACCACGCCAATGAGGTCACCTCTCCCGTACTCTCCAGCCAGCTCTTTCTTCTTGTCCTCCCTCATGATGACGGAGCGCAGACGACCACTCAGCACGATGAAGGTGCTGTCTGACTTTTCACCCTGCCTGAGAGATAGAGAGACAGATACAGACTCAACAAACCCAACAGTTAATACATAGTAAGGTAAGCAAGCAAGACAGAAGTGGAAAAGTGGTTTAGTAAGTTCACTCGTCATTTCAGTCTTGGGCAAAGTCAATTTTTTTTTAAAGATAGACAGATAGAGAAAAATAGACAGATAGAGAGAGCAAGAGATGGTACCTATAGACGGCCCTTCCAGCCTCCACTGCCATCCAGTCCAGCGCAAAATCAATCTGTCTGACGAAGGGCGAGACTCTGCACACCACCGTATGAGCCACATTCAACACCACCTGTGGCTCCTCACGCATGATCCTGCATGTGTGTGTAACATCAAACAGTCAAAACACTCATACACTCCATACAGTGGATACATTTATTAGCTAGTCCACCACACAAGTGTAAACTCCCGTGTGTTGCCGAGGCCCATGTTGTGATTGCCTAAAAACTGTCAGCTATTGTAATATAATAATGGATGTCTAGCTAGTTAGGTAGTTAAGTGCCGTAACACAGACTAAATCAAAAGAATGAGCACGAATTCTTTGGAAGTGGACGACTGTGTAGCAGTAGTACTTATCCTATTCTTAAAAAAAGTTTCTAACATGCCTGTAACCTCAACTATCAGCAAGTCGTTGATGAACGTTTCGGCTATGAGCTGTGGTGCTGTCTCCTCACATTGCACCTAAAAAGATATCATTTGAGACTAGCTGGTGTCTCCACTTGGTATGTTTAATCATGAAGTCACTGCATTAGCTGCATTAAGTCAATAGGAAATAGTTTTTTCTATCTCTGGCTGTTGGAGAAGAGAAAAACAACCCCTGCATTCATTCATACGCACACATGTAATCTATGAGACATCTCGGGATATGGTGTGCAAATGTAAAACAAGCAGTAAACGTTGCACTGTGATACCTAATCTGTTAAATGCAATTCCAAGAACCTCACACAGTGATTCTGTCTCCACAAACAAAACATGAAGAAACCATGCTGTCTAACACAAAACATAATAAATGTCTGATTTCACTCTGATGGCTCAATGCAGCTTTTACTCAGTCCAAACTCTCAGTAAAATGTTCACCCACACTGCTATCCATCCAAAACTGTTTGTCAGATGCAGCCATAAGACCTCCAAGAAAAATCAATGAATGACATTTTTCTAATATTAATCACCCGTGACCTTTGGCAGAACAGTTGAGACCAATATCTCAGGACTATTACTCACATGAGCACTTCACTGCACGTTAATATCTCCCAGGAACAGACCAAGGGGGTGTATCATTTATGAGTGAATCACTAGCAGACTCTAGGAACTCAGCATTGGTAGAGAGGAAACACAGGTGGTAAACATCTCAAGTATTTATTTATAACATGAACACTAAAAAAAACTGACAACAACAGGACGAGACATTGCGCTGTATTCAGAGTTGAGTTAAGCACGCATTTAATACCAAAATCGAACACATAGCTATTAAGATTGTAGACGTAACTCTGGACTTGATGCTACTCAGACAGTCGCAAGACTTATGAGACTTATACATGGGGGTGGAGTTTGCGTGTCTCACTTACATGTGATTCTGCCCTTCGAACTATTTCTCTTGCCTGATATCATCTCACCAATGTCTGACAGTGTGATGTGACCACAACACCTCATGCTGATACTTATCTTTTGGGATGTAAATAAACTCAAAAATCTATTGGACGCCATTTTAGGTCAACATTAAATACAAAACAATAATGCTATTCATTTAATTATATTTTTATTGGATAAAATTATAAATTAAATCGAGCCGTTACATTTTATCCATAAAAAATTTGTACAGATAAGTGCTTGGTCAGATTATCCTTCAAACCATGCGCAGATTAACAAAAAAAAAAACAGGCATTTTTTAAAAATTGTTTTGACAATTCAAAATAGCAGACTGAGCGCATGACAAAATAGCCAAGTAAAATTAACTGTCAGTGCATGATATAAAATAATAAAATGCAAAATAATAAGTTGTGCTGCATCAAGTGTTATTTTATAAGCTGCTGAATAAGCCATATTGTTAAATTAAAACCAATTTTGCATTGAATAATGTGATAATTATTAGATATTTATTTCAATGCTTGCCATCTTCTCATACATCATTGCATTAGCTTTTATTTTTTATTTTTAAATCGTGTCTTACATTTATGGTGCATTGTATTGCATTTGACAGCAAAGAAAAAAAACATAATATGCTTCTTCAGTCTGCATTTTCTATCCCTGATTTTTTTCAGGCTTAAAGGCAAGTGCTTGTGTTTAAAGGCAGTAGTCTTGACCATGCTGCAGACGCTTCTACTCAAGAAACATCTGGCAACATCAGAGGCATGAACTACATGCAGATGATTTGCGTAATCTAAATGGGGTGCCCAGAGAATTGGCATGTGCGTAACCCCAGTGTGTATATACATAACTTGCACCTTGAAATTACTGATGTAACTTTTAAATTCTGGATACAGCCCATTATACATAACAAACCAATCATGACAAATGTATGGGAAGTCAATAAAATCTGTCAAAAGATTTCATTTAGTGAGATCTAATTACTGGTTTGGATGCACATTGTTGCCATGGAGATATCTTTAAATACCTTCAAAATTATTTCATAAACATGTGCAGCGAAGTGACATCATGTCAAAGCGACATTGAGTGATGGGTAGAACTGTAAAAATCTTGCCAAAGAAAAAGGGTTATCATAGAGAGCACTTGCAGAGATGTATGCAAAAGCTGAACCATCTTGTGTGTGTGTGTGTGTGTGTGTGTGGTTACTTACTCATAAAAGTGCGTTTTGGAGATGGATAGGAAGCTGCAATCACGGTGAGCGCGCACGCTGAAGATGAGCGGTTCTCCAGTGAGCACAGCCAGGTGACCCACCAGCTCACCCGGGTGAGTCACAAACAGGCACAAGTCCTCTTCTCTGTCAATCATCCGCTGGTATACATGGAGCATGCCAGAGATCACAAACTGCATGCTCACATCCTGAAATATGAGAAACGAAAATCAACAGAGTGTGAAATGTTGGGGGCCAAATGTCTAACTCTAAAACTTATAACTGTCTGACAGCCTGGATATGTAACCATGTAACCTCGGGGGCCCAGGCTACCGATTTTATCAACCCTGCTTTAGGTAGAGCATTTTACTGGGCTTAGAGAGTGTATATTACATGGGAACTATTTAAGGGTAAATGTGGTAAAAGAGTAAAAGGGTCATGTGATACAATTTGATCATTGCTGAGATCATCCAGACGTGAACTGTTTAGTAAAACCAGTCACATTTTAAAAAAAAAAAAAAAAAAAAAAAAAAACAGTCACAACAAACGTAATATACGTAACTCAAGACAGATGTATTACAGGACAGAACTAAAAGAAGTCTGACAGCAGTTGAACTCCTGGGTTGAATATCACTACAGACCTGGTCTCCTTGGTTTGCTACTACACTTCCAGCCTTCACTTGTCTCAGAGTAACTCTGCCTTCCAGAAGACTTGGGTCCTGGAGGATAAAGACAAATAAAATCAATATTATTATAAAGCCTGAGGCATGACTCCACACTCACAGAATTGTATTTGTTTAATTATTTTTGCCTGGAGCTGAATGATCTTGAGCAGGTCTTTCTTGGCAGCCTGAAAGATGGCGTTGACTTTGTTGTGGTGGACGTGGCCGGAGTGCCCCCCAGTGTCAGAGTAGTGGTACACCGCAGAGGGAGCAGGCTGCATGGTCACGGTTTTCTTCAGAATTGACTTGAGAATACAGAAAAATAACATTCAAGAAAAACACATCTATAATTTGTGTTGTCAGGTTGTAAATTATATGTGAATGTACCTTATACACTACAGGATTTGAAGAGAGTTCAGTTTTCTGAACAGTCATTTCTTCAAAGGCAGTGTTGAGATCACTGCCTCCTGCTGTAGGAAGGAAAAATTGTGTTTTAAAGAATTTAAAGAAGTTTACACTGGGAAATAAGTTCTCACTTAGATTAACAGCATCATCCACATCAATCTCTGTCTTATGTTAACATTGGGGGGGGAATAATTGCTGATTATCAGTCAGTTCTGTTGGTTGTACTTGTCTTTTATCAGGTTTTATTTATTTGTCAGCTGTCAGCTGTATAGAGTATATAAGCATGCTTCTCCGTTTTGATGATATTTTGGTGCAGGAGCATCATGGCCATTTTGATAGCTGGTACCTGAGTGTTTTATTTATATATATATATATATATATATATATATATATATATATATATATATATATATATATATATACATACACATACACACATATACATACCTACCGTGTGTTTGTGCATTCATACCCAGTGTGTATATATATCAGTCTTAAGTCATTTCACTCAGGATAGACATTTATATAGCCTAGTTTCATGTAAAGTTCAGTAAATATGTCCAAGTCAACTTTGGAACCTTTTAACCTCAAATCCAAGTCTACTTCTAGATTACTCCATCAACGCTATACAGGTTTTCTCAGACGATTGGAACAGCCTGTAATCAAACTACCTGAAAGTGAGCTTTCTAATGGAGTGGACATGGAACGAGATTTCCTGAAGGCTGCTGAGGGACTCTGCATCAGTCTGGGCTTCCCATCACCTGAAATGACCAGAATCAAAATTACACTTCCTTTAACTGAGTCATGGGAAGAAAAAAAAATACTCAGAGTTGTTGTGTTTCAGAGGTTCCCTTTAGGGCTGTGACAGTATATACTGTGATGAAAACTAAAACAGTTCCAAAATAGTTACCCTATTAAAGTTATTAAAGTTATATCACAAAAATGTCATTTCCAGATATGGCAGTTCCTGGGATTTTTCTGTCAGTTTCGATTCACTCTGCTGCCCTGACCAGAGGCAAAACAATAGACTTCTAGCTTTTACACCTCTGAATAAGACATTCTGATTGATGTGAAGTAGCCACAGCCAAAAAACTAAAAAGAAGAATGTGCAGAAATTGTTACTCTACACACATCAATAACAAAGAAGGTGGATGAGTATAGATCTATTAATGCATCTAAATACACTTTATTTTGTAAAATTGTCTTCAAGTGTCCTAATATGATCATTTTGTCCTCCCCTAGGACAAACAATGCATTTTTTCTAAAATTTACATAAGACAAACTAGGGCTCACTAATTCACCCAGTATCTCTATCTCATTCCTAGAGATAGAGGTGCGAGGTGAGAATACACCCTGGACTGAACATCAGTCCATCACAGGGCACCTGTTTTAATAAACCACTTAAGTAACAACAATCCTCTAAAGAAAAGTGTAATGTTAGGTTGCATGATTAACACATCATGAGTTGTTCATGCTGCTCCACAAAACTAAGAGGAGCAGACAGACCTGCATCGGTTTGCTTCTCTGTGCTTCCGTAAGCAAGTTTCTCAGCTATAGCTTCCTCTCCAGTGTGCGAGTGTCTGTGATGGCTTCGGCCTGGGCTTCCGTCACCCAGCACCCTGGCCACATTCTCTAGAGGAACGGCCTGACTCCCCTGAGACACACAACACACACATCTGGATGTTTTAACAATCAATATACCAGGTGAAAATCAGAGAAGACAATAACTGATTTGCACTAACACTTCAGTGTTATACAGTATGTCATTTAAAAGTCATTCATTTTCAATTTGAACTTGATATCGCTATTGCTATTGATATCAATGAAACACCTTTCAGTCAGCATGTTTTCATGTGCATGTCGAGTGTAATACTGCGGCTCTGACCGGGTTAAACAGCTCGGTGGTCAGCCCCAGATAGTTGTGCAGGGCGAGGAAGGTCACTCTCTGCAGACGCACCATCATGATCTGTACAACATACACACAGTAGGAATCAACATACAACATACAAAAGCTGTTTTGTAAATGGTTTGAAATTTTTTTAATGGATTTCCGAATGGGAGCGCCCTTGTTTACTCATCTGAGTATTATCCATTCAAGCTGTAGTTAGTGTGATGACTGTTGGTAACCAAATGTCTTCCAATTGCAATGTATTTCTATCTTTTCCTGTCAGTGCCTGGAAATAGGTTATTGCTCATTAGGAACTGTGGCTGCTTGCTTTCCAAATGTAATTCAGTTAACCTTTTACAGAAGCTACAGCCTCACTATGGGAGTTCCCCAGGGCTCAGTTACTGGTCCATCCTTTTTCTTATTGTATACTTTATTACTAGGCTTAGTGATTGATTGACATGTCTTTAAAATTTGGTCAGATCTTCTGAACGTCTTCAGTAACTGCTTTATCCTGGTCAGGGTCATGGTGGATCCAGAGCTTATCCTAGGAAGGGACACACTCTGGATTGGATGCCAGTCCATCTCAGGGCATCATGCGCACACACACATTCGCCCCTAGGTGCAATTTAGGGTAGATAATCCACCTACTGCCATGTTTTTTGAGAATGGGAGAACCCAGAGGAAACCCACATGGACAGGGGAGAGCATGAACCTGTGAAACCTCACATAGACAGTAACCCAAGCTCAGGATCGAACCCTGGACCCTGGAGCAACGTGAAGTGGCAACACTACCCGCTGTACCACCACACCACCATCGTTCATTGAAAAACTGAATTGCATTCAATTTGCTGTGTGGAATAATCAGTACCTGAACGACTCGGACCAGAGTTTCAGGATATTTCTCAAACACTGACTGAAAGGCTGCAGCAGGGAGACGGAGCACGGTGGATGGAGCTGCAGCACGGGCTGATACTGTCTTATAGGGGGCTGGATATCCCTATACAGGACAAATACATGACGTCAAACATCAGAGTAGTAGTTCAATAAGAAGATCGTGTGACTACAACATAGCAGTGTGCTCTGATGAATCTTACAGTGATGACATCCAGGATACTAAGCAGACTGTGGACGCTGTCTCCAGGCAAAACATGCTTTACCACCAGCTCTGTGCCGTCCTGAGAGGAAAGAAGAAATTGTTTATTTGTTCTCAGCAACAGACAATACGATACTAAACATAGGTCACTATATGCTTATCTAAGGAGAATTGTAAGCACTTCTCGATCCTGTCTCAAGTTTCATACAGGAGAGTTATACTAATTATAGAGCCAGTGCCCCATAGCTCATTTCTACCCAATTACAAACATTCAGGCTTTTTGTGAAAGACATATTTTTATATTTGCCTACATTAACCGCTGCTTTTTTGTGTCTACGGCACTAATAGTGATCAAAGTAATCAAACAACAAAGTCCGGGTGTCTGAATGTTTTGACTGGAAGTATATACGTTTTGACCTTCAACTTTGACCTTGCTGCTTTTTCAAGGTAAACAGTTGTAGTTCTTTCAACACCACCACGAACCCTTTGAGAGATACACACACGTACATACTGTGCACTATAATGTTGCAAAATTTTCTACCCGTACATGCACTGAAGTTATTTCAGATGGCCCGGGACTTACCATCTGATTAACACAGAGGTCCAGTCGGCCGTTCTGCACCACATAGATGCTGTCGTCTGTGTCTCCAGGCCGGAAAAGTCCCTCTCCCTGCTGCAGCTCCACGAACACCATGTGACGGCACAGCTCCAGGAACAGGGGCTTCTCAAAGTGACCCAGAACCCTGGGCACGGCACGGAAGAACACAGGAGACAGATTTACAATGGTCAGGCGAGGCAAAGATTACGTATCTGAGCTAGTCACTTGAAATTTGGGAGTTCAATTCTGAGAACTGCTCAAAAAACTGATCTGTTAATAATTAAAAAAACAGTACATTTAGAAAACTTCTTTAAAAGTCTCTAACAGAGCCCACCTGACGTTCTTCAGCATGTACAGGACCTCAGAAGGCAGGTGAGAATTTTGAACGTCATACTCAGTCAAATCTGCCTCCAGAACTGACGGAGGTGGCTCTTTGGGCTCAAGAGTGGGTGGCTCCCGCCGAATACGCAATATCCTTATTGGATAAATCAAAGAAAGCAAGTGCGACACAAGAAATTTGTCTCAAATATTTAATGGCAATGGTTAATAATATCTGGAATACACATTGAAAGGGTTATGTACTTGCGTGCAATTGAAAGAACTTTGGGTCTCTTTCTGGTTCGTTTTTGAGACACTGGACCTGAATTGGCTGGGGAGGATAACGTCTGCACCTAAAGCAAAAACACAACCCATTTGTGTACAAGGATGTGAAAATATGAGAGTTTAATACACACAGTGTTTATCTTTCATCTAGTCGTACATCTTGTTAATCACAGTTCTGATGCACTTTCCTGAGTACTGGAATATTGTCAGTGGTTGATACTTTCATAAATCATTGGTATTCACTGTAATAAGTTACTGATGGGACGTTAAAATCTGTTTTTGCACTGATTTGGTTTCATTTGACCTCCTTTTCCTTGTTAAATACTTTACATTTTTGTAAATGTTGAATCAAAAATCTCTGAACTTACAGTTTTTATACTGCAGCTTCAGTATTTTGTTTGCCTTTTTTTAGCAAAACCTCTTTGAAATTAAGATGTTTTCATGACGCATGCAAGTATTATAAGTGATTTAATATTTTTGCCATATTGCCCACAATAAATGAACAAAAAATATTAAGCCTTTCTTTGAGGCAATATCCACAACAAGGTGTACCTTTCTCATTATTTTTCGTCCGTAAAACATTACTTTATCCCTTTTCCTGAAGCGATACTTGGGGGTTCCAGTTTGCTGTTCTGTAAAACAGTGAGTCCACAGCAGGCAAACCATTTATTAGTACAAGAAGCCCATTGTAAATATCTCATAGCAGACAGCATCAAGGGAAGGTGACTAGACTTGTGCTATAATCTTGAAGGGCCTTCATTAATACTGAAACATTATCAAGACCATATGTCCATCTGGTCACCTTAATATATAGACTTATTACTGACTAATAAACGTTTAAGTGGCATTAAAGATTGGCATACGTACTTGCTTTGTATCTTCTGTACAGCAAGAATATGATAACACTAATGAGTGAGATAGCAGCTGCCAATCCAATCAGCACACCAGTCCACTGAAACATCAGAAACATACAGCAGGATATTACATACTGTAAATTTTAAACAAGTGACATTGATTTAAATGAATGTGATATCTTACCATACTGGTGTGCATCTGGTCCTCCAAAAAGTACAGCAGCCGAGCCCTAATCTCATCTCTGGAGGGCAGAACGGCCTAATGAACAGAACCCTCAGTGTTATCTGAGCCAGCTAAGGAAAACATACACTCACACACTCCTAAAGGTATACACTAGCATGGTATTGTGTACTGAGGAAAGAACAGAAAGCGTACTTGAAACTTACTTGAAACTTAATGGAAAAATTGGGGGCATGCTGGGATAGAAAAATAATCAGTGATGGGGTGGTGGGATGCAGCCCGATGTGAAGCGAAACTACTCTTACCACCCCAAAGTTGTTTATTTGACTACAAATGTACATCCTGGAGTATTTTATTCCTCTTATGCCACAACAATTTACCAATGATTACCATTTTTAATTTATTAAAGACTAACACGTCATACTTTTTATACTATATTAATAATGCCTAACATACAGTAAGTCAATATAACATCATGAAGAGTGTCAGGTTAGAAAAAGAATTATAATATCTCTTCTTAGGAACGCTGTAGGCACTAACACACTACAATACAGGCTGTATGTTTGGTAACACATAACCACAAATTCTTCCTTTTGAAAAGGTCATTCCCCCAGCAACTCTTGTTAGACTTCCTTTGTAAGTGAGTTTTGAGTAGTTTTCTATTCTTTTCTTAATCCTGGGAAACTGTTGACAGTTTTCTCACCACACACATATGCTAAAGATACAGAGAATAGAGACTAGCTTCAAAACAGAATAATGGAGTATTAATTTACTTTCCAATGTTCGGTGGAGAAATTAGAAATTCTTACTGGATAAATACTGCAACTGTCCTCTTCTTGTTTCCCGTCCATTACTATCACAGAAAAGAAGATTACATTCAGCATGTTTAGGCTTGCACCTATCTCACTTCTTTTCATTTTTGATATACTGTTATCAGAAGTACATGTGTACAAGGAATGTGCCTTAGTGCCAGAATCAACACAATTTGCTCGATAAACAATATGCAGTAGTTATACACAATATACAATCACTTACATAACAGACTGTAATTTTTAGAAAACATAGTCCTTTAGAGTGATCATCAGCAGGTGTTGCAAACAATTGTGCTACAGTGCGCTACAGTTTAGTCTTAAATGTCAGTCCTATTAAATTAAACACAGGGGCTTGCATAATTATTCATCCCTCTTGAAATTTTTCCACATTTTGTACTGTTACAACCTGGAATTGAAATGGACTTACATCAGGAATCTACACAAAATGTTGAAAGTATTGATTGGAGTCCACTTATGCGCAGTTAGAATTTCACACGGTCTCACCTTTGGACAACATAGTCTCCAACTCACCTACCAGCATGTTATTGGGAGGTGGAAGGAAACCGAGAACCCAAAGGAAACCTCTCTGGCATGAGAAGAACATGCAAAACTCCACAAAGACAGTTTGGGGAAGAACCGCATATGGGTGTTATGGTCAGGTGTTCACAAACCTTTGGCCATATAGTGTATATGTCATGAATCTTCACAAAATAAGCCATATTGAAACAATGGCCCATAATATTTAAATAATTCATTTAAAAAGTGTCTTGTGATCTCACCTATGGACAATTTAGAGTCTTCAATGCACCAACTGGCATGTTTTTGGGAGGTGGGAGGAAACCAGAGAACCTGAAGGAAACTTTCTTGGGTACAAGGACGCACAGTAAGACAGTAACCTGAGCTCAGGATCAAACCAGAGACCCTGGAGCTGTGAGGCACTAATGCTACAGGTTTAAAAGGGGTGAATACTTATGCATATTTTCTGATACCCAGGACCAACAAACTCACAACAACAACCAACAACTTTCTGAGAGCTACTTTTTCCCAAGTTATGTAAAACTCAAGAGGTGAAATGATGACGTGATTTAGGACAATCTGTGTCATGTTAGTTAACATATTTAATTCTGGGAGTGTTCTTAATTTAAATTGGAATAAATTACCAAATCTGATCTAATATTGATCAGGTCTTTTAGGCCAGTATTTACTTGGTGCACTATGACCCATGTCTTGATGTTCTTATTAAAGGTTTGGTGAAGGAACCCAATATAAATAGTATATACTATGTTGTAAAAATCATCAACTCAAAAACAACGTAGACTCAATTTAATACAAAGACCTGCTACACAGTTTTAAACAGTTGGGGTCATACGTTTACTTACGCCTTGCAGAATCTGCAGAATGTTAATAATTTTTAAAAAAAATAAGAGGGATCATAAAAATTTCATTTTGTTTTTTATTTAGTACTGCCCTAAATTAGCTATTTCACATAACAGATGTTTACATATAGTACATATCGGTGTAAATTGTTATTATTTTGTTTAAAGATCTTATTTTTTTCATTTAGTACTGCCCATCAGAAGCTATATAAGATATTTACATGTTTCCCAGATAACAAAATAATAACAATTTACACCAATCATCTTGTTCAAAAGTTTACACCCCCCTGGCTCTTAATGTATTGTGCTGCTTTCTTGAGCATCAGTGAATGTTTGCACCTTTTGTAATAGTTGTGTATGAGTAGCTCAGGTGTCCTCAGTGTGAAAAGCCAGAGCTCAACATCATATAAGTTGGAAAGGGGTCAAATATGCAGAAGATGCTAGAAAAGCAAATAATGCGCAGGACCTTTAGGATTTTTCTGAAGAACAGTGGGCAGTTTAACTACTCAGGACAAACAAAGTGACTCATGAACAACTATCGCAAAACATAAAAACAGCTGTTGATCATCCAGGTAACAACACACAGTAAAAATCAAGCATATGTAAACTTTTGAACTGGTTCATTTGCGTAAATTCAGTTATTATTGTGTCTTGTGGACTATATGTAAATATCTGCTATGTGAAATAGCTTATTCAGGGAAATACTAAATAAAAAACAAAATGCAATTTTTATGATCTCTTTTATTATTATTATATTTTAATTATTAACATTCTGCAAGGTGTATGTAAACCTATGAGCCCAACTGTATTTCTTCCTGTAACAGAAGAATGCAGGGTCCATGATCTGGCCTGTCAGTGTTCAGTGTAAGCAGACCCTCAGCACTGCCGTGTGTGTTTCAGGGGTCAAAGTAAAGTCAAAGTCAACATAAAGTCAAACTGGACCTTATGAGAACAAACTACAGTACAGCTGAGATGTCCAGAGCACATCTGGTGAGCTTGTGGTGTGTTTATTAAAATGACAGTGAGTACAAATTCAACTTGGAGGTCATCATCACTGTGTACACATAAACATGCCTGCACGCGCGACCAAGCCGCTCTATAAATACTAAACACAAACAACAACAAAAGTCACTAGCATTCGAGTTACAGATTAATGTCCCAGAACAGTTCTAAATTTAGTGAAAGATTTAAAGAGATTACTTACTGAATTTTGTTCCAACCCCCCGCCCTCCCTTTGTCAACACTATAAACTTGCCTGCTTGAATCAATACACGCTGTACGATTTCCCCCCCCCAACCGTTTCCGTTAAATCCCGCCTCCTGCTCAACGATTGGTTACTTCTTTACACACACAGCTTTTAACTGGCTAACAGCCTGTGAGTATAATGTAATAACCAATCGTGACGCAGGAGGTAGGATTTGTCAGAATATGGGTGGAAAAAAGATTTTAGTGTCTGATATTTCGATTGGGCTGTGGGAAAAAGGTTTTGACCAATAAGAAGCGAGTTCTTTGAAACGCCCATTCCGGCAGTTCACAAGCAGAGCTTCATTTAGGATACACGCTTTTCAAGGTGAGTGTGGGCTAAATAAAACAAAATGAGACATATTATATGTAATTATTGTTTTAATTGTGTTTTTTTTTCTTTATGTAACATTTACTTACTATCTTATGGCGGCTGGTAGGTTTGTTATTGTTAATATTTATAGACATATTGACAGCTAAAATGCTAACGCTAACTCACAGCATAGTAGTTTACTAGATATTAGCAGGTCTCGCGAGCTAGGTGTTTTTCTGAAATTATTATTAATTATGAATTATTTAAGGCAAGACGGTACAGGTGAATAGGGTAATGTTTGTAAAAAGTAAATAAATAAATAAAATATATCACAGCATTTCTTGGTTGTTGATATTTTTATAATTTTTTTTTCAATTACCTTTAATTGTTTGCATCAATTTATGCAAATGAGGCTTCTTCTAATTAAATGTACCTTAATTTTCATATTTAATAAAACCAAAAATTTAGTGAAGACACGCTCAAGAAATAGACTTTTACAGAATTGTCTATAATTTATAATGCCTGTAATTTGTTTTTTTATTTTTAAAATGTTTTTTTGTTTGTTTTTTTTGCCATTTTCTCAGTATAAAATCTAACCTAAACCCAACAGTTATCAACAGTTTGTGAAATTCTTCTGTAGTATCATATTAATTAGGTATAGGCATGAACATGTTTATGAATGCAGGTCATCTAGAAACTAAAATGTTTGGTTCTGAACAAAGAAAATTGTTAATAAGTTTGGTTTGTAAGGTTTATAAAGGTATATCATAACATAATGATGCAGAAATTGACATGAGGAAGCCAGCTTTTCAGGACTATATAACATGACATCATTCTGCCAAGTGGGTGGAGCTTAACAAGTTTCTAACTCTAGATTTAAAATTAGATTTATAACTTGGCTTGAGAATATTCTTGGGAATTTTACCTGGATAAATATAACTTTTCATGATTTGTAACAGTGTTAATGCATTAGTGATTTGATTTTGTCTTGAATCCTAGGTGAACTGGTTGGGGAGGTGAATAAAGAAAATGGGGCTGCTTTCGGCCCTGACTCGAGGACTGGTCCGGGGAGCAGACCGCACAGCTGAGTTCACCAGCAAGCGCGGCCCCAAGACCTTCTACAAAAGCCGAGGAGCCATGCCGGCCGGAGTGCTCACCTCCAGCAGGAAGTTCTTCCCTGTCCGGGAGATGATCCCCGAGTTCGTTGTACCCGATCTGCAGGGCTTCAAGCTGAAGGCGTACGTGTCGTACAGGAGCCCGCCGGGTACAGAGCAGCCCATGACTGCTGAGAGCCTCTTCAGCCAGGCTGTGGCTCCACACATCCAGAGAGACTTAGAAGCCAGCACATTTGACCCACAACAGCTGGAAAAATACGGCTTAGAGAAGACACAGGACGGGAAGCTGTTCAAACTGCATCCCAAAAACTTTGTACGTTAAATGTGCTGCAGTGACGATTGGACTGTGAAGGAAAAACGCTTTAGGATTTCTGCATGTAGACACCGGTATTGTACTATTGAAACCACAATTTGTTTAATTAAAATTGACCTCAAAATACAGATCATATTGGATATTGGTGCATTCACTGGCCAGGAACAGGCTAAATATCAGTTTTCATCAAGTCCCCTAAAAGCATTGGTAAAAAATGCTTTATTTATATAATATCTTTCTCTAACTCAGAGATAGAATGGGATAACAAAATGATTATACGCAATAAAACTTAACAAAGAGATAAAATGACAGTCATGATATGTCAGAATTACACCCCCAGCTATACAATGGGTGTTAAACACAATGATGATTGTGCATTGATTGGCGAGACAAGTCGAGGCAGGCAGTATATACTCAAACTGCTTAAACCCTATTTCGACAGTAGTACTTTCTCTGCATCCAGACGCAAATGCAATCTCTTTTTAGCACCCACTAACTAACTAACTGTGTCTGGATAAGCTTTTAGTGATAAATAACAGTCTAGGACGTCTCAAGTGTGAAGAGAGAGTTTGTATTGAATACAAAAGAAACAAGTGACCAGGAATGTCACATTGAGAAAAGATATTGGAGTTTGGTTTAGTTTGTTAATGGTAGCTTACATCATGGTGTAAAAACGTAGTTCTCAAGGTGGGGTCATTTTTTTTTTTTTGTAACAGTGGTGAAATTTTTTTTTTTTTACAACCCATCATGATCAGTGTTTTTACACTTCTAGTCACTAGCTCATAAATAATGTCAATTTGGACCTAATCTGTTCTGTTTTTGTAAAGTTAATGAATAAAAAGCTCTATGGCTCTAATAAATAGCCAGAATATTATTGTACACAATTAAATTACAGTCCAAGGGGTCCTTGGCTGAAAAAAGTCCCAGTACTTCAGTAAATAGTTAACAATAGTTAACTAAATAGTTAACTAAAAGCCATCACACACATACTGAAGCTCCTTCTCTCATGGGGCCCTTTCAGGTGACAACCAGTAGCTTCATGGCCTGAAATTCTGGGGTGAACTTCTGGGTGGAATCTAGCACTGATCTGTAAATCCAGCATATGGTCCTATAGGTCCAGTACGACTGACATTCAGCCGAGAATATCATCAAAGATCATTCAGTGATATATGTACCACATTTAATGGAAACATGAAATAAAAACAGCTATAATGAAAAGTGGAAGCCAAGTGAACACTGCACTCTTTCACCGTAAATAACAGAAAAAAGCACAAATAAGATATACATGTATATAATGTAATTTATTGATATTTTTGTGCATTTTATATGTGTGTTCTGTGCATAGATGATATAAAAGTATGTAAATATTCCATGTGGAGGAAGTGACTGGAAGATCTATAAGAAGCCCCGTCTGAATGGGACAATCTAAAAAAGGTCCATCTCTGGATATTTATTAGCTGTAGTATCTGTTCAGTTCGCAGAGTACCCTGTCTGTTCTGAAAAGAACCCATAGTTGCTCTTCTGTTACTGCTGCGCCCATCCAAAGATAAACACTCAGGAAGAGGGAGTAGGCCCGGTCTCTGCTGACTGCGTCTCAGTCTCTGGACTCCAGTCCCATCTCCACACATGCAGCATGTGGTCGTAGAAGGAGCAGGACGCCAGCAGGCAGGATAAAGAGGCCGAGTTGTCTCCGACGCCGGGGACAGGAGCCGGAGCCGAGACAGCAGTGGTGTGATCAGGGATGTAGCGTCCGCACTCGTCCTCCAGTGAGGTGTCGAAGCTGGCGGTCGGGGATTCGTACTGGATCCTGAGATGGCCTTTGGGCTCTGTGAGGGTGAGGCTAGCTGGTGTCGTTTCTGTAGGAGGCGAGGAGGGTGGAGGGCCGCTCAGGGGAAGCCGTGACCAGTCAGCTCCGTACGCTAACGAGTTGTGAAGGATGTAAGACGCCAGGATAGGACACGGGCCTTCATTTCCGTCTGTTAAAGCAAACATGGAGCGCTAAGAAATAAAGTACAGCTGATAGAAAAAAAAAATACTTTAGGTTCTACTACTGTCAGTAGAATCTAGTTGATATCATGTTATTAACAACATAATCAAAATAATTTTCAATACCATTTCCACCATGACCGTGATAAAGCAGTTAAGTGAAGAATAAAACATAACAGAGTGTGACGTTATAGAAAAATAATCAACGACGGGGAAGGTGTGATGTGTCCTGAGATGAAGAGGAGTTACTGTTACCACCCTGGAGTTGCTTATTTTCCAATAACAGCATGTCTTAAAGTGTTTTATTCATCGTATACCACAGCAGTTTGCCAACCATTAAAATATTATTAGTGCAAGATACATAGTGCTTTTTATCCATTTGTAGTTGTGATGTTGTGGAACGTCCATGAGACAAGTTAGTCCCTGTTATAACTTATAACAGCTAGAAAAAGTCGTTCCCTCACCAGCCCCTTTTTCTGTCTCTTGAAGTTAACAAAACAAAATCGCAGCTTGTCCTGTTACCAAGAAAACACAACGTGAAGCCTTTCTGGTCTTCACTTGACGAAGCTCCATCCCGCGAGCTTCATACCAGACCGCCAACGTTTTTGTTGGGTCCTGTGGGATCCCAGTCCTGAAGCACGCCTCTACCGTAAAGCATTAACTACGCTTTGTGGGTCTCTCAAAATCGCATGAGCCAAATTAAGACAACAATTAATTAGGCTACAGTATAACTTGTTTGAAGTGATTTATTTAGAGAGTTTAGATGAATATTAATTTGAGCTAATTGTTCACTGCCATTAGATTAGTTTGTGGAATAGCACCTCTTAATATTTTACTGTGTTTAGTACAGGCTATTTTAACGTTACAGATCGTGGAGCAAATGGGACGTCCTCGGAAACTAAAACACACTTTCCGGCTTACCCGCAGCTTGCTGGCAGTGAAGAATGTGAAAGTCGTTGTGCATGCACGCAGCCAACAGCAGGTGTTCATGAACAGGGTGCCACTTCAGTCTCCACACTCCTCCACCCACTGCCGTTTCACTGAGAGGCTGTCGCATGTTCCTCCCATCCCATAATAGCACGTTTTCATCGTAACTAAAGCAAACACAAAAAGGACACAGGAATAAAGTAATACGATTCAGCAGTGTGGACCGTGTTCATTCTCCACGTATGTGGGAGTGAAATTAGAGCTGCTTTACCTGCCTGTAGCCAAGATGTGCTCTCGATGGGGGTTGCTGTGTATGCTACACACTCCCATCGAATGCCTGTGAAGGAAGACGGAAACAGTAGAATCTGACATGACAGAAATGATAGTAGACACAATGATGACAGATCTTTGTATCTGCAGTAAAATGCATGCAAGTGTCACCTTTTACTGGTGAATGTAGGGGAAGAGGGACCCATCCTCAGATCCCAGCCCTTAAGCTTGCAGTCATCACCACCTGGGACATCACATTACAAACAAATGTTTCCTAAAAAGAACTGACATTTATATGAACTTTATCTGATGAAATCAGATGCTATTTAATTTTAGGCGTACTTGTAATGATTAGATGTGTTTGAGCGTATTCATTTGACTTGATAAGATTCTCGATGAGGCAGTTTTACTGCATTTTGTAAGAAACAGCCTAAAAATCTGCCTATTACTGGTGAAGTGGGCGTGTCCAATTTGCATATTCATAGATTCCGACTATCTTGAGGAGAGTGTAGGAGCTTGTGTGCCCTTGTTTTTTAATGATGTCAAGCCAAACTATTTATTATGCGATATAAAAATATTTACAAATTGTTCAAAATGCGCCAGCTAGGTTTTTAACAGGGTCTAGAAAGAGGGATCGCATTTCCCCCATACTGGCATTGCTTCACTGACTTCCTGTTGAGTTTAGAGTTGATTTCAAAATTCTTCTTTTTGTGTATAAAGCACTGTCTGGTCTTGCACCAAAATACATCAGTGACCTTCTTCACCCTTCAGTCTCCATCCAGAGCGCTCCGATCTTCCAATCGATTACATTTGTCTGTCTCCTGCGGTTGATGTAAATCTAAGGGTGATTGGGCTTTTCCTGTGGCCGGACCCAAACTTTGGAACAGTCTCCCCGTTCCTATGAGATCTGCGTCATCATTAGCTATTTTTTAAATCTTCCCTTAAATCATATTTTTATTCTTTCGCTTTTGAAAATGTCTAGATGTTGATGTTATTGTTTTTAGTGTTTTACCTTTTTCTATTGTACAGCACTTTTAAAGTGACTTGTGGCCAAGTATGGTGACCCATACTCGGAATTTGTGCTCTGCATTTAACCCATCCAAGTGCACACACACAGTAGTGAACACACACCCGGAGCAGTGGGCAGCCTTTTTTGCTGCGGCGCCCGGGGAGCAGTTGGGGGTTCGGTGCCTTGCTCAAGGGTCTCACCTCAGTCGTGGTATTGAGGGTGGAAGAGAGCGCTGGTCATTCACTCCCCCACCTACAATCCCTGCTGGACCTGAGACTCAAACCCACAACCTTCAGATTCACCTTCGGGTTGCAAGTCCGACTCTCTATCCATTAGGCCACGACTGCCCCCAACTTCTGATCAACTTATGTCGTGTTTAAATGTGCTTTATAAATAAATGTTAATTGATTGATTGATTGATTAAAAGGTATGATCTTCAAAACAAGTTTATATACATGGTGTATATAAAGGGAAAGATGACAGGATAATGACAGCATGACAACAGAAAAGCAGGCCCACTCATGTCTAACCGGAATAAACCAGCTGCGTATCCCAGTAACTGAAAGCCGAAATCCAGGCCTCAAAGTCATGAGCTTTCCACTGAGACACAGCACTCAGGTTATCCTCAGCCAGAGACAGCACCGTAAGAGAGCCGGTCGAGTCACTGGTCACCACCCGGGGGTCAGAGCTGTAAACAAACACAGCAACAGCTTAAACCAGGTCAGCTGGTATCGTGTGTGTGTGTGTGTGTGTGTGTGTGTGTGTGTGTGTGTGTATAGAACAGGATTAGTTTGAAAGCGCAGAGCCTCTTACCTGTCACCTCTCCCTGTTGACCAGTCCAGTGACAGTGCTAATCTGTTAGGACCCAGCTCTGTGCTTAACACACGCTCCAAAGCACACCTGCCATCCTACTCAACAGTGATGTCAGATACGCAAAGGACACTTAATGTGTGCGTTTAAACAGCAATCAGGGTAATATTTCTTACATCAGTCTCTCCATCAGTATACACAAAGTAGGTCTTACGTCTCACCTGCGTGTCTTTGAGCCTGTGCAGTTGGATTTCTCCGCATGCTGTGGCCATTCCCAGCAGGGGGCGCTCGTATATCTCTGTATGACACCTGAGGAAGAAGTTTGATTAATAACAGCGACTGCGTTTACATGCACATCAAATTCTGTTTATATTCAGGCTGCAGCCATATTCCGAATATGATGTTTATATGCGTACAGGCATCGGAATATTCCTGTATACATGGTTGTTGTAAATTTGCCCGAGTTGCCGTTCCTAAATACCTAGCCCACAGCTAAGCATCTGTTAGCACCCACAATTCCTTGTGGAATGAGCATGTGCATATATTCAATTTCAGTGGATTTACTGAATAAGGTGTTTACATGCGACAAATTTCCAATTAAAACAGGCATAATCCAAGGATGGGAATCGGAATATTATTTTAATCTGAGTTGGACAATAGGATTGTGGTGTTTACACGACTCAATACTAATTAGAATATTGCCAAATTACGATTAATATCAGAATATTATTGTGCATGTAAGTGTAGCCAATGAAAGGATCTGGGTTTTTTTTGTTTTTTTTTGCCAAAATTTAAATTTCCAAATGTAAAACTTTCTGAAATTTATTTACTCAGCCAAAGCTGACAATTTTGCTAAGCAATGGCACTGATCGACTGCATTTTGAGTAGGTGGAAAGTTGCGCAAGAATTTCCACAAAGATTTCCTTTAAAGTTAACCAAAACTTGTTTGATGTTGAATAATAAGTAGCTGGATGTAGCGAACCTGCAAAAAAATGCATTAGATATTACAGAAACAGGTATAAAAACATGCCTACACCTCCAGCACCTTGTAAATCGCTGTTGCATGGTCTGAATTTGGATACTGGAAAATGTGTCACGGCTCTTACCATTTATGACACAAGTACACTCACCTGTGTATGTTCACTACTAACTCAATACTTTCACTAGTTTTAAAGCACGTCATCCGAGCCTAGCAATTTAGCATACAAAGAAAAGAGGTGTGGACCTACAACTGACCCCTGAGGAAATCCTGCAGTAAGGCTGTGAGGAAAATAATACACGGGAAAGATTGTTTTTTTTTTTTTTTTTGGCTACTTTCTAAACGTGCCTTGGCTTTCCTGCCTATAAAGATCACGTTGTATAAGAAGGCAGTTTAACAAACACAGCAGTAAAAGCAGACAGTCTGTTTGGTGTGCAATGTCTCAAATCTCGCTAGTTAAGTGTGATTTCCTCACACAGTCAATGTCACTCTACATTCATACTTTGATCAGGTTGTTGGACGGCTATGTGCAGTAGTGAAACGGACATAAGCGTAATCACTTTAGTTCGTAATCAGATAGCAGATACCTGCGCCAACACATCACCATCATCATCACCACCATCATCATCATCACCACCATCATCATCATCATCACCATCATCATCACCATCATCATCACCATCATCATCAAAACAGAGAAGAGCACTTAAACAATCTGTACAGACGACAATCGACAAGTTTTAAACGTGCAATAGTTGATTTTTTAAAATTTCGAACTTGTACAAATAACATGGAACATATGTAGGTGATGAAAAAAACAACAGCAATGGTTCAAGGCGTGGCTTTAGCAGAAGTGTATTAAATTGCTGAGAAAACCTGTTTGGAAAACCGACTTCCGGTCCTTGTTTGTGTTCGGATGAACCTCCTGCCAGTCATTTTATAGACACTGGCTGTGGAGCTGCATGAACACAGCAGGATTGGGGAATGGGCTAAATGCACTAATCTTACCTAATGCACCTTTAAAACATTTACACAATCATGTGATGATCAGGTCCGAATCAAGCTGCGATCATTTCCCCACTGATGATCAGTGGAGTGAAGAGATGATGATGATGATGATGATGATGATGAGGCTCGTGTTTAAATGCCTCGAGTGACTTTTACCTCAGGTGACGAGACAGAGACTGATGTGGATGATGCTGATAATCAGCACAGTGAACTTCTAATTTGACACTAATGTTTTTCCATAAGTAGATTAGATGATGTGTGTAGAGGTACGCCGGGTGTCTTTCAGTGCATGTGGAATGAAATCTTTCACTTTTGGAGGTAACCAGACTTTAAAAAGTTAGAATTATACTTCTGATTGAGAGATGTGCACCAGATATGCATATTTCAGTCCAGGAAAATGTGGAGTTTTCATAGCTTGAGTAGAAAATGTCATAATCTGATTATGTGAAGGGTTTATCCAGTCCAGTCCACCACACACACACACACACACACACACACACACACACACACACACATACCATTTCAGATCTAGTATAGCTGGAGTGTCAATGCGCTGGATCTCAGTGAGTGGAGGAGTGAAAGATTGTTGCTGGTCAAACTGGAACAGGTAGAGGCGACCAATTCTGCTGGGATTCTGCAAACACACACAGAGCATTAAGCAGAATTACAGGCTGAGCAACAGCTTCATGATGCTGAAGCAGTTTTTCATTCCTAACTTCTCAGCCTAACTCACTTTCTCATCGTCTTTCTGAAGCTGGTACGTGCCACAGGCTACAATGTGGGCGTAGTGAGACAGGGGACACCACTCCACCGTGTCCGCACTCAGCTCCGTGTCAAACACCTGCAGGTTGCGGGTTCTAGAGGAACCCATTTCACCAAGTTCTGCATGCTACAGGACGCCACGCGCTTGGGGAAAGGCTCCACACTGTACGCATGCGCGAACATGGTGGGGAAGGGAGTAGGACGGCGAAGGCAGATCACGTGATTGATGTCATGTCAACGTAGCGTCGTGGGATAGTTAAGCTAGGATTAAAAAAAAACAAAAACTAATGGACAGAAGAGAAGGATATCAGCGTGCAAATGCTCGTTTCAGTTTCAGATGTTGATATTAAATTGCAGTTTAAACTAATTTACTATGTAATGTAACGACTCGCATTTTATTACCAATGCTAAACAACAGGCATTGTTTACAACTGCAATGAAAGAACTTTTACTTCCGGTAACCATTTCGCTGGCATTCATAAAATTCCCACTCTGAGGAAATATTGAATATTAAGCATGACCAAAAACCTTTAGAACTTATTCTGGATTTTTTTTAAAGTATTTTTGTTTTGTTTTGTTTTTCCATAACAGAAAATAGTTACCGGCAAAAGGTACTTCCGGGTCACGTGGCTGCCGCTCGTATTTACAAACGTCATTGTAGGTATAACAATGCATGTTCTGTTAATTGTGGTGTATCTATTGTAGTTCTGTGGCTTTGGCATGGATCAGGTCGTTTCTCAGTCCAAAAGTGTCCTTTGCACCTTGACAGATAAGAAGGATCAGTCCAAATATGTCTGTTTTACACAAAAGAAGCCTGCAGGGATAATTATTGGGTGAGTTGATAATGCAGTACAGAGGATAAACTGTCTTAACACAAGATCATTAGGTGTTTTTTTTTTTGTTGTTGTTATTTTATTTTATTTGTTTTAATTAGGGAGGTTTCACCAGTTGTGTTGTGATCTCTTCCTCAGACTGAGCAATGGTGAAGCTGTTTGGAAAGCAGATCTGTCAGAGGAAGCCCTCTCACAGCTTGTAAGTTCCTCTAAATCAGGTTTTCTCACCATTTTGCAGCCAGAGACCTCTTTCACTGACCTTCATACCATCACCTCGTATTGATTTAATCAGAATAATACAAATATTCTAATACTGAGCAACCATGCACTGTCATGCAGTGGATGCCACATTTGCATACCCTGGTATTTAAATGGAAAATAGTTGGGCATATATTATTTAATCATTTTTCTTACTAGATATTATGAAGGAACATCCATGAAACCCAACACTCTGAATGTCTTGTTGGTATAAATTAAATTCATTATTTTATCCTTAAGGGTGCACAAACTTTTGCACTTAGCTGTATTTATTTATTGGAATTGTTAGATTTTTAATCCTGAACTTTCCACCCACAAAACTCAGAATATAAATTGTGTATTTGAAATTTTGGATCTTATTAGAAGCAGTTTTCCTAGTTTTATTAAGATGGCTTCAAGGTAACATTATTTCTAATTGGTTTTAATTTAATGAGCTTTAGATTAAACCCAGTTCATTTATGTGACCAGTTACATAGACCTATAACTACAATAACTAAATATTAACTATTAAATAGCATGTATTCACTATAATCACAGACCACTGGTTATGTGTCATGTGTCTACAGGGGTTTCTGGACCACCATGACTCGTGATACTGAAAGTATTAATATAGTTTTTGCTTTAAAAGTGTGAAGAAGATAATCATCTTCATTTTTTTTCTTTCCAGAAGAACAAATTATCATTGAAATCAACAGAAGACTATGCCCTGAAACTAAAGTAAGGTTGCTTATTTAATTAAAAGAAGCACCATGATAGATAGATGATTGATAATAGATTAATGAGCCTTTATTTTGCTCACTCTTGGGTTGACCTGGTTCTCTTGTGTGCTGGATTTAGGAGTGCATGCAGGAGCGGCAGTGCGTTTGTCTCCCTGCAGGAGGATAACGCTGTGCTTCACTTCAGCTCTGAGCCTGCAGACCAGAATGTGTCTTTCTCCAAGCTCACAGATCAGGAGGGAAGGACAGAGCTCAAAGATCTGCTCTTTAAGATGGCGGACAGTCTAATGCAGCAGGACACTACAGGTATATAAAGCTGTTCAGTAGAACTTTATCTTTAAAGTGCGCTGTAGAGACGACAGAAAACAGGGCATATTCTTCATATATTCCTTAACACGTCCAAGATAAACTGGCATACACCTTATTTACTAATCGTGGGAGTTCCAAATGGGCTGATTCAGTTCTTTGAAAATGCTTAAGAACTTGATTAGTATAGCCGGATTGCATTGTTTCAAATTACAAATATGTTATCTAGACTTTTTGTAGAGTGTCTAAGGCAGATCATACAGATAAATTGTTGTCAGTCAGTCAGTTGTCAAGTGTCGCCAGTAGCACCATCTGAATCTAAAGGCCAGGTTTTGTACCCTGATAGGAGCCACGTCTTCATCAAGCCCTCTTAAGACCCCACAGAAGAAGAGCATGGGTATGTAGAAGTGTCATCCTGCATCCTTCTTTTATATGTAACATTCCAGATGGTGAACAAGTAGGCTACATGCTGAATAATGGCAGCTGTGTTTATTTAGGATTTGAACCCAGGAGACAGCCCACTGGCCCAACGATAGCAGTAAAGAAACGCCTTCCAGGGGATTCACTCATCAACCCAGGAACAAAACGGTGACTGACTTGAACAAATTTGTATGAACATTTAGAGTGGCTGAATGTTTATAGCATTTAGAGCATTTAACATTTAGAGTGGCTGAATGTTTAAAGGAACATTTTAGGACCTTAACAAAGTTCTGGGGTTCTAAGCTGATAGATAGGTGAATTGTTTAGCAGACTTTTTGCTTATTCCCTGTCAGGTAAAAGTCACTGATTTTGCATTAGAGTCTGATCTCTATTCTGTGAAACTAGAAGTTTGGTGTTAAAAGAGTTGCTAAGATATGCCCTCACTTCCTGTTTGGTGACTTAGCCATCAAATTCATTTGCAGGTTATGGTCAAAACTTCCTGCTTATCAAAAATCTGAGAAACAAGCTTTGTTTGGTTTGGTCTCACAATGCTGTGAACGAAATTTCATGATGATTGGATGAAATTTGTAGAAGATTTTTACTTCTCTTAGGCTGAGGTCCTTCAATGATATCCAAAATTATGTCTGAACACATCACACCATTGTGAAGATATGCCCTCACTTCCTGGTTGGTAATAATAATAATAATAATAATAATTATTATTATTATTATTATTATTATTATTATTATAACAAAAAGTGCAATAATAATAATATTGATTATGATAAAAAGTGCAATACTACTACTACTACTAATAATAATAATAATAATTATTATTATTAATATTATTATTATTATTATTATTATTATTATAACAAAAAGTGCAATAATGATGATGATGATAAAACGTGCAATACTACTACTACTACTACTACTACTAATAATAATAATAATAATAATAGTAATAAGGAAAATATTAACCATGGAAAACATTTCTCACTGGTTGTTTTGCTTTTTGCAGGAAGCGCTCTGCTATAGGAGTGGCCTTTGACGATGGAGATGACACATGAATCTCCTGATCCTGACCCTATGACGTGACTGCGCATGATCCTGTTTTAACCCTCCAACACAATCAGTGCAATTACTACAAGTCTGACTTTATCAACTGAAATAATTATTAAGAATGATTTTTAAACTTGCATGATTTTAAACCTTTTAAACCTAGTCTGAAATAAACAAATGTGCTATTTTTTTAAAAGGAGCTAACATGTGGCCTTTTTTATTTTTTTATAAGACAAAGAAAACACAGTTCAACATTTTTTTTATTTCCTGTTCATATTAAAAACACCTGAACAGCTCAGCACAAGAATATGGAAACGTAATCATCAGAAACGAGCTTAGAAGGCAAGTCAGTCTGTTACAAGTCAGTCTGAATTGGAATTCAAACAAGGTTTATTAGCATGGAAAAATCCACACACGAATCATATCCATGAATATGCACTTAATTAAATGACGCTTGAAAGTATTTACTCCCGGGTAAAAACTAAATCTTAACCCAAATCACTTCATTAAACGTCCCTCTTTGTTTGCTGGTGTCTTAATAGTAATATGCTTTCTGGTGAAGTAGGATTAATCAGCAGATTTGAACATGTGACTCTTATTTACAACAACATTAGCAAAGATGCAATTAACTCACATTTAGTTCATACATCGAAAAATATGCTTCATTTTCCCTTTGGTCATATCACATGAAAATAAATCACAAAGATGCCCAGGGGTCATCCTTATGTACATATACCAAGCGATTCCTTTTCTTTCTTTCGTTATTTATGCTTAAAATAGAGGATACTGTATTTAAAAATGAGGTTTTCTTCACAGACCAGCGTTATGCTAAAGCGAGAGCACTGAACAGAGTTAAACACTCGAAACACTATAGCACAGCTCAAACAGTTCTGTACAGCTTCCAGTAACTACAATCCAGCACACATCAGGACATCAGTTTTAAAAAGAACACATTGTTGTTGGTTTTTTTTCATGTCTTTAGCACACAGTACAGTGCAAAATGAATTACGGGTAAAATAAATACATCGTTATCAAGTAATCTGCACAAATGCAACAAAAATCTCCTGAAATCTATCCGTTTTTAATAAGAGTGAATCAGAAGTTCACCTTTGGCTTCACAGTGAATGCAAAACAGTTAACGATTAAATTTCTGTCTTTCTAACGTACGCATCACCTAAAAGTGAGAATAACGCAACTTTACGTCTTTGCGATGACTGTCATTGCCTGTAATTACACAACGGACATTCAAATGAAAATATACAAAGTGCTCCGTTCATCTGACAAAATGGGAAATTCAGGACGCTTCACTGAGGCACCGCTCTGTGCAAAAAAATATTTTCATGCCATTTACATTCACTAAACATTCGACGCCGTATTCATACCGTCCCCTGTGGCAGGGATGGACCAGTTTGACGACCAAACTCAAACCAGTATTTCAATACACGTCTCCTGTAAAGGTGCATTTGTACGTTGGGAATTGTACAATTTTAAATATACGACATACGCCTTAAAAACATTTCAATCAATAAAATATAGGACGTACCACAGGCTTGACTATATAGCATGCTCTCAAGGCAGGTTCAACATATTAACAAAGGTTAGATCTGATTTTACAAAAAAAAAAAAAAAAAAAAAATCATTATATCAGCATTTCAGCTGAAAAACAAATCAGTCATAAAAATAACATGATACAAAGGTGGAACCCCAAACGGTCGTCGTTTATCAGGGATGATATGTTATTTCATGACATCAACAGCTGTATAGCGCGAGTTCAGAACAGCATGAACCTTTTTTTTAGTCCTTTTAATTGTGTTAAAAAAAAAAAATCTGTACCATGTATCCGTTGAATAAACTTTTTTGATCCCATCCTAAAAGAGGGATATTCTCCATAACCATTTCTCCAAAAACGCAAAATCGCTCTATAACAGCACCGCGTCTGAGGCTCTGATCAGGAAGCCTGTAGTCTTCAGGAAGCCTGTAGGCTCGCTCCACTAGCACAGCGCACACGGATAAACAACACGTCTCTTCTCTTCTTAAGGCCAGACAGATGAACCCACAGAGAAAGCAGATTAGGAACATCTTCCCTTGGTCAGATGAAAGTCTTTACTTGAGGCTGTGTTTTTCACGTTTCTTTGACGGAGGTCGCTGTTTCAGCAAAGAGTATCTGTGTTAAAGGACAACTGCACCTAAAGGATAAAAAAAAGAAAAAAGTATTAGAGTACCTCATTATCATAATCAATTGTACTCTAATTCAGGAATTAAACACAGTGGGGTGTGCTGTTTTTGGAAAAGAATCAGTGACTGGCTGGTGCCTTAACCAAAGTGTTGTATTCCTCTTATACCATAACAGTCAACGATTACAATGTTATTTATAGTACCATTTATAGTAACATTTAATGTTATAGAATGCCACCAAAAGAAGTACTTACATTATACACACCTATAAACAGTCATTTTCTCAACAGCCTCTCTCTTTTCTCTCTCTTGAAGTTAACCCTCATGCATAGTGTCCACACTTACGTATGGACACTCAATTTAAGGCTCTTTTTTATGCTTTAGGAAAATGTAAGATGTTAATCACCTCCAAATCACTTGAGAGCATTACTGTAAATTAACGTAAACCTCTGTAGCTCTCTAGATTATTTGTCCTTGTCAATCTTTACTAAAGTTCTACATAAAATACAGACATGTATATATATATATATAACTAGTTAGTTTTTTGTTTTGTTTTTTATTTTTATTTTTTTAATTAGTTTTGTTTTTGGGAAGATGATTTTTTTTAATCTTCTTGCATCATGCAACAGTCCTGACCTGAATGTTAAAAATTTTAGACACTGTAAGATTTGATTTTTTTTTATTATTATTATTTCAGGCATACTGAAATTTTAGCCTTTTTTACTCACTGACAAACCATTTACTTTTAATACAAGTAATATTTAGACAGATATATTCATAGCTGATGCAGTTTTAAGTTTTAAAAAAATGAGAGAAAATATAAAAGAATCTGGATATATGTATAAATACTGGGCGTATAAATAATTTGTGAATGAAATAAGTGTTAAAAAGAAAAAAATGCCGCTTGTCATGTGACTGAGAAATAGCAAAAATGGCAAACTAAATAAGCATCTCCTTACAGAAATCTTCATTATATCAATGATTATATGTTTTCTTTGTTAATTAACATGTTTTTAATATGTTTATTATCAGGCTTAGAGTACGTGGAGCATCTGCCATACAAGTCCCTGTGTATGAGCTGTTTCTATAGAAACAGAAATGATAATGTAGTAGAATTAGTGCTTTAGTATAAACCTGAGATTTGAATTACAGCTGGGACTACTCTCAGAGCTGCTGATATAGAAACCAACACCTTCTGAACTTTATATACTGTAAGAGAAGAGTAGGAAGGTTTACCAAACACATGAGTACTGCCCTGCTGTCACAACAAAATTAATAATAATGAAAAAGATGTGAAAAGCTTTATTCGACTCTGCATGTGGGCCTCTTTGTTTTGTACTGTGACTCACTGGAACGAATATTATATGAATAATATTGACGTCCCACATTGAATGTGAATGTGAATTAAGTTTGTGTGAATTACATAAAAGCTGCTTTACTCTAACACATGCTTCACTACCATGGAAAAAATATTTCCGCAAAGATATATTTCAAAACAGATCAATCTGTTGGAAAGGTGTTATGGTGATGGAAATGTTGCGCGTGCTCTATGTGTATGTTGTATAAAATCGTGCTCTTCGTCTCACCCTCTCTTCCTCAAAACTGATGAGTCCTTCGTCGTCATCACTCTCCAGTTCCTCGGGCTCCTCGCTGACCAGAGCGCTCAGCTCGGTGTTGGTCGTTCGGGGCAGCAGGATTCTCAGCAGACGCTGCAGGGGCGACTCACTGCTTTTCTTCGGAGAGATCTCCTGCTGCTCCAGGTTGTCACTTTGCTTCTTGGCGAAGTTCACAAAGACCTACGAAAAGGATGGAATTTATAGAGCAGTATTTTAATCCTGATGAACTGCTGCTTAAGTGCTCAGGGTTTGGATAAAATATATCACAATATTATAATATCACAATATATAAGTTTGCTAACAAACGCCCGTCAAAACAGAAGTTACCTTTAAAAAAAAATGATCATGTCTACAAAAATTAATGATTTAGCATTGAAAAGGAGAATAAAACAAAGAACTCAATGCAATGCAATGCTTTCAGAGTTTGTAATTGTTGCTTTCAAAACGAATTAACTATTTTGTACAAAATAATAAAAAATAAAAAATAGTATAGTATTTCTACACTATAGTAGGGAAAAATATCACTATTCACATGCAACCATTTATTTCTCATTATTAGTTACAGCTAAATTGTAGCTCATTGGACTTTACAGTATAAGAAAAGAGTAAAATGAATAAAAGATTTTAACAACAGGAAGTAGTTATCAGATAAATGAAATCAAAAGCAAACAGAAAAAGTAAGATGAATTAAGATGAATTAGAAGTGTCATGGATATGCTGGAACTAGCATTAGACTACGATTCCCATCAGCCTCAGCACCGCACATGATCACGTCACATGACTGGTTACATCTGATTCATGTTTTTGGTTAATTATAAATACACTGGTATTTAAGTCACGTTTTGCACAACACTTTTGTCCTTTGTTTGTCTTTCTTTGTCTCGTTATGCTTTCATGTCTCATGGGTATGTTTCTCAGTCCTTGTATTTTGCCATGAGTTCATAGTTCTTGTTTTGTTTTCGTCTTTATTAAACTTGTATCTGCACTTGCACCTGCCTTCATCTCTGTTTCATGACAAAAAGTGTTAAAATACTTAAGTCACATGTGTTACATTTTCGCTCTGGGTTACATTCTGCTTACCGAATTGATGCTACTCATCATATACACAGCTGTACAGCTGTGGATGTTCTGTTAATCACATCTACTCAGCTGCACATCTGTCATTCCATACACCATTTTCACCATACATTACACTAATCATTCATCTTTCCTGGGGTTACTACTCCATTATTGCACTGACACTTTCACATTTAATCAGAGGACTTGTGTGTGTGTATTTAAGGCTATATTCATTGTATATTCTATACTATATTTTATCATTTTTTACTGAATATGTTTGTTGATATTTATTATTCTGAATACTCTTGTTTTCAAACTCTATCTATCTATCTATCTATCTATCTGTGTCTCACAGAATGATTAAATGCCAGTGTTACAGAAGAAAAGCCGAGACACTCACGTTATCCAGGGTGGTCTGGCTGACGGAGTAATCCTCGATACTCAGCACCTCCACCACCTGCTCCATCTTACTGAACACCTGAGCCAGAGAGATATTCTCCGACTTCAGCTGGTACTGGATCTTAGTGTGGTGTCTCTCCTGTGAGGCGAGAGAGAGCAAAAACCTGTTACAGCAAACTGAGCAGATACACACTCACTGTGCATGTATTCGCTTTACTCCACTCCATGTAGGATTGGTGGATCCTGTTTTTTGTTTGTTGTTTTTTTTGTTTTTTTTGCTGGTTGCAAAAAAAACACAGCAGCCCACAATAACACAGGACAGCTGTGAGAAAATAATTTATGCTGAATGAAAGATTTTTTTCCTCTGAAAAAAATTGTTATCTGATTCAGCAAAATTAATGCCGTCCAGCTCTCACAGACCCATATGACAAAATTGTGGCTAAGTCTTGCAAAGCCAAATATACTCACACACCTGACTGACACACAGGACCATTTCTAGCTAAAAGTGATATAAGCAGTCACTCCGAGACACCAGGGGCCCCACAAGAATGCAGCATTTAAATAAATTAATTAAATTAAATAAATAAACAGATTAGAACCAAATGTGTTTTATTATTATTATTATTATTATTATTGTACTACTACTGTACACACTCATCTGGGCCATTTCTAGCTAATAGTGGTATAAGCAGTTGCTTAGGGCCACCAGGGGGCTCCATAAGAACACAAGATTTAAATAAATAAATACATACATACATACATACATACATACATAAATAAATAAATAGAAGTGTAGGAATGCCAGGGTTTTTAAAACTAATAAATAAATAATAGCTTATTATTATTATTATTATTATTATTATTATTATTACTGCTGTTCAGAAATGGCCCTGCTGAAGCATTTATATGTTTGAGAAATCAAAATCTTACAAATCTGTTGATGCTAAATCTATTTTCTGTGGATGTGTACACAATGCACTATAGCATGACTTTAATGCTGAGAACTGAAAGGGTCTATAAACGGCTCCATAAAACTCCACAAGAACTGCAAATCCTGATTGCGACTCTATCTCACTTTAGGATTATTGTTGAGCTAAAATAAAGGAAGGAAATGTAATAAAAACTAAGATTTTTCCTCCCACTTTCCTTTTGCAGCCAGTTTACAGCTTGACACCAGCGTGATGTAAATAAAGAGCTTTGAACAAGGAACAGAAACTTGTGTATTAATAGTAACAATATAGTAAACATAAAAAGTGGTAATGAGTCCTATAAAATTAAAACCTTGCCTTTAAGATGGCCTCTGGGAAGTTCCTGTTAAAGAAGCGGATCACTTCCTTCACAGTAGCAGTGGTCTTGGTGCGCACTGTGATCATGTAACCATCCCCAAACCTGCGGATGTGAGATCAAATACCTCATACACTCATACTGGGAATAGAAACTAGTGGGATCTAACCAATTTATTTGCTGTGTTCAATAAACTACAGGTGAGTGCAAAAGTTTGCACACCTTTACTTGAACCCACAAGACATTTAATGCAAGTTAAGTTTTACAAATGTTCCTTCATTATTATAGGTGACAAAAATGGTCAAAAAATAAATGTAAATGTGGACTTTTACTGAACTTGACTTTTTCAAATTCAAAACAGGTGGCTCATCTGTTCATAGTCCATGGTGCTAGTCAAAAGTGCCAGTATGAAACAAAACTATCAAATCTAACCACTTCAAATTGTCTTTTTAGCTATGAAGTAATCACTAACAGTAACTGGTTACTGTTGTTGCCATTCAGTCATGTTAGTTGCTTATGTGGACCTTCATAAGAAAAGTATTTAATGTAGCTGGACCCTTACAGATTTTACTTGAATACTCGTGACTGATACCAGGTGTAAACAGGAAATGCTATTAAATGAATATGGAATTCTGTTTTGTAGATAAACTCTAAAAGATAGTTACATTTTCCCACACAGAATTTAAGAGTGTGAAAACTTTTGCACTCTGCTGTACTCACCTGTTCTTGAGATGCTGAATGCTGCCCAGACACTTGAACCTTCCATTAACCATGATTCCCAGGCGAGTGCACAACGCCTCACACTCCTCCATACTGAAAAAAAAAAAACACCGGTTTGGTCTTAACACTTACAAATAAATAAATAAATAAATAAAGTCCAAAAGTGCAGTGCTGGGATCTTCGTCACCTGTGTGATGTCAGCACCACCGATCGTCCCGTCTTGATGATGTCGAGGATAAGGTTCCAGAGGAAGCGGCGAGCTTTCGGGTCCATGCCAGTGGTGGGTTCGTCCTGTGGGACAGAGCAGAGGACATGATCAGAGACAGAGCTCGCTTATTTCAAAGGATACGGATTAGAGAACACAGCTGAGGAGCTCCAACCAGGAAAATCAGGGACGGGTATCCGATGAGAGCGATGGCTGTAGACAGCTTGCGTTTGTTTCCTCCGCTGTACGTGCCGGCCGGCTTGTCCGCATACTTCGAGAGCTGGAGCTTTTCCAAGGCCCATTGCACAACCTGAGGGGTGAGACAGAGAGGGACAGAGAGGAGAATGTAAACGGTGGAATGAAATGAGAAAGGATTGATTTGGACTAAACCTAAATTGCACTTGAAACAGTTGTTAAGGGAATTGCTTTTTCAAGTGGCTCTGCTTCTTTTTCCAAGTTGTTTAAACAAGTCTACATAATAGATTTTTACATCCTTAAATAATGTAATATGATACACTATGATACTCTGGCTTGTTATTTATAGAAGTAGCCTTTATTTGTCACGTATACTTTACAGCACAGTGAAATTCTTATCTTCGCATATCCCAGCTTGATAGGAAGCTGGGGTCAGTGCGCAGGGTCAGCCATGATACAGCACTCCTGGAGCAGAGAGGGTTAAGGGCCTTGCTCAAGGGCCCAACAGTGGCAGCTTGGCAGTACTGGGGCTTGAACCCCCAACTTTCTGATCAGTAGCCTAAATTTAACAATTAAAGATTAGCACAATGAAAAGCACTCCCTTACCCGTTCCTCGTCCTTCCACGGTATACCTCGGAGGCGTGTGTATAGCTCCAGGTGCTCTCGTGCAGTTAGATCCTCGAACAGAGCGTCAAACTGAGGACAGTAACCAATACTCTGCTGCACATGCAAAAGATCCTTCAGGATGCTGTGGAAAGAAAGAGGTTTAACCAGATTATTTCCTGTTATTCAATCACATACAAGATGATCCAGGCTTTCTTGAAGATAAATCTTTATCGTAATTAACTTTAATCTGCCATTTAATAGAATATTATAGTAATAGTGTGTGTTATGCATGCACTGATAAGATACACCGCGATGTTGTGTTTGAACATTTCCATAAGTCTTCCTGTGCTTACGTTCTTCTCTATAACACAAATTGACAGGCAGTGTGTGTGTAACCATGTTAACAAGCTCACTCATGCCTAGTGTGTTAGTATGTGTGAGGATAAGATTATTGCAAAGCCAATAGGTCGTGTCTAATAACCTGTATCCTTCGATAAACGCCTCTCCTCCTGTTGTGCTTTCATCTCCAGTCAACATTTTAAAAGTGGTCGTCTTTCCTGCACCATTGACTCCCAGCAGCCCAAAACACTCTCCAGGACGGACGCCCAGACACAAGCGGTCCACCGCCAAGATGCGCCCCATCTTACGAGACTTATACACCTACAAATGGATATTTATACATGTGAAATGTGAAATAATGGTTGACTATTCAATAGTTTATTTAAGTGAATTATGGCTGCACCAAGAGGTTACAGTTTCACCTTAGTGAGATTTTCAATCTTCAGCATATCATTTACAGCATCTCCTCGGAGCACTCTTCGTCTCTCGCGTGCCACATCAACATCATCGTCTTCGATTGGCTGACTGTTTACAGGCAATCTCCTATGCAGAAAATTAAAAACTCAGCATAATATACAAAATAATCTGCCTATTTTTATTTAGTTTAGTTCGAACACTGGGGCTGCACACACTCACTGAGGTTTACGGAGGAAGTTGTACTGGCACAGGATGGTGATAAGAAAGCCGACGAATCCCTCGATGGTCATGGCCACCAGTCCACGTGTCACAATGTCCCACTCAAATGGAGACTTCACCTTATCAAACTGACCTGCAGGACACAGGTTTGTTCATTAGAGGGCACCAAAGAACATCACACTGTGCCATTTATGAGCCTGAACGAAAAACAGAGAGAAACATACCTATCTTGGCATAGTACTCGTTGATGTATTCGTTGTATGCCATCTCCATCAGCCCATGACCCAGGTTATAGTTAGGAAAGATGAGGAAGCATGACTTCAGATAGCTGTTCACTAGCTTCAGATCCTAGGAGTGGATTGAAATATAGTATTACTATTAAAAGAAATCAAGTTCACTTCGTTTTCTTTCTTCTTTAAAGTTACAGATTTAAGTCTGGCTCTTACAAAACACTGACACTGGAAACTCCTTCAAAAAATGTTAAATAAACATCTCTTTACAGAACACTTCACCATATAAACAATTATATAAAAAATATAAACAATAGACGTTTTTCAAATCCGGTTTTGTGGATCATCTGCTATACTTGTACCTGTGTAAGTTGTTACTAAATAAATGATAGCGACTTTTGAATCTATGGACAAACCTGCTCAGAGACATACTACTGTCCACACCATGCTGTGATAGAAAATAAATCATCACCTTCTGATCAATCAGATTTGAGAATTCAACAGCTTTGTGGTATAAATACATCCATCCATCTCCTGTATGGCTTATCCTACACAGGGTCACGGGGGAGCCTGGAGCCTATCCCAGGGACAATTTAGACTTTTTAGAGATGCCAATCAGCCTACAATGCATGTCTTTGGACTGGGGGAGTAAACCAGAGTACGTGAGCGTGAAGTGAGCACATTAAAAGACAAACATAACGCTTCTGGCGTGTACCTTATCGTGTTCAAACAGCTGGAGAAGGAAAGTAGCCACGGTGGCCGTGATTCCTATGAAGAGGTTAATAACGATGAGGAAAACATAGGCTGTACTGGGAACCTCGAACCAGAAAGAGGCTGGATACATGATGGGGGTTATGGACCAGCTGGAGAAAATAAGATCATGACAAAAATACTTATGTCATTGATCACTGATCAGTGATTAACAAATACCAGCTTTCCTTCCTAAATACTTATAATGAGAAATGAGTCGTTTGATTGTTACCTTGTAATATAGTGGCATAATTATCATTCTGGTCCAGTATATTTGCTCTCTAAAAAGTATGTGACTGTTTTAGCATACTGGTAGCATATTCTATACATTCAAAAGTGGTTATATTCACAATGTTTACTAGAAGATTCCACCTGGAAAAGTTCACTCTCATGGTGTTCACAACATTTTCACAACAGTTATGATACAGTACTGACATATTTCAATATGGCGGAAACCACTGAAGGTTTAAAGCTAACTGTCGAAGCTAACTGTATTTATGATATAATTTTAGTCATACAGAGACTGAAAATGTTGTTATTCCCTACAATTTTGTCTTATTTCCACATTTAAATTGTCTTTCTATTGTCCATATAAAAGACGTATCAGCTGAGTGCTGAGTTTTTCTTTGTAATTAGCTTATGTTCAGTGTTCATATTTTCCAGTTTTGTAGCAAGTGTTGTCATAACATTAACCATGTCGTAGTATGATTCGTGACAGGCTTACCCATATTGGTATGATATTATATATCCATCTATATATCTATATCTATCTCTCTCTCTCTATCTCTCTCTCTCTCTCTCTCTCTCTCTCTCTATATATATATATATATATATATATATATATATAGTCCTAATTATGTATTATTTATTAAATCAAAGATTTAAAAAGAATTAGAATTGATAAATGAATATGTATTGCTTGTGTTATGTTTGAATAAAATAGGTAAGCGGTGACTTCAATTATCTCTATGCAAACAATGATCTAGGTATTTGTCCAAGTTCTACTCCATCTCGACTCCGACTCAGTGTTATTTCACGCGCTGAACATACATACCCATAGAGCAGGAAGAGAGCAACCACTGCTGGGAAATTTTTGGGGGATGTGTACGCAGGCAGGTCAAACACAAACAGAATGAGAACACAGCATGTAGCTGGAACCAGGTAATTCAGCTAACAGTGGAAAGAGAGAAAGCAGAAAAGTCATTCACACTCCAACAGTGCACTCAGTTTGAAAAAGGGGAACACGTGCCTCTGCACTCGTCCGCCATCTCACCATGTCCCAAATGTAGTTGGCCAGCCAGTAAATGACAGGGTCACAGCCGCTCACAAATTGCAGGTGCTTAGCCTTGGTGGACTTCTCAGCCACCAGAAAGACCACAAAGCTGGCTGGGACAAAGGACATGGCCACGATGATGAAGATGGCAATGACCACATCAGTGCCCTGGAGTCTGGTGTCAAGAAGTTGAAAAGTGTTAGAAACAAGCTGAGGGAGCTCAAAGAAAATAAGAAGAGAGAATGAGAGAAAGTATTAGAAAAGGGCATACAGGACAAAGGGGTGAAAGAAAACACTTACAGGTAATCCATAGAAAGACTGGCACTGGTCCTGTTCATGGGGTGATTAGTCACTGTGATACCTGAATATATGCATACACAAACACCATGATAAATAACTGACTACCCCAAAACTACCTAATGAAATATTAGCTTTTACACTACTGTATGTACTGGATGTTCTTCTTCCTTACATTCTAGACCACCAGGGTAGTTTCCTTCTGAATTAATGAAGCATTCTGGTGTACTCTTTTTCCAGCCAAGTACCAATAGCCAAGTCGTGACCTCGTGACCATAATAGTGACCCCACATAAGCAGCCTATAAAACATCCCCACTATGTCATGCTCATTCTCTTTCTCATTCTTGTTTTACTGAGGATGTGAAGAATGAACATTGAATATAGCGCTCTAATCCACTGTTTCTTGCTAATAAGCCTAATTTCGTTATTGTTAAATCTGCATCGTCAAATGAGTGTGCCTTGATGCACAACTTAAGTGACCGTATTTTGATTATTCTGCATATTACAATTCTTATGTCATTGTTACAGACATATGGCCTGTCGCATGTGTCTGTTTGTATTTCAGGACAGGATGGGGAACTGTTTGTTATGCCAGGCCCTGATGGAGTTGGAGGATGGACATGATCAACACCCAAATTTTTTGGGACCAGAGCATCTTTGACAATCTCATACATAGCCTTGCATTAAAATACAGAATAAAGGCTATTTATTTGTTGGCTATTTATTATTCTCTGAGACTGCGCTGTCACAGCAGGGAATGAAGCAAGCAGCAGACACAGCTGTAGAGTCTGCTAAGAAGAAAACAGTAAGCTCCTTTGCTGCACTGTCACGGCAGAAACAGGAATGAACAATGGGCTTGGCTGTTCAGTTCCATGGAAAGGGAAGAGTAAGTGCCTTTATTTCATTGAAACTCAGAGCAATGGAGTTGTTAGCAGCAATGCAACCGTGTAATGAAAGACAGACCTTGGATGAGATTAGGACAGATGCCGTGCATACAGAGATAGACCCTGATGTACTTTCAGTGACTGCATTTCAGTCTCTGATGACAGCCTGCCATCAAGGCAACTCTTACGATCAGAGCATAATGAAGGAATGAATGTGCTGTGGGCTGGAATTAAGGCTGTCTTGGCAAAACTAAAGATGAATCTTCGCTAGAACATAGTGGACCAAATGCTTAATCCATTTCATAGTACATCTGCCCAAGCGAGCGACTATACCAATTTCCCTAAAGAGTTGAACATCACAAACTGGAGTGTCACTTATGAATTTGATATTCATAATATATTTGATATTCATAATGATATTTGAAAATATATTCAAAAATGTTTGGATTTATATTATATATATTAATATTTGAGGTATTTTCTATTACGTATCAAGCTACATTTTGATATTTTTTCTGTGTAATTCTGACTCCATCATAGTTATGACAGTTTTACAGTACCATGTTACTGTACAAAAGCTATTGTATCAGATGCTCATGGTTTTCTATCAGGCATGTGAAGTTATTTAAGGCCATCACTCCAAACTGGAGTTCTTACCGTAAGCTGCAGGGTTGCCCTTGCTAAGGGGCAGGTTAGCACGCAGGATGGCATTGTTCAGCACGTTCAGGTATGTGGGCATGCTGTGGTAGCCTTTATTGTTATACAGCACCTGCAGAGACAGAAAGAAAGCAGAAACCCTGCTGATCAGACCGAACATGACCTTTAAGAAACCTTCCTAAGTAATGCACTCCGGCTCACCTGGGCTGATCGCCGCACTGCTATCTTGCGCGCCATGAGCGACATCTTTCTCCCAAAGGATGCTGGGACAGATTTCTGGATGTTTCCAACAGTGATGCCTCCATACCTGAGAAAACAGTAAAACAGTATAAGTAGAGTCTGGTTTGATAACACAGCTGTCAAAAAATAAGAACATAACAGCTCATGGTAGAAAAATTAATGTAAACTGACGCATTGTGACCCAAATGAAAATGCTAAGTTAAACGTATTATGTAACAGAGCTCAAGAAATCCCTATTGTGACTTATTTTGCTCTTCACCTGTGCAGTCTCATGCGGTCGGAAGTGTAGAGAAGGTACTCGGACACATTGCGGCCAGTGATGTCCACCAGAATATCCCCTGTGACCACTTTTGTGAGGGGCGGACGTCCGCCGACACCGCTGGGACATGAGAAGCCTGTTCCCTGCATGGAGCAGGTGCAGCGGACCGGCTCTCGAATAGACAGTGGCAGTGGAGGAGGAGACGTCACCAACTCTGTAGAACCAACACACATACATTACTACAAGCAGTCACATCATCTATACAGGCAATTCAGATTTTGATGGAGACCGAGCTCATACAAAAAAAAGAAGTTTACACATCTACCCCAAATGCACTCAGATAGCCAAGACAAGTTTGCTTCTTTACTTCTGCACTGGAGCAACAAGGCTAATGCAGAAGTACAAGTAAGGAACACTACGTTTAGCTTTCTGCAGTCTACATGTTTATATCATCATACCCTCATCTCACATCATGCTCTGTTGCTAAATATTCTCACTGTTTTAGCTTATATTATTTCTGACACTGTATGACACACAGTTATGTACAAAACCAAACATCAGACCAAACCCATTTCAGATGATCGCCCACATTTTGAAGAAGGAAAATATATAATTGTATTTTTGGTTAAAGTATGGCTTTATCAAACTTAGTGCAACCTTTTTTATTTGTTAAAATATCTATAGAACCCCTCAGTACAAATTTATTTTATGAACAGAAACTTTATTTTATGAACATCAAATTCTTCAAATATTAGGCTCATTATAAAAAAAAAAATTAAATATATTTATTGGAACTATATTGGAATGTTTTTTATTTCTGAAGTTCTAGTTTTTGAGTAACTGAGGCTTGGATTAAGCCCAATTAATTTACATGGTCAGTCAAATAGGCTTATAACTAAAAACTACATATAAACACTAAATAATAATAACAACAACTGAAACTCTTAATAACTAGTTGACAGGTATAAACATACACTCATAAATGTGTATATTTCCGATTAGTAACTAATTACTGAATAATATATACCAGTCATAAATAATATGTTTTTAAATAATAAGCTAGGACTCACACATTGCTCCAGGGTCATACAATATTTAACTAGCTCTTTACATTACTGATGCTGACATAAATTTGATCTAAGAAAGATTTACCACATTGTATGCTCGTTTGCTGCTTCTAGGTCATGTTTACCAGTGAAGCAGGAAATACTGGCCACTGCTGATGGCCACAAATTAATTTTCAAGTAATTTCAGTAGTGTTTGAGTGCATACAATTAATGCATACAAAATCCTTTTAATTCATGTAAACAGCCAGTAAAAACCTATCAAAGATCCAATAAAAAAATTAACTCAAGTGCTACATCAGCCTGCAGAGTGTCTTTAACTGTATCACTGACTGATGTGTATCACAGCTTAGGATTCACTGTAACGAGCCTCACCGTGGGCAGTGGTGGGCGGAGCTGCCGTGTAGTTCCATAGGGCATCGTCGAAGTGTGGCTCTGGGTAATCAGAGGGTGCAGGAGAGGGTGGAGGTGGGACGAAGTTAGACAGAGGTACCCCCTGGGTGAACGAGTCCAGGCACATGGGGTCAAAGTAGCGTGCAGCCAGTGTTTTGGCATTGTTGGCATAGGGGTTGAGGCTCTGCGCCAATTGGTCAAGTGTACTATTAAAGGGGGTTTTGAGCACACAGGTTGCACCCACGCCTGAGGGCAAACGCAGCGTATTGATAATCTTTTGAGGGCTGGCATCCGGGGACAGCTTGCTCCTATAACAGCAGAGCAGGACAAATGATAGTAAAGAGAACATCTGCAGCCTCAGGTTGTTTAAAGCCAGCTTTACTGTTAGTTTAAAAAAATATCTGTTTGATTGGCAGTAGTGTCCGCCAGGCAACTTTAACCACCTGACACAGTGTTGGAAACGAGAATAGGAATGTCAAAGTGGCATCAATCATCTTTATAATCATTTTCACCATTTTATAGCCATTTTAGGTGGAAATATGCACTATAATATGTATATTAATAATGTAATATCAATTCTAACACTTATGATTTGCACAGAGTATGATGGATAATTGGATAAATGTTGCTTGTTGCTTGTTTATGGTCCTGAGTCACACCTGTACTGCAGCCGGTCTTCATTGGCGAAGGGGATGAAGTTTCCTCTGGGCTGGGTGTAGTTATGATACTGAGACGGTGACAGAATGAGGGGAGGAAGATCACCTGCAGAGCCAAAACACAGCTCATAATAGCTTTTCAAATGCAGGGTTCAGCATGGCAAGTGACACACTCCTTAATATATTCTCTTACTTCAGCAATCTAAATCAATATTTAAAGATAACAGATGTGTGGATTGTTCTGTTGTGTATTGTGTAGGATAATGCTTGTTTTCCATAATTTCCATGAAGATATTGACACATGCTTGTGCATTGTAGCTTCACATAACTCCATCCTGCTCAGTCTTACCTATTTCAGGCACAGAGAGAGCGACGGTCATTGCCACGCAAACAAAGAAGGCAGGCAGAAGGATCTGTGAGAATAGGACCTTGGTATTCCTCTTGGCACAATGGAACCTCTTGACAATGAGGCCGTGGAATTGGCGAAGTCGCAGCCACCAGCCCTCCAGCTTAAAGCTGCCCTGGCCCTCCAGCACATGAGGCTCAGGGGAGCTCGGCTCCTCCTCGTCTGGGCAAAAGATAAAAAAAATTAAGGTCCACATCAATGCATCCATGATTCCTGTTAGAGCACCATATTTTAACCTATGAAACTTTTCTATCTAAATGGAAACAATGTGTAATGTTTTGCTGAACTAACCAGCATTGTAAATTTTAAATCTAGAACGCAGAAACTGACAAAAGCATGAAGATATGATATGAACATGATAACTGAGAATTTCTAATATCTAACAAGATTAACTTCAACAGACTAGAGCCAACAAGCCCAGGCACGCCTAGCATCAAAGCACCTTGTGAGAAACAATGTCAGAAACTAAAACCTTTCACAAATTACTTCTTGGACATAAATGGCAATGAACCCTGTGCAATAAAAACAAAATCGATATTCATGTGTGTTTCCTCCAAGTGATCTGGTTTCTTCCCACCTCCCAAAAACATGCCGATAGGTGAATTGGCTACATTAAATTCCCGCCGGGGCATGAATAAATGTGTGAACGTGTGTGCATGATGCTAACCCCCCCCACCATGTAAATACAAAGCTTGCTAGAAACCTGGATAGCTAGTTCACAAATTAAGTGATTACTGGGTAGATTAAATGAAATCTAGTCATTTATTTCTATGTTAATCCACTTTGTCCGTAGTGAATTATTGCAGCCACAGCAAACAAACATTAGATCTTGACAATTCCCAAAATCCTCACACTGCATATTTTGTTTTAACTACAGGGACTTAGTCCTATTAGTTAGGCCCTTAGCCACATTAACTCTTGGTGCACTGTAAGCCAGCAAAAAAACATTACTATAATATTATTACAAGAAGATGCCCACCTCTAAGGCTGGCTGAGTCCAGGTCCTGGGGATTATTAAACAGTGGGTAGTATTCACCGTAGAAGTCAGAGTATGGTCCTCCTTCATCACCTCTCACTGAGCCCACAGAGGAATTTGAGTGCAGCGAGGCCTGACTGGAGCTCAGCCTTGAGCTCATCACCATATTGCTCATCTCCACTTCAGGCCGGGTCACAGCACCAAGCGGAGCGCCGTCACACTGCTGCGCTGACAAAAGGGAGGAAGACTTCCCAACTGACGCCCCGCCTGGGGAGCTCTTCATATCTATAAGAGAAAGAGATCAGAAGAGTGAATCATGTGTATGAAGGCAGGACAGATAAACTTACAGCTTACAGACTTCACTGAGAAACAGTATACAAAGAGACATGTTTGTTTTTTTTTTTTGGTTTCCTTCTATATAAAACTGTGTCTGGCCTTTTTCCAATCTTCAGCTCTACAGTTTCGGTGAACCTTTGCCTACTGTAGCCTCAGATTCCTGTTCTTGGCTGACAGGAGTGAAACCTGGTGTGGTCATCTGCTGTTGTAGCTGATCCACCTCAAGGTTAGATGTGCTGTGCATTCAGAGATGCTTTTCTGCTCAGTGTGGTTGTAAAGAGTGATTATTAGAGTTTCTCTAGCCATTCTGGCAGCTCAAACCAGTCTGGTCATTCTCCTCTGACCTCTCTCATCAACAGGGCATTTCCACCCATGGAACTGCTGCTCAATGGATATTTTTTGGTTTGTTTTTTGTTCTATTCTGTGTAAACTCTATGGACTGTTGTGCTCAAGAGATCAGCAGTTTCTGAAATACACATTTTTTCCCATTTTAATGTTTGATATGAACATTAACTGAAGCTCTTGACCTGTATCTGCATGATTTTATGTATTGCACTACTGTCACGTGATTGGCCGATCGGATATTTGCATGAATGTGCATGTGTATGGTTGTTCCTATTAAAGTAGCTGGTGAGTTCATAGTGTTGTAACATCTTTTCATCCCCTCTCTCACCTGCATCACTGTTCTCAAGTGACAGATCTTCCTCCGACACTTTTAGAAAGACCTCCTCCAGTGTGGTGTCCATCACTCCAAAGCTAGTGAGAGCCAGACTGTCCAAACTCTGCTCCAGAGCCTGGCAGAAGGAAACTCACTGTTAATTCAGTGCTGGCTGAGTACTGTTCATATACCAAAGAGTCCAATTTTAAAACTAATGGTCTTTAATAATTCTTTTTGAAATTACTAGTGTCTGTGTGGGTGTGTTTACCTGAAACAGCCTCTCGAAGCAGCCCTTCCTGACAGCCTCAGATGGCAGGATGTAGGACAGCTCAGTGTTGGAGTCGGACACCAGCAGGCAGGAGGCTACATACTGTCGGATAAACTGAGTCACTCTGGTCTCTGAGCACAGGGACAGGGATGAGGATGGGGGCATGCTCGACTGATCTGTGAACAAACAAAGACAAGGATTTTAAGCTGAAATGTGCAAGCTGAAAGAAAGAAACGTCCAAGAATATCCATTTACCTGCTAGTTGATTAGGGAAAGCACAAGTCTAATACATGTCTAATACACTCATACCAGCATTACACACACTCTCTGTGACAGCCACGTCTCTTTCTCAGTGCATGGACTCCTTTAACTTTAAAATAAATTCCAAGGGCCCAGTACAGCTTGATTTCATGAACTTTATTTAACTGTGTAAACAATATTTTGTCTATTTATTAGCTCCACAGTGCTTTTTATTCCTGAATTTTCCATCGACAGAACACATTAGGTCCAAGTTGACATTTGAATGATTTCCACCCATGGCTTAACCCACTGTTTTTTAGAATGTTCTTCACAATCCCCTGGGGTTCTCCGGACCCCACTTTAAGAACCACTGCTACAGTGGTCCCTGGTCAATGATGGACAAGATAGAGTAAGGGGATCAGGTTAAATTTTTTGCCTGGGTCATATTTGTGCTTTTGTGTTTCATCTAAGGGTAATAAAGGGTAATTTATTCTGTAAATTAAAATAGGCAATGTCAGTCATGTTATGTTAAATAAGATGGAAACAAAGTCTCTAAAAACACTTTAGATGTGTGTCAAAGCAACAGACAGTTGAGGAAACACACAGTCTCACACACAATTCTCACCTGCAGGATTAGAGTCACTTTGCTTCTTCACAAGTGTGAGCTTATATCCGTCTCCGTAGGTGCTCTTGAGGAAGAGAGGTGAGCCACAGCACTTGAGCTTCCCGTGGGAGATGATGGCGATGCGATCACCTAGAAGGTCAGCCTCGTCCATGTGGTGTGTGGAGAGGAGGATGGTCCGGCCTGTTCATACACGCACACACACACACACACACACACACACACACACACACAAACAAACACACTCAGTTAGACAAACCCATTCATGCACACACAGATAAACCCATTCATGCACACACACTCAGTTGATTCTAAAAATAAGATAAATGGATTTTGAAAGTGTCATTCTTAATATGGTGACGTTTTCTCTGAGATGTTATTTAGAATTTCTGGAAGGAGTCTCCAGTGTCAGCACTTTGTGAAAGTCAGAGGTAAAGCTGTAACTTTAAGTTTTCAGGCACGGCAAAGTCTTCAGGACAGAGGACGTTTTTGTATCTATATCTATCTATAAAATGATAAAATGTAAGACATGTCATCCTTTAATAAAAAAAATGTTAGTGCTGGCAAATTTCTGTGGTATAATAGGAATAAAACACTTCGGGGCATGCTATTATAGGGAAATATTCAACTTCTGGAGGGTAACAGCTACCTCGCACATACTTCTCACAACACCCCATCACTGATTATTTTCCTATAACAACACAATCTCAAGTGTTTTATTCTTTACTTTTGACATTCTGCAGGTTAAATACCTATTTTAAGATTTTACTAAAGATTACTAAAGGTTTCCATCTTTTCTAAAAACTCATTTTTATATTACCAACATTGGGTTCATGTCTGATATGTCTGTCATTAAATACTTGAGGCAGAAATAGTTCAGTTCATGCTTCTGTTTTCACTTCCTTCGCATTTCTCATAATAAACTTTCAATAAAATTTCTTTGCCTGTTTTATATCCAGCAAAGCTGACAGCGCTCATGCTGCATATGCAATGCCTGAGAATTGCTCAATAAAAAAAAGTTATAATATACACCTGTCACATTTCCTCCATCTATTAATTATCGCTTCCACCTGTGCAAAAATACTGCATCTGCCATCAGGAGGATCTCTAAGCAAGCAGAGAGACTGTGTGTACATTTCCATAAATTCTAATAACTGAGATAAAGATGGTGTAGGTCAGAGAGAAACCCTCTGCTAAATACTACGCAGAATTACAGCAGTGCTCGTTCTAACCTTGTTTATATTTGAGGATGAGGTCCCATATGGCACGGCGGGCGTACGGGTCCACTCCAGCTGTGGGCTCATCCAGAATCACAGCCCGAGAACCACCCACGAACGCTATAGCCACTGACAGCTTCCTCTTCATGCCTCCTGAAAGCGTCTGCACCAGGCAGTGGCGTTTATTAGACAACTCCAGATCCTCAATCATCCTGCACGTAGAAGACAGAAAATAAACACCAGTGATGCAACACAAATATCACGCAACAGGACAATGAAGAAACTGTCATGATCTCACCCTCCCCACTTTGCGTCATGGTTCCCATGGCAACAGCAGCACATGCTCTTGTTTTATTGCTAGGCTTTGCCTTTGTCCTGTGATTGGTTAATTTCTGTATTGGATTTATCTTTTTCTAGTTTCCATTCAGTAGTTTACGCATATATACCCATCTACATATACTGAAGTCGCTGAACACAACCTGCTTCTCAAATGATGTACTATGCACTAACTTGTTTTGTGGACATTCCAACATTAAATGTAACTATAAACAGATAAAAAGTAAGATATGCCGTACTTTAATAAGTAAAAAATGTTAGCATGGGCAAATTTCTGTGATATAAGAGGAATAAAACACTTTGGGACATGCTGTTATACATTATAGATTTCAGATTATAGATTTTCCATGTTTAACATCATGCTGAGTACACACACCCTCACACTTCTAAAGCTAACTAACTGTGTATTTGTGTACTGTGCACTACATACTATACACTATGGACTGTAGAATATGTAGTACCTCATTTTCATAGGGAAGTAACATTTTGCACAAATGAATACGGCAAATTATAGAGTGGTCATCGTCGATGAGACACACCTAAAGAACCTTCACATGAACAGCCTTCAATTTTAAAACCCAAAAAGGGTCAGCATGAACTTTTTGCTTTCAAATTTCATCCACAATGTAGTGGCAGTTTTGCTGGTGCATCAGCCTTTCAGCAGAATTTAAACCGCAGTGCCATCTGGTGGCTCCGCCCCTTCCACTACGTAAAGTGAGCTGTGACTAACAAGTACCAAAAATGTCCGTAGTTTCAACTTTATGTCTCTGCAGTTTTAGTACAACATCGGAGTATTAATAGTACACCACATCTCACCGAATTTCCAACTGTAAATACATGCTACTTTCACTAAAATGTTACAAAGTGCGCAATTTGAGACATAGCTAGACATTCCCACGATGCTGCCGTAAACAGTAGGAATCAAGAATTCAGGAATTATTACAGATGAATTTGGAATTTGGTCCTACACGTATGCAAATTATTACAAGATAGCATGATAACCAATAACATGCTAGCTAGGTAGCTGAAGTAGCTAATATTATTAGAAAATTATAATAGTTCAGAAAATGATTGGGGAAGGGCACTCACTTATCCATCTCTTTACGGATGTCCTCTTCAGCCATGCCCTTCAGGCGTGAGTAAAACCACAGGTGCTCCTCAACAGTCAGCTTGTCGAAGAGAACGTTGTGCTGCGGGCACATGCCCAGGTTCTGCCGGATGCGCTCCATCTCCGTGCGGATGTCGTGGCCGTATATCGTGGCCGAGCCCGAGGTGGGGGGGAACAGTCCCGTAAGGATCGACCTGGAGATCAAACATACAGCAATGACAGTTTGGTGGATTGGAGAGGTACCCTAAAAGAGGCTAAATGGAACCCTATTTTTGGTTCTAGTCTCTGCCTTCAATGCCGTCAATGGACATTAATGTCTAAATGTACTTATGGCAATTTCTGTAAACATTAGATCAGCATTGCCCTCTAGTAGGCAATTTTCTGCCAAATTACTCCTCAATTTTTTTTTGTAAAAAAAATAGAATGGCCATAGTCCAACATTCCTGAATAAAGCAAACACATTTCATATTGTTCTTCTTGCAGAACTGATTAATTATTAAGACTTCCTTCAAGTCCTAAGGCTTACAGGTGAGATGTTTACTTTCTATACTCTATTTTATAGGTATAGTTAGAGAATTACACTAGCTAACTAGCTGAGTAAATAAATATTTAGGTGACATTCATCAAACTTCATTTAGCTGGTAAACTTTGATCCCCTTAAACTTTATAAAACATCTGAAATATACTCAGAGGAACAGTGACTTTTAATGTGTTTTAGACATAGAGAACGTTAGTCAGTTAACTAAGTGCTAGCTAGTCAAAGTTTTAAGCTAGCTGAGTAGATTTAAGCTAGCTGACTAACAGTTGAATCTTTAAGGGACATTCATTAAATGTTTCCATTTATCTATTAAATTTTCCTCCCTTTAGACTTCCTAATAGGGCTATTAAAGCAGAATCAATGGTTATTGATGTAGGATATATTTTTTTTCCAGTCTTGCACTCAAACAAAACCAATATAAGTTGCTACCCACATTTCCTCAACAACTTGTCTAAACTGGTGACACAATCTCAGCACCCCATGTCCAGATGCTTGTGACTGTTAGCACTGGAGAGACAAAATCCTGATCTATAATGAGCACCCAAATCTAAAAAAAATGGGAGACGTTCTCATTTTCAGCTGTCTGAGACTGACAGCTCATACAGTAGTGACGCAGGTGGCTGGCATCATGGTCATGACACACACAGTTTAACACACACATATTTCTCTCTCTCACATAGTGGTGGTCTTGCCGGCTCCGTTGTGTCCCAGGAAGGAGACAACCTGGTTTTCATGCAGATTTAAGCTCAGCTTGTTGAGAGCCAGCTTGCTGCCCGTCTTGTAGACTTTGGTGAGCTTGTCTATGCAGACCACCAGAGGTAAGTGACTGGGTTCCTCTTCTATTCCACGGGTTTCCTCTGGGGGCATCACACAGATATGAAACTCAGACTGAGTTCTATAGTTGTCATTCAGGTGCCACTCTATAATCTGAAAATTGATCTGAAATGAGGTATGACAGCAGTACCTGAGCGTCTGTGCTCCATGGCGCAGGCCTGATCCTCTTCCATCACGCTGAGCCTGGCACTGCTGCCCCATGGCCACTCCCAGGTCTCAATCCGTCCACTGCCCAGCCAATAGGACTTCTGCAAGGGGAAGTACCAAGGGCGGGGAAGCCCGTACATTCCTACAGAATGAGAAGAGTATCAGGGAAAGTGAGACAGACCCAGTGTATATCTCTGAAGGAACAGAGACAGTTTTTACTTTCAGAAGAGGCAGTCAGTCATAAAGCTTGGGGTCAAAAAAAAGGTCAAGTTCATTTAGATGGTAGAATATTTGACTCTGACATGTCATTAATCCCAAGTAACTGCTTTACCTCTTTAGCATTGCTCCAGTTTAAATTAAAAATTTATTTTTAATTTGAGAAATAGAACCAGAAAATATCACAAGCAGAAACAAACAAAAATATCTGCAGGAGTGGGCAGGAGTGGGATTTAGCTGTGTGATATCACAGCTACCACATTTATATGCCAGACTGAGATGCACTTTTTTAAACTATTTGTTAATCTTTAAAAAAATTTGGAAAATGTCTGCTAAAGTTAGTAAGTTTGCTATAGTTTGCTATTAAATAAGCTAGCTAGAGTTACAAGGTCCATAATATAATTCTTAAATGTAGCTAGCTCTCTATATAAAACGAAGTATTAATTAAGGTATTACATACGTATGCTGGTGTTACCATGATAGTGTGTTACTACAGTAGCTGAATACTATAGTGTGAACATAACGTAGATAGCTAGATAAGTAAACACCAAATTCCTCAAAGGTCCTTTTGTAAGGTCACATTATGGACCCGTTAAACAGGGGTACTTCCTCAAACAATATATTAACCCAATGTGCTGGCGTGTCCATTCACACCAAACCCCGCCTACTTGCAGCAGTTACCACACCCACTTGGAGTTTCCCTGCCCACTCACAGGCTGCTCCACTCTACAGAGATATTCTTCTCAGAAAAACAACTGTATGTAGATGTAGCCAATAAAGTCAACCTTGCTCAGTAATAGCTGTGTCATGGTTCACCTGGATGCACGGCCTCTATGTACCAGGTGAGCACGCCGTACACAGTGGCGTCGATGATCAGCATGACCATGGACAACAGCAGGTTAAAATCATCGCCCTCTACCGGTGACTGGTTGATGGTGCGCCACTGGATGCCCACACCGGCCACCTCGTACAAAGCAAAGTACTTTGAGCCAAGGCCAAAAGCAGTGGTGGACATCAGAGACTGCAGGAAGAGAGGAAGTCACATAAGAACAGAGGGACAGATGGCAACTCAGCTTCTACTGCCAGGTTCAAAAGACATTTCATTCTACAACACCATGTAGTGTATGTTAAAGATGAGCATGTGGCATGTGGAAGTTTCCTACCGCAATACACTTCTCAAAGGCTGTGATCTTGTCATGGGCCACTTCTTCTCTGATGGCCACGTACATGTAGGGAACGTAACTCAAGAAATAGATAATCCCACCACATGCTGAGGCCAGTTTGGCTTTGGAGTAGATTACTGACACTAGAAAACTAGGAGACAGAAAAGAGAAGAGATCATTCATCCGAACAAACTACTTTTCCATATTCCCGTACTTCCTGGTGGCATAATGTCATTAGGAGAATTATTTTGCAAATATCGTTTGTGGTTTTTTAATTTCTTAGCTTAGTTAAACGTATAGTCTTTTGATAATGGCAAAACAAACACAGTCCCGCTTGTCAGTGATCTCTACAAAGCCATGCCCTCAAAACACATGCACCAACTTAATGTTAGTGAAAGAGGCAGAGCTTTCTGTTTTCATGGGCAACGTGACTGACAGCCAAATAGAGACACCTCCTTGAGCTGATTGGTTGGATGTTGGTGGTCCCCATTGTTTATTGTTTTTCTCCCATTTTCAGAGCTTGAGGCACCACAGAGATGAGAGTTTCTCTTCCAAGCAGATTTTTAATGAAACTGACAAAATGAGAGAAGAAACTAATATTACAATCATTACTGACTCCACCTTTAACTTGAATAAAATGGCCCAGCTTGCAAATTGCCAACGGAAGAAGAAACAATATCGTTAGCTACAGCATGATACGTTACCAGAACATGATGGTGGCGATGGCGTATACAGTGAGGAAGAGCCAGATGATGAAGGGGTCGCTGTGGAGGAGCACTCGGCCGTACTTTAATATGGCTGTCAGTGCTGTCACTGATATGGAGAGCTGCACAAAGCCAGTGATGAACCAGGCCACCCAGTGCACAGCATTATTTAAACCCATCATCTTCATCACCTGAGAGGAATCATCATCATCATAAGCAGCCATTAATATATCAATAAATAATCAATATTTATATCAGTATAAACAGCAGGATCTAAAAGTTGGAATCCACTACCAGCAATCATTTATCAAAAACAACAAATAATTCTTTGTTGGATGATTTAAGAATACAGCTGTTTAAAGCTGCTGTGAAGCTCGTTAAAGCTCTCTCCAAATCCTAGTAGCTGTGCTTTTCTCCCACTTAAGCACTTACACACCTGATTGCCCAACAAGAAATGTAACAATGCTTAAATTGGTTGAATTTGGAGAATTAGCTTGGAATGCGATTGCTTGTTTGCAGCTAAAGTCTGAACCCACAAGCAAATGATACCCACGGCTAAACAATGACTTTTAAGTGTTATTTGTGATCTAGATAGTTATGCAGCTAGCTACATACACTATATGGCCAAAAGTATGTGGACACCAGACAATTACTATACACCCATGTATGCTTGTTTTTTTATTGCCGGTTAAGAGACATTAGAATAATAGATTACATCATTTTCTACCAAGCAACAGTTCAGCATCACTTTTCAAGCAATTCAAATCTCTCAGATTCCATCAGATCTGAAAGGTCACACCAATTTTCACTAATCTTCCCTTTTCCTCAGTCCAAATCCTTTCTTCTATGGCATTTAAACAGTATCTTTATCAGAGAGTGTGTGGGCAGCCGACCTGAACACACACAGTAGTATCAGCGAGTGTGATCACTAAAAAAGGACACAAGCTACAGTGTTTTGCATGCACACAAAAGTATCTGCAAGTGTGGCGCAGGAACTGAGCATTCAGAGAAATTGTCATATATGAAAGCACTTCTGTTCTACAAGCAATGAAACACACACACTTCCTTTCCACGCACTTGCACTTTTCTCATGAGTCAAATTCATTTCGAAGACTTTGGGCGTGGGAATAAGTCTTACGTTCCCACCACTATGATCAGTCTTAATAACATATACAAATGATCTGGCTGTCATAAGAACATGAGGAACAAAAAGGCCTTTCTAAAACTCTCGCTGCTCACCTCTTTGAGCCGATGCTCTTTCTCGGCCACTATGTGTTGGATCATCATGGCCACTGAATAAACCCAGGAGATTACCATACACAGAGGCATCATGTGCTCAATCACAAACAGGAAACTGCAAACATGAACATAGCTTAGCAAGCAGTAGTACTATCTTGAAATTTTAGATTATCATAATACCAAATCTGTAATTGCTATAACAAGTGTCAGCATCATCAACACGTTCAACTTCACACTTTCACTGTCCTCAGACAGCATTTACACCACCAATCCACTCAGATTTCTCTAATGATGGCTGAAGTGAGAGAACGCTAAGAAAGATAAAAAATGAAGACAGACTCACTCATCCCTGGTGTAGCAGGGGTAGGGGAACATCTGCACATAATTTCCGGGCTCCACAACATCATGTCCAACAAAAGTGTTAATGATTGCTCTCTCCATCATATCTAAGGTAACACAACACACTAGCGTTACAGAATTTCTTATATAGAGTTAACACACTACACACTAGAGTTACAGACATTCTTATATAGAGTTAATTAAACATCCAACAGTACATAAATCAAACGTTCAAAATGAGTGTATGGCTACTTACATGATAAAATAACAAGAACAGTCTTTTTATTTCCAAAATTTACATTTAAAGTAAAACTTAACACATACAGAAAAAATGGTTTTCAAGAATTTTTGAATGACTCTAGCCTTCTAGATTAGAGTTGGTTCTCCTTAATCTGGCCTTAATCTGGCTGGTATTAGAACATCTTCAGAGAGAGGAAATATGCTCTAGGCTTCTACGTTGAGCCTTTAAATGTTGCCCCAGACAGACTAACTAGAGAATATTAGACACTATTAGAAAGGGGTCTCTCTGGGAGGAACCCTTAAATGTTTTAGCTACCAAAAAGGGTAAAGCCTTTTCAGGAAGTTAAAAACTCTTGCCTATCCAAAGAATCTGTGAGTGTACATTTTTAAGCTCTCTGGAGGTCTAACTTCACAGTTTTTTCCTACATGGTGAAATTTTGTTCATGTCACAAAAAATCCCACTCTCAGTGCACAGTGTAGCAACCACTGCATTAGTTCTCCGAGTGCTTTGGTTTATGCATTTTCGTTTTGGTAATGTCTCCGCCCCTGTCATATCATTGGTTTCTTCCTCTATTGTGTTCACCTGTTTGGTGTTAACTCTTGTTTAGTTTGTAATACCCCTATGTGTTTGTTCCTCCTTGCAAAGTCTTGCCAACTGTATCATGTTTTCTTGTATCCAAGCTATTTTTTCCTGTGTTTATATTCTGTGTTCCTGTGTTACCGTGTATGATTACGGATATTCTTCTGATAACCCTGACTGCCTGTGCTTTAACTCATGCTATGGACTATGACTACAATTCTTGGATTGTTTACACAATCATCAAACCCCACGTTACTGTTCATTTTCATAGTCATACTGTGTTATAGACATCATCAAATCTGTGGGGTGTCACTGAAAAACTGGATATGATTTGAAGGACGTTTTAAGATTGTGGGTGAGAAATATGTCCACACCTCACAGCTTGAGTGTGAAACTAAAGAAGAAACCATCAAACACTAAACCAATTGTATGGCTGAGCTACATTTTTAAGTGCAAAACTGTGAAACTTGTGTGAAATTATTCCTTTAAAACCACTACATTGGGTGCGATGATGAAAAAGATATGCTCTTGTTGGTTTTTTTAAGCTCCTACATAAAATATAAAATATGATGCAGTGTTAAAAGTCGCTGATGCGACACTTTCCACCTGCAAATTCATGGGTGTTCCAAGCTTAGCTTAACCAGGTAAGCAGTTTACCAGAACACACTCCATTCTGAATAAAACAAAAACAAAATTTATTTATATCTCCATGGCAGTCTGCTCCTCCATGGGCATTACATGAGCAGATGATTTATTGCTCTACTTATGGTTTTGTACAGTCCTTTGCTTCAGTACAAATTGCAGAAACAATGTGAAAAGTCTGCAAAAAAATATTCATTCCTTTGCCAATAAAATCACCAAGCTTACAATGTCTTCATCAGGAACAAAAAGCACAAGTTAGAAATTTAGAAAATACATTTGCTTGAGATGTCAGTTGCCTGATGTAGTGAAAGCTGTTCATTGTATCGTATCACAGTTTAAAGGCTTCATATCTCTACCTTGGATCCACACAAAGCCGTAGAGGAAGTAGAACCTGCCGCCAGTGTTGGGTCCCGGGCGCCAGTAAGCACGTCGGATCTCATTAGTTTTCTCAGTGAAGCTGGAGTTCTGCCTGATCTTATACTGTACATGAGGAGGCAGCGAGCCATCCTTATTGGTCTGGAAAATAACACCTATACGGACAGCACATGTAGTCACTACAGCATGCTGTTATACTCCCACTAATGCAGCTAGCAATACAGTCTCGGGAAGAGCAGAAGAATGGATTTGTACAAGAAAAGCCTTTCACTCACTGGCAAATACGGAGACATTATCATGGTAGGCCTGGTTCAGAGTGTAGTTTACGATGCTCTCCTCATCCGGGAAGCCTTTGAATATATCCACACTCACCTAAAACATAAACGAGAAACAATTTTCTTATATAAAAAATGATGCTGCTCCATGAAAACTGCTAATAAAAATAAATGGATAAAACATTCAAGACTGAAGAGATGTTCTGGATTATGTAAGGAATAAAACACAACAGTGTGTGCAGTAATAGGAAAATAATCAATCATGGGGTGGTTTGCTGCGACTCGATTGATTATTGTCCAATAACAGTACATCCTGAATGTTTTTTTCCTCTTATACCCTAGAAACATGCAAATACTAACAATTTTTTAATTATTAAGGAATGACACAATTTTTTTAATGCTGTGGAACGTCTGGGAAACAAGTTGAGACTGTGTTAACTGCAAAAAAGTAATGAGAAGCTTGAATAAGACCTTTGACATGAACTGGATCCAGCCGCAGGCGGCGTTGTCGATGGTGTCAAGCTGCTCCAGCAGCGTGCTGATGTTTGGCAGGGTGAAATTCTCCTGCATCAGACTTTCTAACAGCTCACTGTCCGAGGCGTTTAGCAGCTCGGGGTGCCTCTGCAGGGCAGAGGTCAACTATGGAGACAAAACACACAAGGAGAAGCATAATAATTCATATAATAATTATTTCATACAGTAACCTTCTACAACCATAGATGGCTTTAGCTTATAGAATCCTTTCAGTTAAACAAAACTATGTAACACTGACAACTTCCCAGTGATTCCAACTGGCTAATAGCCCTTTTTTCTTATGACTAAGGTGATCGTTTTGGAGCCTGCTAACCTAGAACTGCTTTACTCATTTCAGTGACAAAAAAGCTGCTGGTTGGCTGTAAAATTAGCTCAGTTCCAGCACCAAAATGCTGCTTGTCTGGACCCTAGATTCCAGGCCATGACAACAAGTGAAGCAAATCAAGTAATTTGCATTAAAACAATACTTGGTAAATCACTGTATTCAAAACATGGCTTGAAAATGATTCTTGGAAGAAATAAAAAGAAAAGAAAAAATTTATATTGTACAAATGATATCAATGTTCTGAGATAAAGATGACTAAACTGACTTTGGATGGTAAGATATGTTCAAAAAAGAGAGAATTACAGCTTGTAAAATCCTCCACGGTCATTATTTTTATGCGGTTCTTTTGTTAACGCCCACATCTCATTATGTAATGGTTCAGCTCGTCAAAACTGTGGAAATTTGCTCATTCCACAGGGTATCCAGGCATCCCTGGCCAAACTAGACACATTTTTTTTATCAAAGAGCACTGAACATTTAAATTTGTCAAAACTCAAAAGTTTGCATTTGGAAAATGGCCTAATTTTGATTAGCAAATACTTGATTTTTGCCAACTGTTTCAATTCCACTATCAAGGTGCTTTAGCTGCTGCGTTTATTGATGGCGTGTTACCTGTTGCAGCCATGCCAGATGATTGTGCAGTTTGCCCTCCTCCAGGAAAGGTCTGAGCTCAGCTGAAATGTTGAGCCATACTTTAGCATAATGAGTCACGTTGCCTACGAAGGCAAATGTCTCATTGGCCTAGAGAACGAGAGTCGCATTCCTCCATCATCACAATGTCCATCCCTCAGACAATAATAAAAGGAACCTGCTAGAAACATGCTAAATATCTTTAAACTTTAAATGCTGTTAGCAGAAGGGCAGGATTCACACACTCATCCTCAGGGCTGTGAGATTTACTTGCCTTCTGAATGACCTTATCCACCTGTGAGCCAATGGGAGAGTAGAGGATCTTGGGATTTGTAGTCATAAGGTGAACAAGAAGCCCTAAATTCCGTTGCTCTTTGCTGGTAAAGCCGAGCGAGCTCATGTTACCTTGCTTCAAAGCTTCTGGCTCAATAATCCTGGTGAAAAAGTGTGGATTTAGTTAAGTCAGAAGGGGCTCTACAAGTAAAGATGATTGGATAGCCACACTAACACAAACAAACCTGTTATTTCCACATAGAATGGGCTGCAGCCCAGCCCATAGCTGCACAAAAGCAGAGAACTGGGAGTGAGGATTATCTGCCTGAGTGTCCTTCCCCTCAGCAAGGTTTTCAGTGGTGTTGGTACCCCAGGTGGTGGTGTTGGAGCTCCAGGTGGCATTGTTAGCAGAAAAAGAAGTCTGGTGCCCTGCACATGCCCCTTTGGGCAGCAACTTGGCCAGGCCTGAGAGCAGATCCACATCTTTGAGCAGCTTTTCTACCTCAGCCAGGTCCTTCAGCAGAGCACCCAGGTGGGACTGAAATGGCAGGGCTGAAGCATTGGTCTGTTCCAACTTTAACTGTGGGGATGGAAGGACAGAGAGTGATGGTGTTAATTGAGGGAGACAAAGGCATAGAATTTGAGACAGTAAATGATGAATGAATGGATAGATGGATGGGTAAATGGATGAGAGATGAATGGATAGATGAATGGAAGAAGGATAATGGATAGGGGTATGGATGGCTGGACGGATGGATGGATGGATGGAAGGGTAGGTAGAAGGGTTGACTGTTGGATGGATAGATTAATGAATGGATGGAAGGATGGATGGGTAAATAAGTAGATGTACAGATAGAATCATAAGCGGACGAGTGGGTCGATGGATGAATGAGTAGGCAAATAGTTTGATGGATGGGTATGTGGGTGAATGGATGCATATATGGATGGATGGATGTATGGATGAATGAATGGCTGGATGAAAGTATTGATGAATGGACAGATGGATGGATGAGGAAGAGACAGTTGAATAGGTGGAATCATAGGTGGATGGGTGAGTAGAATGAAAAGATACAGTATATGGATTAGTTGAAGAATGAGTATATGGATGGATGGATGGATGTGGAGGAGACAGTTGTATAGATGGATGGATGGTACATGGGTGGGTAGATGAATAAACATATGGATATAGATTACTTGATGAATGGGTATATGAATGGATGGATGGATGGATAGATGGATACAGAGATAGGTAGATGTAAACATGGATGTTAGGATTGTTGTTAGGATATTATGGATTGTTAGGTGGATGTGTTAAAAGATGGACGGGTAGATAAAAAAACAAAATGGAGAAACTGAGATATAAATAAACAGATGGACTGATAAGATGAATGGATGGATGGAAAAATGAATTGATAGACACAAAAAGACAGGCCATTCTAATTGCCATTGGAAATGTGTTCATTACTCTTTATACCTTCTCAATGATTCTCTGCATGTCAATCTCATCCTTCAGCTCCTGGCTGATCTGTGCAAAACGTTCTGCCTTCTGCCCCGCCTTTCCTCCACACACGGTCTCCTGATAGGCTCGTAACAGTGACTGCTGCTTCTCAGGGACTGATAGTATCGTGTTGAGCTCACTGTCCCTGCCCTCCCCACATGTAATTGACTCCAGCACGTCAGCCGTCAGCAGAAGTCCCTGGGAAAAAGAAGAGCTGACGATAGATACTTGCCATGAAGAGAGTGGCTTGGGTACAATGCCCCAGCTAACAAGCTACTGGTTTGTCAAGACTGTCAGTATGATGGAACGTTAAAGGTGAAAACACACATCATTAGTTGTTGGTGCACAATTTTAAAATGTGAGCTCATAAATGTTTAGCTATTGAAAATGCTGACTGGCTGGTAAATTTGGAAAACAACCAACCACAGTAGCCGGTCAAGTGCAAATGCAAAATGTAGACAACTACAGTGAAACACCTCCATCACTACATCCGAATACAGGAACCTGTTCCACATTTGGACTCCACGCACATCATTAGTTTAGCCCTGGCCATCAGCATCTTTGCACTATATAGCACCTCGTACATTAAATACGAGAGCAAATTTAGTACCACACAAGCCAGGTGCATGACTAACCTCCATCTTCTGCAGTCTCCATGGATCAAATTTGTTTGTCTCCCCTCCTCCTCCTCCAGCGATGCCCAGGGCCTGGGACAGCAGCTGGAGAAGATCGTGCTGATCAGCTGCTTTAGCTGGGTCTCTCAGTGCTTTGTGCAACAAACCCCCTTCCAGACTCCTCAAGCCTCCCAGCAGCTGCTCCTGGAGTCACACAGCATGGTTTAGTGACACTGCATAGTTTCCAGGAGTAGATTTGCTCATTTGGGGGGAAGGGGGGGTAACGTTTTGTATTCAGTTCCTGCTACCTAACCACACCAACCAACCAGGAGGTGATTTTTGGGTATGTATACCTCTGATTCATTTACATCTGTATTCATGAGGCATTTTCTGCACCAAGGGTATGTGCCAGTCCAGTGATTATGTGTGTGTGTGTGTGTGTGTCTCTGTGTGCATGTCACAACGTACCTCCAGCTGTAAGACTTTTTCTCCAGGGCTGTGAACACGGTGACCTTCGGGCCAGCCTCCACTTCCTGCACTTGCTTTGGGATATGTGTCAAAAATGAGGTTATACACCTGCATCAAACACACACACGCATGCACACACACACACACACACACACACAATGTGACTCCAATAATCTCAGCCTCCTCTTATTGGATACAGAGAATCTGATATTTTGTTTTTATACTTTTCTGGCCACAACCTTCAGAATGCTGAAGGTTGCAATTTGATTCGTTCTTTGCACTTCTGTGTGCTGGTCTTCAGTGGGAAAACAAAAATGTTTACCCAACGCAACACAATTAGTGTTGTGTCAGAGCCAAATACAATGACTGGAGTTCACCGAATCCTGTCTTTAAAAGTCATTCATGAGTTTTGTATGAAGCACTTGAGTGGTGAGTAAACAAGATAATCTCGTGTGTTTGCTGAAGGTCTAAGGGAGAGGTCTATGCTTTGTCATCTGCCATGTCAGTCAAATTGCTTCTTTCTGTGCAAGTAGGCACTTCTCGACTGTGTTTATTGATGAAACATACCAGACTCTCTAGCGAATCTAGATGTCTGGCTTGTGACACTACACTGTCAATGACAGCTTCAGAAAAGGACATTAAATTAAGAAAGGTAAGAAATGAGAAATTCAGGTAATAGAAAGACACAGTGACTACACAAGTACAGACAGATCCAGAATTATTCGCACCCTTGGTAAAAATGGTTAAAACTTAATTTTCGCAAAAAACATGAAATTTAACATTTAATTGAAGTATATCTGTTCTAAAACAGGGACGTCCAAAGTCTGGCCGCAGGGCCAAACACAGCCCCTGGACATATGTTAACTGGCCCGCAGCTTCTCTCTTAGAATTTATGATACGTTGCAATTCTTCCTTTGACCTGAGCAGACTTTGTTAACACAGTTAGCTAAAATGCAGGTAGCCTTTCCTTCTGACTCCACCTGCAAATGAATTTAATACATGATATATAGTCTTGACTACACACAAAAAGTGCAATGTTAGTGAGAAGGGGCAACTTCAAAAGAGCTGGAAACCACTAAGCATGGAAAACCTTTCGTAAATTCTCGAAAGAGTCCTTAACTAAGGTGGATTTACAACCAAATGTTAAAAATGACAATCTAATGTATGATTGTTTGTCCAATCACTTTTGGTCCCTAAAACAGGGAAGACCACATATTAAAAAGTGTTGTAATTACCACACTGTTCACCCAATTTGAATGTAAATACACTCAAATTAAAGCTGCAGTTTGAGCTCATACTCATTATTTAATTCCAACTGCAATATACTATGGTAGACACATTTATGACTATTTAAATATGACCTGTCCTTGGATGAGGTCTAATCTGGCCCCCTTTGAAAACCATCTGGGTACCCTTGTTCTAAGAAAATAAGAGACCCATATCAAAACTCTAAAGTGGTCATCCATGACTTCCTGCTTCACTGGGACATAAATATTAGGTGACGCAGAGGCCAAATTCCCTTAGTCATTCATTAACATAGGAAAGATTAGATAAAACACAAAGGAAATGAGACAAAAGAGTGCTGACCTTCATAAATCAGGCAACAGATATGAAAATGACATATAGCAAATATCCACTATTAGAATAATTTAGAAACAACCTGAGCTGTAATGAACCTGCATAGAATTTCTCCTTGATCACAGATTTGCAGAAGATGGTAACATTTCAAGGTCAGTTTCCAAAAGCAATTAGACCCCAAATCCATACCAACAAATTATTTGGAAGGTGAATTAAAATGAGAATTAAAGAAAGCATTTTCTTTTATAGCAAGCACCTTCCTGATAGATGCTACTGGAACTTGACTGAAATGGAGTTCTATGGTCAGATGAGACAAAAATAGAGCAACAAACCCTTAAAGTGGATCTGTCATACATAAAGAGGGATAGTCATATAAAAAAGAACCAAATCCTCTCTGTTATATATGGAAGAGGATCATATATCTGATGTTCTCGGGCTGTTTTTAACTCCAAAGGCTCTAGGAAGACTGTTAGGATGCATGGCATCATGGACTCCATGGGCATGGAGATTTTATATGAAAATCTGGCTGTCACTGCCAAGACATTACAACCGGTTCATGGTTGGATCTTCCAGCTGGACAATGATCCAAACCATATGTCCAAATACACATAAAAAATGGTTCAATGGTTCAGTGATCACAGAATCAAGCTTTTCACATGGCTATTCCAGTCTTATGACCTGAACCTCATTGAAAACCTGTGGGCTGAGCAGAAGAAGAGAATCCACAAGAGAAGACTGAGGACCCTGGAGGATGTGGAGAGATTCTGTATTGAGGAGCGATCTCAGATCCCTTGCTTTGTAATCTCATTCAGCATTACAGAAGAAGACTCAGTGCTGTTATGTTGGCTAAAGAAGGTTACATAAAGTACAAAATCTTTGACAAGGGTGCCGATAATTCTGAGACTGGCTGTTACCTATATTTATTGGTCTTTTTAACACCTATACATACGCACCTTTTAGGTATGCCACTGCATCAACCATGGGTATCTACTGTATAATGCTATGCTGTATAGAAAAGTCGTGCATTAGGTGGCATTTCTAAATGGAATTCTAAATGACTTGCCAAAAAGTGGCCCAAATTACCACCTTAAGCCTATAAATATATACAAATACTGCAAGCCAAAAAGTTTCAGATTCTACAACAGGGGGAAAAAAACTGTAGGTTAAATTTACTGCCTCCAGGTTATTTTTATTCCAGTTAGAGTGTGGAGGAGTTGCTTGAATTGTGCTGATGTTACAGCATAGGTGCTCCTGACATTCCCAGTATAGCAGCAAGTTAACAGCCTGGCACTTAATAGGCAAAGAGCTGAAGTTCACAATATTAGCCTGTGCCATTAGCACGCTCCCGTTCTGCTGCCAAAAAACACAATAGGTAATGCAAAAGAGAGCAGGTTAAATGCGGATGCTGTGTCCTGGGAGCTTTATAGAGGAGTGTGCTGAATTTGGAGAAAGGATGAGTTACAAACCTCTTTAAGGTTGACGGGGGATGAGAGAAGCAGGCTGGCCGTGTCGTTGGACAGAGAGAGATTTTGGGTGAGGAACTGCTGGAAGTGAGTCGGATTCCTTAGGACGCTGCCTAAAGTGAAGCCTGGAATCAGAAACAGCAGAGCCTCATATAGGCTGTACAGCTCAAGCATAAGTTAATACACATATTATATGATGTCATGCTTGTGCTTTAAGAAATCATGCCCTAACTCTGTGTGCGTTTAAATATTTGCTCTGACAGTCACTATGACCACTGCAATTGTTTTTCGAGTTCTGTTGGTTTGGGTTTAGGCCACATTTCTGTTTTTGAATGTGAAAGAATGTGTATAGGTACGAGAATGTGCGTGTGTATATCTACAGACCATGGCTAGTGTTGAAGCTGTTCTCTAAGGGACTCTGGGCTGAGCTGATACTCTCCAGATGCTGCTGTAGTGACTCCAGCTCCTCCCCGAGAGTCGGCCCCTCTGACGTGAACAAGTGATTCTGCTCCACCACCTCCCCGATCCGCTCCAACAACTGAGTCACGCTAAAAGAGGATTTAAACAAACAAGGCTTTGATACAACATATTCAGGAAGTGAAAGAAAAGACCAGAGAGTATGCGAGAGTGAAAAAAAAAAGCATAAGGAAATGACAAGGTTAGTCAGAGATCCATTATAAACCAATACATCATTATAGTTCAAAGCTGAAGTCATAGTGTGCGGTTCATTACGCAGGCTCACCTCTTATACACACACGATTACAGGTGCTAATAAGGACTGCTGTTAGGTGCTACAGACACAGTGGGAGATTTTGGAGGTGGGAGAGAGAGATACAGCATTAGAGCATTAAGTCTTTGACTCACGTGGAGTTTTTATATTGCAGGAAGCCGAACTCGTCTCGCTGGCCATCAGGACACAAGGACTGCATGATGGGAATGATGCCCGCCGAGGTCAGGGGGGCAGCGCTGTAGAAGGCTGATGACGCCGTTCCCAACAGAGGATAACAGGAACGCCAGGAAATGGATGAAGATGATAGCAGGTCCAGTGGAGATGGTGATTAGTAGGGTTTAATTAATCAAGATGTGAATTGGAAAGGACGAGGACAGAGTGTGGGTAGGTTAGAGAGAAGTCATTGCAAATAAGCATGGAGTGGCAGAGAGATGTAGAAGAATGGTGTTAGGAGGGAGACAGGCGAGGAAGAATGGGTGGAATGGGCGGAGGGGATAAGAAATAAAATCAAACCAAACCAAAGAGAATCACAACAAGAGAAAGAGAGAGGGAACAGTCACAGCTCAGAAAAACAGTCAGGAGGTCAGGGAAGGTTTCAGATGTCAGACTGTATTAGGTAGACTAGCTTTAAAGACCCTTTTTCTAACTCTCTCTCTCTCTCTCTCTCTCTCTCACACATACACACAAATGAGTTGTCTTTCACTGGAACACAGAAATACTAGCTTTGGTATGTTTCCCACACACTACACCCTACGTATTGACAGATCTATAAAAAGCTCCAGTATACACTGAGTTGTCAGTTTATTGAGCTAGACCTACCTCGTATCTACACACACTGGCTGTTCTTTGGAGTAAATCTACCATATAGTTCACTCTGTATGTGCACAATTACTGCTGCCCTGTTGTTTCTCATCCCGACTAAACTATCAAGCAGATTATTATTGGATTATTAGCATGTGTGTAAATGTATCTACAACTGTGTTACAGCTACTACATTGAGCTGATTAACTGTTACCAGCATCACACACACACAAACACACACACACACACACACACACACACACACTACCATGGCAGTATAACTGCTGTGCTGTGAAAGAGCCATTGCACCGATATGGTGGTCCCTTTCCATCAGATGGACAGGGCAGAGGGGGCTGATAAATAGGATAGATCAAGTCTAAGTAAGGAATAAAACATGATGAAGAGTGCTCTAAAGGGAAAATAATCAAAGACGTGGTGGTGGTGTGATGCGGCCTAACATGAAGCCCAGTTACTGGTCCCACTCCAAATACCATGTCTTTCCAATAACGGCACATCCTTACATCTTTTTGTTTTTTACCATTTTATTTATTAAATGGACGACATGTCATACTTTTAATTCCTTTATATTTGTGGAAAGTTCAAAACAAGCTCGCTTACATTATAGCAGATATAAACAGTCATAACCCCCCCAAACAGCCTCTCTTTTTCCTCTTTCTTTTCTCTCATTGCTGCTTGTTGTTCCTCTTTCGGTTGCTCCCGTCAGGGGTCTCCACTACGGATCATTGTTCCTCATATTTGATTTGGCACAGTTTTTACGCCAGATGCCCTTCCTGATGCAACCCTCCCCAATTTTTATCTGCGCACTGGCCAGGAATCAAACCCGGGCTGCAGTGGTGAGTGTGCTGTGGCCTAACCACTAGTCCTCCAGGGATCCTTCTCTCATTGCTGCTTGTAATGTTACCAAAAAAAAACACAAGGCCTGCTGTCCTAAAGGCAAGTTGGAAAACTGGAGACTGCTTCCAAAAATGCTACATAAACATCTCCTCGCAGAAAACTTCACCATATCAACAGTTACACATTTTTAATCAGTTTATGTGGAGCATGCACAAGTCCCTGTGTAAGCTGACACTTTAAAAACAATAATATATTAAAACGAGACAAGCATTCAACAACAAAAACAGTAATTTTGTGCCTACAAAAGTGACCTACATGGTGAAATGATGAAATGGCTAATAAGTGTTATGTAAAGTGGGTGTACCTACTAAAGTACCAGCTTTGTACATAACTCAAACCTCAACTTATTCTATTCAGTAGAACAATTTAAGAAGCATCAATTCAACCTAAAAGTTCTAAAAATTCAATTATCAAGAATCGACCGTACCCGCTTAGGAGTAGGATTTACGGATAAAGCAATCCCGTGTCCTACATTGATCCTGTAATTACCAAATTGGGCTTATAACTGGTCTGATGATTTAATGATCTTTCACTTAATGAATGGCTCTGGGAAATGTGAGCTTCCATTACAATGTCATGGCCATTTCACATTCAGCCCAAGCTGCTGGTCATCTTGGCATCTCCCTCCCAGAGGATGTCATCGCAAGACTGTTGGCACTGACAGCGGCGTAGAGAAAGTTAAACATAATCTGCTGACTCTCCTTTTCTTAAGTGTTTGGATACTGCAGTAGACAGCCTGCGGAGCTGGCATCTACTCCTGCTCATTCTCTCTCTTCTCCTTCCTCTCTCCACTAATAACTCGCCTCCTTCCGGCGTTCTGGAATTAGATGGCGTGTGCTCGCTGTCAGTACCTGCCCATGCAGTAAAATCTCTCTGTTTACACAAGCGGGTGTCATATTTCTCCTGTTCCAGTGATGGCTGGTCTAGTGAGACACGCTGGCTGTCACACAGTTCAGGTCTAATACACTGCTGTCTGACATCTGCTCCCTCTCTGGCCGAGGATTAACACAGCAAACACAGTCAGAGGAAAAGCCTGGTCGCCAGATAATTCCATTAAACAGGTTAAACAGTAGTGTGTGAGAAGAGATTACGATTTAAGATTTAAAGGACTAGTTTGGCAAAAAAATTAAATGTCAACAATTTCCCTCTTACCCCAGGGTTTGCCAAGGGTTGCTTTTTAATTTCGCAGTGATGCTACGAGACTACGGCGGAATACAAGTCTGTCTCATTCAACTTTGGGGTAAACTGTGTGTAAAACTTAGTAAATTTGATTTTTCTACCAAACTTTTCCTTTAATGTATTATCTTTGTATAAGTAGTAGTGTTGGAAATAAGTAATAATGCTGAAATGTTAGTGTACACAAAGACATTTTCAGACATTAAACATTTGTGCACCTTTTGAATCATTCACTCATTCATTAACTCATACATTCATTAATACATTATGTGTGAACTGTAGTGAGTGTGTGCTGGTGTCTGCTCAGTGTCCGGTTCTGTAATATGGTCCTTGCTTTCATTAACTTCACACTGATATAAGAAACAGGATCTGCAGCACATTCCATTTAAGTAAGCGCCCTACACACACACACGCACACACACACACAGACGTGCACTGCTACACACATTAGAGCCCACACCAGGACATACGCAGAATTAGGAAACAGAGAGGCTAGATGCAGCACAGATGGCATGGCACACACAAATTTCATAAAATCAGAAACACTGAATAAAAAAAAACAATGTTTAGACTTACACACTGGTCCAGCATGCAGTGAACATATACCATGGAAAAAAGAAAGAAGAACACATAGAAAAGAGAGAGAGAGAGAGAGAGAGAGACAGAAGAACAGACAGAGGAAAGGACAGATGACAGAAAGGAACAAAAAAAAATACAAGAAAAGACAAAAAGATGGTGTTTGATTTCATTCGGCATTGGAAACAAAAAGGACACTATGGTGACGGAAATTAATGAGGACGCTCTCTGAGAAAGAACACAACTAACCACTGTGCCAGAAGCCGAAACGTCTTTGCAATCAACGATGGATTAGCAAAGTTGCTCAATAATGCTGCGTGGCCACATACAAGAAGACAGTAACATTATTTTCTATAATCCATCAGTAGCTAAATTCAACTCATTCATCACACAATCGGAGATGAGCGCTCTCCAGTCTCTCCTATTCACTCACAGCACCAGCACTGTTATTGACTGCTGTAATAGGAATACTGGGAGTGTTGGGTGTCATGCTAATGCTTCCTCACCAATTAGTTGCCCTTCCACCTGAGGAGTTCTGCTAACTAAGTGGAAAAAGGAATTGTTTAGTGTAAAACGGCATGCTTGATGTTCCTTTTTTTAGCTTTCCACTGTAACTATATCTTTGCTGATCAACTACATGTGAGGTAAGTGGAAAAATGGAAAGAATTTGTAAATCGTTTTTTTTTCCCACCAAACTATTTTTATTTACCCAGTTTGCTGCCAGTTTCTCCACTTTTTTTCTCCCATTCCTTTCCCCTCTCCCTCCATCTTACCTTCTTTCACAGGGATGGCTGGCTTTTTCTGCCTCAGACCCAGCAAGATGAAGAAAAGAACCAGAGGGATGAAGATCTCAAACGCCAGCACCCACTGTGAACACACACACACACACACACACACACACACACAGAGCAAGGCAGTGAATATGGCTTGTCAGGATGCTTTCTGTCTAATTGTTATTGCTATTGTCTGTGTGTTGCTCAGTAATGTGCAAGAACTGTGTTAGCATGGACAGCCTGAGCAAATTATATACAGTTAGAACAAAGTACATTAAAGTGAGATTCATAAACTTTAACATTACACACAGTTAATGCAACAGTGTTCTAGCTATGCCTGCTAGGTTAATGCTTGCTAACTTGCCAATATCATAGCATTTACACTTAGAAGAAGTTGTGGCTTGACCCAGAGGGAGGAAGATATGAAATTACCTTTTCTTTTCAATAATAAGACCTTCTAAATGTAATGGTCAGATTGAATTTTCTACTTTATTAGTGCTTTGTGGGATGGGTCCCTGGAGGACTAGTGGTTTGGCCACACTGCTCTCACTGCTGTGGCCTGGGTTCTATTCCCGGCCAGGGACCTTGCAATAGTGTGCTCTCAGTGCCAGTTCCAAGCCCCGATAAAATTGGGGAGGGTTTTGTCAGAAAACTGTGCCAAATCAAATACGTGGATGATACCAATACCAATGATCCGCTGTGGCGACCCCTAACGGGAGCAGCCGAAAGAGGAGCAACAACAACATTAGTGCTTTGTGGGATAATCTTGGCTAAGCTGTAGACTTGGTTGTTTTATCTGTCTTTCTAGCATTAAAGAGAGATGCTCCACAATAATTAGATTAGACCCATTCAGAAGATATGAAGCTCACAGACAGACTCTCATCTATCAAAACACGTTTCCTAAATTTTTTTTTTGCTAAATATCCCTTATGACTTGACATACAAAAATGTCAGGGGGTCTGTCACTAGGATTACAGATCACAGATCTGTCTACTGCAATGTTCCCAGCTCGCAAACGTGGCTCAATTTTTATTGATTTTCAGGCACAACAGTCCCTAGAGTTTGCACTGTAGTGGTGCAAGTGCTGTTCCAACATGCATTCATAAACAACACACAACACTAGAACACAAAAATTATCCAAATATATAAGTATAATCTAAATATATGAAAAATGAAATTATTAAATTGTCTAGGGGTGTTTTGGCACCTACAGTAACTCAAATAAGCACTCTTTACAATCATGGTAAGCAGAAAAGCATCTCAGAGTGCGCAACACATCAAACTTTGGATGACTCACTTAAAACAGCTGTTTGAAAAGAAAGAACTGATTAGCTATCACTAGACTGTGAATCGTTATGTAGGTCAGCTGAGTCAATTTGGTTGAGCCGTTAAATCCACCGGTTGCCGTGAAGGTCATCTACTACACCAGACAGCCAGTGTCTGCTGCCAAATATGCAATCTTCAGCAGGCAAATGACCCGAGGCTGTTACTCAAAAGTGTCCTGTTACACAGGCATACGGGTGGGGAGTGAGCTATAGAGAGGAGAAAACAAAAGAAAAGCAATTTACCAAACACACACACACGCACACACTCTCTCTCTCTCACACACACACACACACACACACAAACCACAGCAGGTGGCTTATCTGAGTCAGTGGGTTGGATAAAGTATGCAAATATATTCTTGCATTGTCAGTGTCACCTTAAAGAACATGCTCCACTATTATAGCACCTTTAAATGCACGCTTTATAGAGTCCATATGGAGTTTCACATTATAATGCTGACCACACGCTCTTTTCATGAGCTTTAGCTGCAGTGTAACAGTGACACTTCAAGGAAAACTCTACTCTGAAACACATTAAATATGCTTCTGTCAACATATTTGGCATATTTGGTATGTCCTTAGTGATTTTGGTGGATTTTTGCTTTAATGTTTGTGATATAATCTCAGTTTTTACCCACACAACAAAAAATGGATCTATATCTCTCAGTGTTGGCAACTTTGTTTTTTTTTCTTTACACAGAGCTAGGCCTATATTTGTCACTGCAGAGCTCTCTCATAGAGGGCGGAGGAGGTGGAGAGATGATGATGATGATGATAATGATAGCTTTAGGTAAAATTAGGTTAAAGCTTTGGATAAGCTACACCTCTGCTATCTGCAAAGGAAACAGTAAACACCCACATTGCACATATGAGCAGATATGCTGCTGTTATTCAAACGTTTTTGTTGTGCTGCCATAAGCTGAGTAGGCCACATTACACCATCACGTCATTGATTATTTTCCTAAAACAGCACACCCCCAAGTGTTTGAATCTTTATTTTAACTGACCACAGTTTTATCTATCTCAGTATGTTTTCAGAAGCCTTAGCAGGAAAGGAAATAAAAGGGGAAAATGAGACAGAGGATGACTTAGTTTAGCTTTTCATCTGCTCACTCCTCCATCACGTCTGTCTCTTCACACCCATTTCATCTCTGTGCCTCTCAAGGTCATGATAAACAAGAGGCCTTTCTGCACGCTTCCCTCCCAATACACAAAGACACATCTGACAAACTCCACAAAGCTTCAGTTATAAGAGTGTGAGCAGCGAACAGTGAGTACACACATACTGCTGAAAATCAACGTCCACAGAGAGCACTTGTCTCTTTTTAAAATTCTTAAAGCTTATTGATTTCAAAGTTGTGGAAAGGGCAAAGAGAAATGTTTGATTTGAATATTAAACAGCTCCTGCGTTTGAGTCAGTGAGTGTGAAAATGCCTCCTCAGTTTTCCTGGCACTGAATTTGCATGTCGGAGGCTGATCTTCCATTATTTATAGGTGGGCCAATGCATTTAAGTGTAGGCTATCTGTTTAATGCCATCTTTCAGGCAGAGAGCACATGTACGCACACACACATACACACACACACACACACACACACACACACACACACACACACACACATATTGACAGTACTGACAAAAGCCATATTAAAGTTCAAGGCCAAAACCAAGCAAATCAAAAATAGCAGCCTTAAACAAACACAGCTGAGGATAAGATCATCACGATCCAGAGTCTGCAATCAAACCATGTAAAGAAAAGCTATGCATGATTAATAATCCCAAAATTATCCCAGCTATGTTTATGAATTTTCATTGCCTAGACAAAACAGGTTTAGAAAAATTAGAATACTTTTAGAAAACAACAATGTCAAAGTGACATTCGTTAACCAGCTTGGTTGGTTTAATGATGCTTAATAGCATTTATACTACAGAATGAATGCTCGATTCTGATTGGACAGAAGATGTTAACGGCTCGGGCAGTAATTCCACTTGCAAGAGTTATTATAGGGCCTTTGGCGCCACTTTAGTTCCAGAACTATATTTACAGTACTAAAGTACTGGGTGATTTTGCGCAAACTATTTCCCAGTACCATTTAAAGGGTTGCATTCGCACCGACAGTGGGCACTAGGAAGTGACGTAAGCCGATCGACAGCGACGTCATTTGTGCGTGGCGTTCAACAACGGAAACAAAGAACAACAACGTAAACAACCGGAGGATGGAGGACACTGTGATCGGAGTTGTGTTTTTGTTGTGTCTCGCGGGTTTCACAATAATGGACATGGAATGTCGATGTGTACGTAAAGCGAAATAAGTTGACACTACAGTATGTTTACACAGCGTTTTAAATCATGGCGGGTGAGGGCGTTTTCGTACGCATTTGGCCAATCAACATCTACATATGTCATCGATAGTACCAGTTGTGCTGGTTAGACCCTGCTCCGGAGTAGGAGCTAATTTCGTTCTTGAAAAAGGCAGTCCGGTACTAAAATCGCACCCAGTTCTGGAGGTGCGAAAACGCCAAAAAGTGGGTAGTTCCACAATTAGTTCAGGTACTATGAAAAGGTTCCCGCGGTGCAAAAGGCCCTATTAATGCACTCATTCTGACACACATCTAGAGTAACAACTTACACATGGACTTGAATGGTGGAAGCTCCGATTAAACCAATTGTTTTAAAAAAGTAGGCTAATTGTTGATATTGTTGGGGTTTTCTCAGACGAGATTACAGAGGAGATTTATTTAAATTTTTGGAAGGAGTCTCCTGTGTTGGTAACAGTGTTGTAACAGTCAGAGGTAAAACTGTAACTTTTCAGATACAGGAAAGTCTTTAGGACAGGGGGCTTTGGGGTTCCTTGGTAACGTAACGTAACATGCTGCTGTTTTTTTCTTTGTCACTTCAAAAGAAAGAAAAAAGAGAGAAAAAAGTGATAAGAACTACCTCGTTTTGCAGACGTTTCACAACATAACTATAATTGTACCTCTAAATGGATAAAAAGTATGACAAGTCATTCTTGAATAAATAAAAATTGGAATTGTTGGTAAATTGGTGTGGTTTAAGAGGAGCAAAACACTTCAAGACATGATGTTACAGGAAAATAATAACCTCAGGGTGGTAGCAGATCACACCACACCATCACTGATTATTTTCCTATATACTATTCTCCTATAACAGCACAGCCATTTTATTTTATTCCTTACATAGTAATTTACATTTTAATTCATTGTGCAATCAAAGAATTGAGAAGCAACGATGCTATGAACAAAATTTATGGAGAGAGATTCTGTAAGTGTCATATGTTACCCGAGTGGTCACAGCGATGACCGTTTACTGTGCCAGTACAGTCTAATTAAAATATCAATAATATATGCTTTAAAGATTATACTGTATGCATCAAATATGGTAGCTGGTATCAGTATTATAACACTGATGCTTTTAAAAGAACACACATTTATCACATCTATCAACTTTCTATTTCTATGAAATTGAAGATTTGAAATTTATAGCTTACCTTTCATTAAAAACAAATTAAAAGCAAATTTCAGTTACAGTAGATTCACTGGTGATTGAGTTTTATAGTGACCATCCAAATCTATTAACAGCTTGGGAATAAACAAACGTTAAAGAGTGCACAATAAAGTGAAAACACAATCTCAAATGATGCGAATGCTGTTGGGGAAATTGTGCTTGGTTCAGTAAATTGGAGATTTATTTGCTCTAGAGGTTATAGACTTTTTATAGACTTTTCAAACAACCACAAAAAAAATCTGTATTGACTTTTTCCTCCCACTCCTTCCCGGGAAGACCCTAATGGATGGAAACATTGTAATCCAATAACGCAACATGGGGTTGAAAACGACACTTTGCATTCATGATCACATTGTAGCAATACATCTCACTGAAACTCTATAACTCAAGTCTGAGATTTATCCAGCTGTGTGTGTGTGTGTGTGTGTGTGTGTGTGTGCATGATTATCACTGGCAGCCAAGTGAGTGTTGCTCCTAAATGATGTGTGGCTGCGTTAGTCATGCGCATGCTGCAGGTCAGTAGCTCCCAAAGGACTCGGCCTGCATTGATTTCTTCTTCATCCCCTAAATAACTAGTGAGAGATTTCCCTCAGGTTTCCCCTTGATTTACAAGCTAGCAAACATAGTAACACTCACAGCAGGCTCCCAGGGCAGGCCCTAACCAGGCGAGTAAAAAAATCAGACTTTCACTTTTATATTCTGATAGATAGATATAATATAGATATGGACGTTTGGTATCGGAGACAACAGAGCTGATAAATAATCCTCACCCTATACGAAGGTTTTGTAGTGAATGTGGGCAGTAAAGAAGACTGTGTTGTTCGGATATTTTTCCTAACATCATGTGACCAGATCACTACAAACTGAAATTGAAGAATAACATAATATGATAAATGAGGTATACACTCACCAACCACTTTATTAGGAACCCCTGTACACCTGCTCATTCATTCAATTATCTAATCAGTCAATCATGTGGCAGCAGCTGAAAATTCAGAATGAGGAACAAAATGTGATCTCAGTGACTTTGACGGTGACATGGTTGTTGGTGCCAGACAGGCTGGTATTTTTAGAAACTGCTGATTTTCACACACAAGTCTCTAGAAGTTACACAGAATGGTGTGAAAACAAAATCAATTGAGCAACTCCGCAGGTGGATAAGAGAGGTCAGGGGACTATGACTAGACTGGTTTGACCTGACAGAAAAGCTATGGCAACTCAGATAAGCAGTGTTTACAACCCTAGTGAGCAGAAAATGCAAGTATGTCAAAACTTGAGGTGGATGGGCTACAACAGCAGAAGACCACATCTGGTTCCTTTCCTGACAACCAAGAACAGGAATCTGAGGCTACAGTGGGCATAGACTGACTGAAACTTGACAAGATTGAAAAAACACCAGGCTACCATACACACACGCTAGCCCGTCCTCCTTTTATACAATGATCAAGATTAGTATTAAATGTCTTGCTTTATTTAATTCATATATTTTTCCATACTTAATTTTTCTTTAATTAATATCATTAATATGAAATGACTAGGTCAACCAACTTTTCATTACATTTGTGTGTAATTGATATATATAAGCTATTTAAACTTGTGCAATCAGTAGCCTATGTAAAATTTTGCCGTAAACCAATTACATGATTTGAAGCTTGTCAAAGTTTACATTATCGAATCTCCTTGTTCATACACAAACTCAGACACTCTTGTAGGATACAAATGTTTTTGTGAATAAATTTCTGGTGTAAATGCTCCTATCAACGATTTACAAATAAATTCGTTGGTATCCAGCTTGAACAATGAGGTCCAATGTCATAGTTCAACATATTCAGAGGAGAACACCACCCTGTTCTGCATACGTGATGCCCATGATTGGCTAAACGACAGAGGAAGGGGTAAGCAGATCATCATTCCCATCAAGAGCAGACAGCCAATTATGGTCCCTTAGGGTGCGTTCGAGTATGCAGTGTTTAGTCTGTTTGTCTAATTATGCGCAGTTTGAAATCTGGACGTGAAACTCGCGTTATGTGTGACTGTGAAGTCGTCAGGATTCAAACTCCATCTTCCATACAATCATCTTCCTACAATAGTGTGAAACCTTAGACAGCTGTGCAATACTGGCAGTGCCGCAATGCTCAATGCACAATGACTGCAAATCCACAATCTCTTTTCCAAACAAGAACTAGAAGCTTTACAAACTTCTGAAACAGACTTTGATCTTGCTGCTTAATGCCTCCACCACTTTTAATCAACAGCAATCACAGCACATCACAGCTCTCGAGACCTTCTGTACAGGAAAGTCATCAGAGCACGAATTACTGGAAAGTCTGGGCTTTGAGGCTTCTTTTTATCTTCTGCCAAAAAACACAGACACAGACATTTTCTCTGCTTCTACGTATTCAGCTCCTACATGATTAGAAAGATGATCAGGCACAAAATGGTGATTAAGAAGACAATTAATCAGAAAAGTGTAATGATGACTCAGTGTTGATGCAAATGTTCAGCCAACAGGGTAAGGGAATGATTATTATAGCTCTCACTATGTCTTGTCTGCAACCTAACCTGTTTGTTCGTTCTCATCTATCGGTCTCCTTTGTTTAAGGTATCACTTTCACCACTACTGCAACAAGTTAAGCTTCAAACGCAATTCCATGCTCCTGTTTCTGTCAGCCAGCAATATCCAGAGGTCACGACTGTTTGCTCTGCCATTTCCCAGTAACAATGTTGAGAAGACAACTTTTACTGGAACTCTATCAGGAATCTTTCAGGAATATCAGTGAAATCAGTGAAAAGTCAACTGTATGATTAGATGAATCATGAGCTCTAGCTTCACACAGGATTAGCAATCGTCAGTCTTGCTTAGTAATACAGGCTGCTTAGAAAACCTTTTCTTACATATACAGTTGCACAGACATGAGTCTTAGCCGTGTCTGAATATAGCTGTGGTTAGTGCAATGGAACTCCATTTTAGGTATAACATATTTAGCAGTTTAGGCCACCTTGGTGCATCCAAGACCGAGACTGGAGTTGGACTGGAGTTGAGAAAAACATTGGTCTTTTGACATATATTTAAATAATAAGTTGTACTAGCATACTCCCAGTGTGAAATTGCTTCTACACAAAATGCTTAAAGGTTGGCAGGTCTGGTAAAACAATATAGTATGAGTAAACGTTCAGTGTAATATCATGTAGGGATGATAAAATCATTATATCATCCAAGCATAGCTATTGAAATTAACACTGCACACGATGTATAAGTGCTTGTTTACTAAACCCAGTGAGTTTAAAGAAGCACTTTCTGGCGAACCAGCCAACCACTCCTGCTCTTGCGGATTCCCACATGCATTCCTTTCCCAAGCTTGGTGACACATTCTCCCATCGTTAGCAGTGCTGTGCGACTGGGTTAATCTGAGTGTGTTGTGCAAGGGACCCAGAGAGAGTTGGTATACATAGGAGGGACATCTCGTTTCAACACTAATTGTGTGGTGGGTTTTTTTTTTCCACCAGGCCTCTGCCTGCCGTGTATAAATCCAGCAATGCTCAGGTGGGAGTCACTTAGCAACTGTACCAAGAACTATAACCAAGCAAACACTGAAAATAACAACATCATCATTATTAAGTTGTGTTTACGAGCAGGTAAAATGCTTCAGACTACCTACATACAGTGCACTTTTAATTTCTTTTAATCATGAAACTGCCCCTAGAACATGTATAAAGAAATTGCAACAGGCATTTGGATCTACTTGTTCAATTTGTCTAGAGCCCAATTATACAGATGGCAGCATTAGAAAAATGAGTCATCTAACTTAAAGGTTAATTAACCTACGTGTTCTTTCAGTGACTAATTCATCTAGCTGTAATGAGTGTGAATAAAGAGTCATTATGTGTGAACCTATTATCTATAAAAAGCACATGAAATCAGGAGTCACAGCTACAGGGGCACTGGGAGCAGACATTTACATGAATATGTTTAAATTTGTATGCCCCTGTGTAGTCACACATGGGATACTGCTTTGCATACACTAAGTGGATGGAAGGACAGCTAGACAGTTAGACAGATTGATAAACAGATATGTAGAGATTAAAGAGTGAAAACAGGTCATTGCCCTGCTGTCACAGTTTTACATTCTGCCTCAGTAATCTCTTTAAAATTTAAAGGAACACTCTGAAGAAAAACAATCTAGCCACCAGAGCTGTGTGAAATGTCACAGATGTGATGTCGCTGTGCTTTAAAGCAGTGTCTGTCCTCAGTTTATGTGTCATAATAATCAATCATATACATAACAGCATAAAATACATTTGCAGATCAGATTGGAAAAATGAGTCAAATCCAGTGAAATACTGATTAAATAATTCAGACCTGTATTGGCTCTGATACTTCTCTATTTATTTAATGCAATACCATTAGGTCAATAATAGTAGTGAAATGTGCAATATATTAATATACACTGTAAAAAAATATTAAGTTATCCCATGTTTATGTGTTGTGTGTCTACACTAAGAATATCTGTATGCATAAGACACTTAAATATAAATGCAGAAACTGCAATTCAAATGTTTCTGAACACTTATTCATAAGTGTTATTAGAGTTTAATTTCTATTTCTGCCACAGACCAAACAAAAATGTACAGAAGAGTAATCACACAGTAAAAATATTAAATAAGTGCTCCACCAAATACCTAAGAGCCTATTAACTTGCCACCCTCAGATCCTCACAGGACTCTAAATGAGTGCTTTATTAAAGGCACCTAGAAAGGTAAATCTGATAAGCTTATTGATAAAAGACTCATAAGTACTATTCAAGGAGGTTTGGTAATGAACTTGTAAGTGCTCTGGCTAGTCAATTCACACAAGATAAAATATCTGTTTAATTTGCCTAAATTATGCCAGTTATCCTGGTTTATCACAGAATAACCTGGATGTTTATATCAGTATTGTGAGATTGCAAAAACACTCAAACAACAGCAACACAGCAAGAGTTGAAATCTAACACCAGGTTTAGGACTAAATGGACCATGATCAAGTCCTCAATCATAGAGGGAGCTGCAAGAAGCTGTAAGTTGCAGGCTGTCCATGCCTGTCATGGTGGTAACCCTTGGATCATGTAGATGGACACCAATGATGAGGCTGGTGGTGTCTGTCATGGTGGGAACCCTTGGATCATGCAGATGGACACCAAGTGGTGAGGTAAGCCATCAAGCTGAAGAAGGAATCAGAGGACTTTGAAGAAGCCATGGAAAAAGACTTTCATATGGCCTCAAAGAAGGAAGGGAGATGCTGAGCAAATGGAAGGAGCACTTCGAGGAGCAGATATGGCCTCTTTTTAGAAGGTAGTGACTGAAATCTTTGGTGTCCATCTCTGTGGCAGCAAGGCTGCAGGGGGCTAAGAGATTTGGCCAGAGATGGTGAAGGCACTGGACAAGGCTGGGGTTGTGTGGTTAACATGCCCCTTTGCATAAAGATCTGGGGCAGTGCCTTTGGACTGGCAAACTGGGATGGGGGTCCTTATTTTAGTTCCAGTTATAAGAGAATTATGACTGTGTCCCAGATTGGGTCAGTGGCAGCAGGGTTTCAGTTGCTGTACCTGTCTGTGGTGATGAACAAGAAGCTCACCTATGGTACCACCGAAAGAATATGGTCTCTTGTAACTTATACAAGTAGTGGAAATTAGGTTCCTAAACAGGACTGCTGAGCTTTCTCTCCATGACAGGTTGAGAAGCTCAGAAATCCAGATGAGTTGGGAGGTGGCTCAGGCCCCTTACAAGGATGCCGCTGGGTTGGCTCCCATTAGAACTGTATCAGGCAGGTTTGACTGGTCAGAGCCCCTGGGGCTGACTCAGGACCCGTTAAAGAGATTATATTTCACAGTTGACTTGGAAACATCTGTTGATCCCCAGGAAGAGCTGGAACTGGTGACAGAGACGTCTGGAATGACTTTCTCAGCCTGTTGCCAGCCTTTTTTTTTTTTAAACAAAAATAGTGTTTATAATTTTTTTAACTGGTAGTGTACATACTACCACAATTTATATATCTATATAGAAAATGCCAAAAATACTAACACATCCGATATATACTAAAACAAGCTAAAAGACAGCGAAACCAAGCCTGGATGATTAAAAGACAAGAATAAATTATCTAGTGTCACCACAGATGGGAGGTGGGCATCAGTCATTCTTCCTTCTACCACCCTGCAGTCTTTACTTTACTGTGCTGACAGGACTACAGAGAACCAATCATACACACATACACACTGCTGCATGTAAGGCCCTTGAGATGGCAAGAGAGACTCCAACAATGTGAATGAGACAGATAACACACAACAACCTGAATGAGAAAGGCAACACACACAAAGTCTTGGAGACTTCATCCTCTCCTCACAGTATCTCTAACAGTCCATCATCTCCTCCTCTTCCTGTTTTCCTTCCCAGGCCATACCCTTCACTCTCCATCATTCCTGTCACAGTGGCCACTTTGCCTTTTCACTCTCACACACTCCTCGGAAATACGATAATGTGGTATATAAAGACCTAATAACAGTGATCATATCTCAATCTGGGCTGCCAGTCAGGATGGTGACTGGGCTCGGCTGCTCAGTGAGACATGTTCACTGCAGCAGGATTGGGTGAACATGCATGTGGTAAACAGTCCGGCTCGGCTCTTTTCCAGCCTTTTGTACAAACAGACTGTAATTTGGAACGATTTGTTGAGTGACATGAGTGAGGACACAAAACAAACAAGTGCGGATCAGCCAAGAGTCATGAAAAACACATTACACACTGAGCAGGAGCTTTGCTGCATATCTAAATAGTAGACAGCTCTTACTCTCCTTTTTTCTTAAAGGAAGGTGACAGCCCTAGTAGACATGCTTGACGAGTGTGGAATTTGCTTATTTATGAGAAATGCCTCAACTAATAAGAACAAAGGAAGCAAAAGACAGGCAACAGATGAGAAAGAGAGAAAAGAGAGGCTGTGTTTATGAAGAAACAGGTGGCAGATGTTAACCATTCCATTGTAGCAGCTGCAGTGCTATAGGGATGACAAGGCAAAATTTGAAAGATAAAGCAAGAAAAACAGCCTCAAGGTGAAGCACCTTCCCACAGCGCAAAAGATAACAGGAGGTAAATTGATTCCAAGTTGTGACCATCAACCTAGTCACCTGCCAATTCCCACCCACCAACTAGCTCTTCCCTATCTTACAACAGCAGGGAGGGTGAAATCTAACACGTGCTTCCTCAGACACAAAAAACAGCCAACTGCATTTTTTTCAACTGCTGCTCATGCTGCGTTTCTAATGTTTGCAACCTCAAGGAAAAGTCATTTTTGGTTATGAGATGTGGTGTCCTGTCCTCACATGGCTCATATAAAATTTGTCTGGCAGGAGTTTTCTCAACATATTTAACCACAAGCTGACTGGTTTTGTAAACAGTCAAGTCAAGTCAGGTCAAGTGGCTTTGTTGTCATTTCAACCATATACAGCTAGTGAGTACACAGTGAAATGAAACAACGTTCCTCCAGGACCAAGGTGCTACATAAAACAAAACAGAGAACTACAGTAGACATTACATGTATTTACATAAAGTGTACAGTACAAACATGTGCAAATGGCACAAGACAAGTACAAGTACAAAAACTATCAAAACAAGACAACGGAATAGCTATATGACATTTTTTGCACTGAACCACCAGGTTTTGTCAGTGTTTCCACACACCTGCGTTCCACACACCATTCCTGATTCTGAAAAATTCATCTTGTCATCCATGCATGCTAATTAATCTGCCTCCTAAAACCATTCTAGTATCAACAAAGTTGCGCCTCGGTCAATGTGCATAGTGCAGCAGGCAGTGGGATTCAGCTCGGGCCACGATTACAGCACCACCGTGAAGCATGTTGTGTTTAAGCACAGCTATATACCAAATGAAAACTGTTGTGTGGACTTAGTGGTTAGTCCACTCCTGAGTACACATAAATCAGAATAGAGTAACTCCATTATTTCACTAACCTTTACTATCCTATAGCGCTTTATTTTAGCAAGACAACTTTTAGCAATTTCATTATGCTAGCTGCATAAACTGCCTCTGTAAGGTAAAATTAAATGAAATCGATAATTACTGTATAAACCTTTGAAGAATGTGTGCATTTGTGTCATGACGAACACTGACCAAAATGGCTGTTAAAAAAGAGCGCTCTAAGGTTGGATGGGCATCAAACTAGTATTTCAAAGCTGAACGATGCAGAACACAAATTCTTCCCATCTTCTATTCAGCAAAAATAGGACACTGATAGACATTTTTCTAAGACTGACATGATATAAGATTTAAAAAATCACTAACAAGGTGGCTGAAAACAAGGCTAATGTACTAAATGGACGTTAGCCATGTATTCAGGTGACAGAAGCTTATACATGAGGGTGAGGGTCCATAAAAGCATAAAACTGAGCCGTTGGGGGTTAAGGTCCAGCAACGTTCCTATGACAAAATCTTAACCACTGAGCTACCACCACCTCTGCCACTGCCACATGACTGAGAAATTGTGTGGGAAAGAGGGAAACAAAGAGGGAGCAATAATGACTGACAGAATCTAGACACACACACCCTGCTGCTCCGCCTTCACACAGCGCAATGTTGCCCGCCTTAGCAGGGACCCAAACAAAGCAGGCTTAGTCACTGCCTGCTTAATTAGAGAAGGAGCTCAGATGAAGGTCCTGGTAATCAACTGAAGGAGGCAGGAAGAATAAACAGCTGTATGTACCAGATAGACAGCATAAGATAGAGACAGACAGCGTAAACTGTCAGACACCAAAATGACAGAGAGACAAGTGAAAATCATTGAAAGACAAGTAGACTGGTGTCAGAGAGAGACAGACAACCACTGGAGAGAGGCAGACAGGCATTGGCAAAGAGACAGGCAGCACAAACTGACTGACACAGAAGACAAAGAGAGATAGCAGAAAGAGACATATGGGCACCACAGAGAGACAGACAGGCAACATGGAGAGACAGACTCACGAGTGAGACAAGGGCACAGCATGGCAAATTTGTGCCGCACACTCCTCTGTGTGTGTGTGTGTGTGTGTGTGTGTGTTATCCGAAGGGTACATGAGCCATACCAAAAACAACACAAGGAGAAAGAATGTCAATCTCCATGTGTCTTTTCCTATCACTTCTCATTCTTTTCACTTTTTCTTTCCCTTTATCTTGCTCCTTCACTGTGACCCATTTTCCTGTTACTTCAGTTTCTCTTTTCCATTCCCCTCCCTTCCTGTTCTCTCTCTGCATACAGTGCCTTACATAAGTATTCAACCCCCTTGAACTTTTCTACATTTTGTGGTATTACAACCAGGAATTGAAATGAACTCAACTGTGTTTTTTTTTTTAACACAAGATATCTAATATTTGAAAGTGTCAATTTTTTTTTAATTAAACAAAAAAGCAGATGTTGGTTGCGAAAGTATTCACCCCAGATGATTACTTGGTAAAATCACATTTGGCTGCAATTCAGCTGCAAGTCTTCAGGGATATGTCTCTATCAGCTTTGCACATCTGGATCCTGATACTGTTCCCCTTTCTTCTTGGCAAAATTCCTCAAATTCTATCAGATTGGACGGAGACCATTGCTGAACAGCAATTTTCAAGCCTTGCCACAGATTCTCAATCAGATTAAGGTCTGTGCTTTGACTGGACCATTCTAACACATTCAGTGTCTAGGTTTTGAACCACTCCAGTGTAGCTTTGATGGTATTCTCAGGGTCAGAAGTCTCAAGTCTCTGTCAGACTGGAGAAGGTTTCCTTCTAGGATTGGCCTTTATTTTGCTTCATCCATTTTACCCTCATTTTACTCAGATTCAGTTTCCTAATCCCTGCTGATGAGAACAAACCTCACAACATAATGCTATGACCAACATGCTTCACTGTGGCAATGGTGTTTTCTGGATGATGAGCAGCTTTGGTTTTCCACCAAATGCTGCACTTTCTGCCAGGGCCAAATAGTTCAGCCCTTCCGATGTGTTTAACCTGATCTCACACTCTCTCTTTCCTCTCTCCAGGGATGGGAAGATAATCCCTCTATCAGGCCCAAGTCAAGGCCATCTCAGAGGAGAATTCTCACAGAGGTCGTATTCACCTCGGCCACCGTATCTCCTCAGTTTCTCTTCACTCCTCACCCATGTTGTAAAAGATACACACCAAATCACATTCTGGAAACCTCCTGCAATTCATTCATGAAAAGCAGACTGTGTGAGGAAGGTGGAAACTGGTCCAGCCCTGCATGGCCTGATTTCTATTTCACACTGCGTTTCACACTTATAAAAAGGTCAAAAGAAAAAAGCACTGCCAAAAAACTCACAGAAATCTCACCTGTTCAAACATTGGACTCATCCCCTAAACATCTTGTGTATAATGATAAGCAGGGATATCTACGCGTAATGATATTGTGCTGGCAATAATCCCGAGACACGAAAGACAGAAATCAACATCTTTACAAACACTGACATTTTGTTTGTTTCGTTGAAGTTATTTCTGAATATGTGATGACGCCAGTAGCTTTACTGTCACTTAATCACTAAAGGACAACTCTCTTTGATTGCTGATGTTTTATGTACATCTGAAACGTAAAAAAAAAAAGGCAGCCTGCTTGGACTATATTCTGAGAAAGGAAAGCGTCCAATCATGTCCAAACTGAATGTTAATATAAGAGCTGTCTGCTGAGATACCTTCATCTGGCTGATTTTTGAAATCTGCATACAGATATTGTTAATTGTCATATGTACCCCATAATCCTGTGCGTCAGCTCTGGTACAACAACCACTCTGAAAAAAATATTTTGTTTGACACAGAGGCAGCAAGTCATCAAGAAACCTGCCTTCTGTTTGGATACACCAACACTATTTTTAATTATCATTATGTCATTGTTCTCACATATTTTGCTAAAATGTTTATAAGAGCAATCATATTACCCAGCTTGAGTGGAAACTTCTACAAGAGTAGATACGTAGAGGCCATCCAGGGTAAAATGGAAATTACACTCTGCTCTTGCTAATAAGAATAGACATCACATCATCACACACCCATCAGCTTTAGCCAGTCCATAATGTATGTAGCTTTTACGACAATATGAGTGTGTCCCAATACTCATGAAGCCACTCTAGAGTCATCTAGCCATTAGCAGAGATCGAAATGTATCAAATCACTCTGTAAATGATGAGAAACACAGTGACCTTAAGAAGCAATGGTACAATAAGGTTTGCTCTATTGACAAACAGATTTCAAGATCCTGAAGCCTGTGCCCAGAAAAGTGTACAAAAGATATTATACACTCCTAATTAATGGAGCCTAGTTATCATGCCTGCTTATATTGCTTTAAAGAAAATTTTGCTGCAAGTTTTGAAGGTTGAAAGTGCATCACCAAATGTTCCACTATATCACCAATAAAAACCTGCTTAAAAGGTGTTTCTTTCAACACTATCTGTCGGTCTGATCCAAAGAACTCCCAGAGTGAGTGATAGTCTGGTCTTAAACGGTTTTACAAGCAGAGATGATCCTGATTGGCACCCCCTTGCGCCCTACTCAAATCTAGCCCTGTGCATAAACACGAGGATGAGAGTACCATTTTATGGCAAGTACTGTAGCACAAGAGTCTCAACTAAATTTCTCTCTGAGAATAAAAAGAAAAGCTCAGTCTAATGGTTAATTGGTAGGCTGGCACTGCCAAGCAGCATCGCCCTACTGAAATACCCAGGGAAGCATTGGCAGTCTTCAGAAGTGTAGGCTTTTTGGCGTTTTTTCCCTGTGAGAAAGTATCTCCAGGATATGAAGTGCAGATTCTGGATGAAGAGATCAATTATTAACAGCTTCACGCAAAGTGTCATTTATCCTCACCACTTTTTGTCTTCACCTCACATGCTCTCTTCCTTTCAGCAGAAGTTTTACTCTGACTGGCTGCAATTAAACTGGCATTCTGCTGTCGTAATAGACGGTTTATTGTGTTAGCGGCAGGACAATAAAGATCTGTTCTCTCTCTTTTTTCCCTTCCTCCCTCTGGATCAGGCAGACACGAGCCGGCAGTGACTCGGTCGAGTGTGACGGAGATTGAGATCACTTTTCAGCAAGTGTCCTTCTATGACCGTGTTTCGCCTGTAAAAGATGACGCTAGTTTGCTGAAGAAAAAGACACCTATTGAATTCTTGTTGATTCATTTTGTATAATAGCAGCTTGGACAGGAGTTGCTCCACATAAACAGCAGATGCTCCACATAAACAGATAAAAAAAGTGTTAAAAGTTGGTGAACTCAATGAGATGTTTACTATTTTGCATTTTTGGAAGCAGTCTCCAATATCAGCACTTGAGATTCCTTCCAATGTCAGAGGCAAAGTTGTAAGGTTTTCCACCATAGGAAAGTCTTCAGGATAGTTGCATTGGGCTGCATGCAATGTTGTATTTTATTCCTTAGAGGATAGAACAGTCCAAGATTATGAGCCAAGTCAGATTGCTTTATGAAGTTTAATACGTACATCATTATGTAAAATATTTTGTAAAATATTAAAAATGTCTAACACCAAATGTGTTAATTAAACAGTGGCAAGTTTGAATAAAAAAAAAAAAGATAGACATATGACGAAACACTAAAAAATGTAGTAAATCACCAAAAGAGAGAACTTCCTGGGTGTGGCTTAATATTCAATGAAGCATACTTGATTGAGAACCCTCTGTCCACTCCAGCAGAACTATGCTGCGGGTAAAGATCACACAAGATTCACCTATTTAAACACTGAAAGCATTTTGGAAAAATTTCTTGAAAAGAAATACTTTATAATCTAGAACCCCAAAATGTCCTCTGTTTTATTCCCCCTCTGAGCGAACCTGAGTTAAAGGTTCTATGCAGAACCATACAATATACTTAATCATACATATCTTTAACCTGAGTTTAACCCAGGAAAAGATCCCAGGGCTGTGGAAGACAGCTTGACTTGTTCCTGTCCCTAAAAAAAGCAGCACCCTCTGCCCTAATTGACTATCATCCAGTCACCCTCACATCCCATGTGATGAAGGTGTTGGAGAGACAGGTGCTGGCCCATCTTGAAAAACAGGTGAACACAGCACTGGACCCTCTTCAGTTTGCCTACCAAACTCACTCACAATACCTCACTCACTCCTTCATGGGACAGGAGGTATTGTGAGAATCATGTTCTTCAATACCATACAGACTCTACTGGGTAGCAGCATGTCTGAATGGGTGGTGAGTAGCACAGGAGTACCACAAAAGACTGTTCTGGCTTCATTGCTGTTCACACTCCACACCTCGGACTTTCAATACAACAATGAGTCATGCTACTTGCAGAAGTTCTATGATGACTCTGTGGTGGTAGGGTGTATTAACAATGGGTAGGAGGCAGAGTACCGGATGGTGGTTGACAGATTTGTGGAATGGTGTGAGAGCAACAAACTGCTACTCAACGTGTCCAAGACCAAGGAGTTGGTGGTGGACTACAGGAGGAAGAAGATGATAACCCAGCCCATCTTCATCTTGGCAGAGAAAGTCATGGTGGTCAGTGATTATAAATACCTTGGTGTCCACCAAAACAACAGACTGCACTGGAGGAACAACAGCAAGGCAGTCTACAAGAAGGGTATGAGCAGACTCTACTTCCTGAGGAAACCTTGATCCTTCAGTGTATGTACCAAATTGAGGAAAGCCCATCTCCCACCTCCCATCCTCACCATGTTCTACAGGGGGACTATCGAGAGCATTCTGAGCAGCTGCATCACTGCCTGGTTTGGGAATTACACCATCTCGGATCGCATGACCCTGCAACAGATAGTGAGGGCAGCTGAGAAGATCATCGGGGTCTTTCTTCCCTCCATCACAGACACTTACACCACACGCTGCATCAGCAAAGTCACCAGCATTGAAGATGACCCCTCACACAAACTCTTCACCCTCCTTCCGTCTGGCAAACGGTACTAAAGCATTCGAGCCCTCACGGCCAAACTGCGCAACAAAAACACACACACGCATACACACACACTCAACTGAACATCACCCCATCCCCGGTTGCAATCTCCATATTCAATTTCTGCTCCTACAAATATTTATTATATGCTTTATATAATCTTTAACTCTCTACCCGGCTGCTACTCCTTATGTTTACATTTACAGCAACTTGTATTGTTACTGATTCACTGATTCACTGATTCACTTTCTACTAGAACTGTGTACTAGTCGGCGCTGCACTGTAACTTACTGTGCCCATTGGCTGTTTTTGGTAGTCTTGTACTGTCTTGTGCCATTTGCACATGTTTGCACTGTCTACTTTTTGTAAATATATGTTGTTTCCTGTAGTTCTGTGTTTTTTTATGTAGCACCTTGGTCCTGGAGGAACGTTGTTTTGTTTCACTGTGTACTAACTAGCTGTATATGGTTGAAATGACAATTAAGCCACTTGACTTGTCTTGAAATTGCTCGAGACCTTCTACCAGTCTGTGGTTGCAAGTACAATATTCTTTGCTGCAGTCAGTTAGGGGAGCAGCATCAGAGATGGCGATGCAAAGAAGCTGAATAAGCTAATCAGAAAAGCTGTCCCCATCCTAAGCTGCAAACTAGACACAGTGGAGGTGGTGGTGGAAAGGCGGATGGTGGACAAAATGGAGAGAACCATGCCCCTCCATGCCACTCTGGCCAAACAGCAGAGCTTCTTCTCCAGTAGACTACAGCAGCTTCGCTGTAACAAGGAAAGGTACAAGAAGTCATTCTTGCCCACTGCTATCCGACTCTATAATGAGTCAAGAACAAGGTTGGGGAGCTACGTGGACATTGGAGACGGCGGACATGTTTACTGATTTTGCATACCCAAGTACTACACAGCATACATTTTACATAGGGTCACTGCACACACGCACTGCCACTTTACTTATGACTGCTGTACATTTTTATACTCACACTACCACAACTGCTCATCATACATGTCTACACATAACTTGGAGAGCTATTTATATGTATACTTTTATTCCTTCTTTTTTTGTGGTATATTGTGAGTTTATTGTGCACTGATACTGATGCCATTTTATTGTAGAGTAGAGTAGAGTAGGGTAGAGAGTATTTTATTGATCCCTAAGGGGAAATTTGGTGTCACAACAGCCACAACACAAAGCAACAAGGAAGACTAAGACTTAACAGTTCACAAGACTTTAACAGAATAAAATTCCAAGTAAATGCCTTTAGTTAATCATTCAAGAATCCTTGATTACCCAATTCTAAGACTAAGGCTGGACTTCTTGGTTCTAGATGAAATGGTGCTATAGCAGAACCATTATTTTTGGACATGCAAATGCATTAAAGTAAATGAAAACCGAAGAAGAATCAGTTTCAGTTCCTCATCATTCACAGTTGTTGATCACCTCTATTTCTACATCAGTCAGTCCTGTGGAGTATAGTTCTGTCAGTTTGGTTTTTCTGGTTTTCTTTCGGTCAGTTTCAGTTTTGGTTTTTGTGCTCGTGTATTTTTTTTATTATTATTATTATTTTACTCTCTTCTTTCTTGGTCTGCTCTGCACTTCTCAATTCTCTTCTTTGTATCTTCTCTCTTTATTTAACATTTAGTGAGTCTGGGTGCTTTCAACATAAAGCATGAGCATGAGGTTTACACATTTAGTTCAGCTGGTTAAAGTGGTGACAACACTAACTAGGCAACTGGGTCATACAAATGGAAAGGTATAGTGAGATTGGAAACAAGATTAAGATTAACTACATTGCTCTCAGATGTTTTGGTAAACTATTAAAAAATGAATGTATGACTAGTGCATTACTTCAGTGCTTTCCATTATACTGAAATGCTTCAATGTCGCATCACAACTGGTGGATTCTCTTATATTTGGAAACTTTTACTGACCTACTTTTCATGCATTTATTCACTCCCTACAGATTAATATATCTCCCCATGTGTGCTTGGGCTTATGGCACTTATCCCCTCTCTGTTTGGACATATTTACTACATGCTTGAGTTCATAGTGTCCTGTTAAGTTTACACTTCCCTATCCTATAGCTACACCATATGGCCAAAAGTTTCTGGACACCTGACCATCACACCCATGTGTTCGTTCCCCAAACTGATGCAACAAAGTTGGAAGCACACAACTGTCTGGAATGTCTTTGTATGCTGTATAGCAGTATGATTTATCTTCACTGGAAATAACGAGCCTAACCTAAACCTATTCCAGCATGACAATCCCTTGTGCACAAAGCAAGCTCCATGAAGACATGGTTTGCCAAGATTGGAGTAGAAGAACTTGAGGGGCCTGCACAGAGCCCTGACCTCAACCCCACTGAACACCTTTGGGGTCTACTGGAATGTAGACTGTGTGCCAGGCCTTCTTGCCCAACGTCTGAGCCCAATGCTTTTGTGGCTGAATGAGCACAAATCCCCACAGCCACGTGCCAAAATCTATTGGAAAGACTTCCCAGAAGAGTGAAGGCTATTACAATACAAAAGACAGACCAACTCCAGACTAATAAGCATTGTTTTGGAAAGGGATCTTCAGCAAGCACATGTTTTTTTTCCCTTTTGGAGGGGATATATTGTCTGTGTGTACTACATGTGAATACATTATTCCTACTGAGCATGTTCTATGTTCTAAATGAATACAAATATAGATACAAATAGAAGAGGTACTATTCTTCAGCTTCACTTTGAGATTGTGTGCGTCGAGACTCTGGAAGTACGTTGAGTAGGAAGCTTGTTGGCATGGTTGCCAGGTTTCAACAAAATTCTCACCCATAACTAAAACCACACAAAATACTAGCACAAAAAGTTTGAGCCTTGGACAAGGGAGATGCATTTTTGTATGTGAAACAGGTTAACATTGGTGGGCCATAAAGCACGCTCACATGCTGTGCATAGGGCAGCATGAGGCATAGTGGTAGCATAAAAAAAAACTAATATAAATACAAATATGAATATTTGGAGCACAAATCAAATGCAGATACAGATACAAATGTGGCATTTTTCTTACACCCCCAGCGTGGACTGTGCTTTTATATCTGCCTTTATTAATTTTTTTTTTAAAAAGAAGTGAAGTTTCAGCTATCAGATAAATTAAACTTTCAATATAGTAAAGAACACCAAAGTGAGCCTCTTATACATAATCTCATTACTACATTGAATATGATCCTATTTAAACGTAGCAATGCCTTACGTCCTAAACTATATACTTTTGATGATAGCATAGCACGAAAACTTGCATCCTGTCAAAATGTATAAACTCTAATTTGATACTTCTAGTATATTTAAATATGGACTTGAGTTAGAACAAGGTGCAAGAAGTCAAAATGCCATATTTTCCAGACTATAAGTTCCTCTGGAAATATAAAATGCACCCAGTTAAATTCTGTCTGATAAGTGAAAAAATGTTATAGGTCACTTCTCTGGCATAACCATGGGGCTTCATTAGTTCTAAATTAAATGACCTGGAAAACTTAAAGGAATAGTTAATGATTTCATTGGACGTTTGCCAAACCTAGCTATTTGGATTCAATCTCAACTCAAAATTCAACCCATTCTTTCAATGATCTTGACCGAAATCTAATTTACAAGGGGCGCTTTCTAAATAACCAGGCTCCAAGATTGACAGGCAAGTAAAAACACCTCCTTATTCTAATTTGCTGGATGATGTAGACCCTGACTTTTTTTTTCATCCAATTAGAGATTGGCACAGTGACCAGAAATGTTTCACTGACTGCTACAGGAATGGCAGGAGGACTTCATCAAAGTATTTAAAAAAGTATTCTGACTTAAAAACTGCTGACCCCATCTTTAAAGACTTCATAGACATGCTGAAAGGGATCAGTGTGGAGCTTTTGCTTTGAGAATTAAAGCGCAGGCTCATTTCAGTGAGTGTGTGGAGTCTGTATCTACACCTCAGTAGAGGGGAAAAAGTTATTCATTGCTGTCACAGCAGGGAAAAAAGAATAATTAAAATGAAGGCAGCATGAAATTAAAATGTACAGTATTTAAGCAGTGCAATGGGTAACTAATTGATTTTTTTTCATCAAGTTAAATGTCAGCATGGTAGTGTATTAAAAATACAGACGTCCCATGTGAATGAATAAGATATTATTAGTGTTGAGGACATGCATTCCATCCAGTGTGTATTCCCGTCTCATGTGGTGTTCCTGGGATAGACTCCAGATCCACAGTGACCCTGACCAGGATAAAGTGCTTACTGAAGATGAATGAATGGCTTAGTGTTGAGACATGCATGTATAGTAAGTGCACGAGAGTGTTCTCTACCACACGGAAACAATGTCAATTTGAACTGATCACAGTGTGGACATTATGTAACCTTGAAAAGCAAATGTCTTCAGATTAGTCCAGCAATTCTAGTTTTCTGAATATAAACCGCCACAGCTTCTGTAACAGATCATCTGGACCAGAGACATTAGGTCAAAGTTTTCAAAGATGTTCATATAATTATCATTTTATAAAATATCATTGTATTTATATTCTGGTCTGATTAGGAAGTATTCTCCCCATGTCAAATTCAAAACGTATATTTAAAGTGACTTCAATTTACCTTATTTATAGGCATAAACTAATTATTAAAGGTTAAGCAGTAATAAGTAACTTTAGTCACCATTCTGTCACGTTAGCTGTCCTTTGTAAGCAAGGAATGTACATATAAGGAACTGTACGTAGCTAGATTTTAAATCAACACCCCTGCTACAAATTTTAAATCAACACCCCTGCTGTGGATCGTCACCTCCCGTTGAAAATTAGTGACTTCTGAAAACTGAACATCGCTGGCAGCGTGAACACAGGGATAGAGCTTAAGTTCCCAAAATCCTCAGGCCACAATGATCCTAAGAGTTCAATAATTGCATAATTCGCACCCACATGCACACACATGCACACACACAAAGTATTCACAACAAATTCACAGTTCATGTGCAGAAACCTTTCTCTCACAGTTAACAGGTGGCTCACACAGCAGGACTGTGAGATGAGCCATTCATGCACACAAACAGCAACCCCAGCCCACACGGATGGAATTGATATTCCATCACGACTCACGCAAACACACAGAAAACAATCGATACGAATCCTCGGTTCGACTCTTTGGTAAACTGCTTGCCGTCTCGTCTGCAGCTGTCCGTGCATGGTGATGTGCGGTGAGGAATGGGAGAAGAACTGAGAGAGGAGCTGAAACGGGTTTCAGCATGAGTGGAAGTCTGTTACCCGTTTACCTGCTTTAGCCCCAGGCTCTCGTTAGCCCTATACGAATACGGCATTATGAGATAACTTTCCTTGGGATGATTATAGTTAGAAAGAGCACACTCATCTCCAAACCCAGTCCGTCATTCAATTACGGCAAACACACAGCGGGCTGCCAAAGGCCAGGCTTTTATGGCTGATCCTGTAGCCAAATGAAAGCATAATTCAAATCCTCTGTCTTACTCATGCTCCCTCACTCCAGCCCTGCTCCCTCTCTTCTTCTATATATCCCCACTGTTTACTTCCACATCTAATTTTTTTCCTGCAATCCATTTCTGACTCACTACACTCTCTTCGTATGACTACATCCTCTCTTCTTCTCATTAAACGCGTTGTCCTCTGTCCTTATGTCGTTATCCCTCACTATTCAGTGAACTAATGGATCCAGATTTGCCTCAGCCTCCATATATATCACCACATCTCTTTATCAACCCACATCTCCCCCTGTGCACTATGATCACTCTCTCCCTGTTTCTCTCCTCATTTCTCAACTTCCTCTCCACCTTCATGCATATTTCATTTAGCCTTTCTCTCAGGAGTAAGGACAGCTTTCAATAATTCACCATGTTGGATTAGCAGGACACCTCCTCCCTGTGTAAAGCGTCACTACACTAACTTCATATCTCACCCTCATTAGTTAAACTTGTATTAAACTTGCTCTATAAATAGAATGAAACCGCCTACTGGTTGTTGGCTGGTTATTTAAATGTAGAATGTTTTCATCAGATAGCGATAGCAATAGCAATAACAGAACGGCTAGATGATACAGTATGTCCAGGTTATTAGTTTTTTATTCATATTTGCTGGGTGGACAAGTAAACTCAGCGGGCTAGCCTTCACCAGCTAGGAAAAAACATAGTTACTACTCAAAAACAATCAAATATAGTCTATTAAAGAATTTGGTATAGATATTTAAAGCTATTTAAGATATTTAGCTAGTTAATTGCATTAATACAGACAAAAACGAGGTGATTGCTTGGTTGTATGAAGGCACTTAACTAGCTAACTAGCTCACTATATGTTATCACATTACGTTACATTCTGGGGGGAAAAAACATAGAACTGGAGCTTTTACTTGTCTGGTGAGCTAGCTAATGAATTTATAATTTGTCCACCGCTGCCGTGAATTTTGTGAGGATGTATTGTGAAATGTACAGAGTGTCTGGTGCAATGTATTGTGGTAAAGTTTTGAGTCTGGGTTCCTGTCAAGCTTTCTTCCGCAGGCCTGGGAGGGGCTGCCTTCAGTCTATTCAATTGAAAATCCACTACCAACTTTTAAACAATCCAAATGTGTTCATTATGCTTTCAGATTTCAACTGAACTGCTTACATGTATCTTAACATCAACCCCACTGAAAACTACAGAGCGTAGTAAGTAGCTAACGTCAATGAAGTATGTTAGCCAAGTGCTGCATCGATTTTGACTTGAACAGAACTTTAATGATATCCATTTGAGCAAAACACACTTATTAACCAGACAGCAAGAACAAGAATTCACATCACACATCATTTTGCTTTGGATATCGTGGTTTGAAATGCTTGGTAAAATTGAAAGTAACTGCCATGTGTGAAAGAACAGCACTTCAGAAACACATCCAAAGTAATACGGCCTGAATGGAAAGACAGGACGGCAAAACATTGCTTCAGAATGACAGTGAGTCAAATACTCAAACGCCACATGAAAGCCGAGTGTAGTCACTGGTGGTACTTTAAACTAAAAAGTATGGATATTTTAATATTTTGAATGTCTGAATTGTTCTGAATGTTTAGCTTGCATTTAGTTATTCGTGTTCTTTGTGAAAGTAATATACAATATGCTTAAAACATTCACTGCAAAAAAATGACAAGTGGAAATACCTTGAATATGGTCAAATATATAGTATTTCCTATTACAAGTTTACAGTAAACCAAATAAAAGATTATTAAACCTATTTCAAGCCATGTGTACTCATTTCAACCTTGAAATAGTCTTGTTCTACTGGCAGATAATATTACTCATTTTAAGCATTTATTTTTAAAAAGAAGCAAAATTATTTGCCAGTAGAATAAGAAAACTACAGGCTTGAAATGAGCAATAATGTCCAGAAATAGGTTTAATGATCTTACATTTGGTTTATTGTCAAATTATATTAAGAAATACTAGATGAATATGACAATAGTCAAGATATTTTCACTTGCTAAGATGACATTTTTGCAGTGTTGGCCGTGTAGTTTCGTGTTCATAGTGCAGCACATCAAAATTACTTCATGGTTTGCCAAAACCGGTAACATGTAGGCTAGCATGCCAAAAAAGGGGAGCACTGGCACATCTCAGAGTTCCTGAAGTGGTTTCAGTTATCAGATGTGCAGTTAATGTTTTAAATGCAACTTGGGTGCATGAATCTGCATTTTTATGTAGATAATCCTAATATTAGAGATATTATCCTAATACTCATGACAGGACCGAGCGTAAACAAGGTCACAGTGACTGCCGTCTCCTTTCCAAGAAGAGAAAAAATGTAGATACTGAGAAGAAATACTGTAATTTTATATTAAATGTCCAAAACGTCATTGGTTTTTAAAGTAATTTACAATGGTTCTAAATGACATACACATTTTTTTAATTAATACCCTCCCTCTGTAATTTAGTGCATTTTTTTCATGAGTGAATGACTGCCTTTTCCCCCAAGGCGGGTTCCTCGGGTTCAGAAGCAGTGCCAGAGTAAAGCATGTTTTTAAGTGTGTTTATTGCCTGCTGAACCAACACTCCAGAACAGTAAATAATTCTCTTGGATCTGCTGTATTAATTTTCAGAAATGAAGCCCATCAAATTTGCGTTTTTGGCTGACGTATGTGCCTAATATAAAAAGACACCATCTTTGAAAATAAGTACACAGTTACCACTGAAACAGCACTGCAGGGCTGGAAATACAGTTTATATCCCACCTGTTGCCATGGTGTTCGAAGGGACAAATGAGAATTGGCGCACCGAGTCAAATGACCTTGGGTGACATCATACTTAGAGGTTGAAGACTTTGACCAGGGTGGAGATGCATGGACACTCTTCTATATGTGTGTGTGTGTATTGGTATGTTTAAAGGATGAGAGAGTAAATGCCATCTTTCCTGTAAAATCATCAAAACGCGTGCACACACACACACACACACATACACGTGCACACTCCTCCATCAGCCCTTACATTTAGCATGTATAATTCAGAATGCTGACATTCAACACTCTCAGTCTTCCCAGATATCTGCTGTGACTGCATCTTGATCCTGCTCACTCTCTCTCTCTAGTCTCCATAGATACACAGGCATAGCCCTGCCTCAGCCAGTCATTCAAAGACTGCGAGCTGACACAGGAAGTAGGTCAGCCGAGCCTGCATTCGGCATAAAGTGATGGCAGACGGTGCAACACAACACAGCAACATCAGGTCAATGGTTTCCAAACATCCAGCCATCAGTAAGCTCCCTTGTGATGTGAAATCACATTATAAGACATACAGCTTCAAGAAAGAGCTTGAACAGACATTAAAAAGGCAGGGTACTGGGTAAGAAGAGCAGTAGTTATGACAGTTTCAATCTCATTTATTTATGTGACACTTTTAGTTGTTCATTAAGGCATGACACTATAGGTAAATAGGGTCATTTTTTAAAACAAATGATAATTTTTGAAATTAACACTTTTTATTAAAATGTAACTTCATTTACAAAACATCCTCTACGATTGACATTTCTTTGTAAACACACACAGAATCATGAACCTGATGAACCTGTTAACACTTCCGGTGTTATGCATGTAATCTTGCGACAGCTTCCTGATCCAGCCAATAGAACGATTTCAATATGTTCTTCTTTTGTCATACTTAAAGACTATATAAAATATATAATATAAACTAAGTATGAAAAATTTTGGAAGACATTTTGCTAAAATTGTTAATTTCCCATATGTATGGAAACTTTTGGGACACCCTGTACTGTAAATACACTCATCAGAGAACATTTTGTTGGTATATCACTTCTTTATTGTTTAATCAAGAAAATACCATTGTCAGGTACTAGCACGGAGGGTCCTGCTTGCTTTTCATGTTTGTTTTCAGTAATGTCTTATCATTGGTTTGTTTTCCTAATGTTTGCACCTGTTCTGTAGACAGCCCTACATTGGTTATTTATACCCTGTTTTCTCCATTCCTCTTTGCGAAGCACATGCCTTCCTGAGGCTTACTTTCTGTTCCTGTTTTCTTCTGCTTTTCCAACACGTGCATGTTATTGCTTTTGATTTTGGATCTTTCTTTTATGATACTGAGCCACACTATGATTCATGGATTGTTCTTTATAAAACACATGCTGATGCTCTAGCAAGGCGCACTAAAATTTTGCCTCTAACATTGCCTCTAACATCCTGCCTCTAACTGAATGTTAATGTTTTTTTAATGCCATTTAATAAAATAAATAAAATGTAGCATAAATCCAGCACTTATCAACATTTTGAGATCTTTGTTATAGACAAACGTACAATTTTGTGAATTCAGGTCATCAAAAAACTGAGATTTTTGGTTCTGAACATATAAAAAAACAGTAGTAAAAATATATGTGATTTAGAATGTTTTCACTCTAATTAGTGCGGTTTATAAGATTCTAAAGGAAATTGACACGTATGTCATAATGACATATAACGTCTTATTTATATCACCAAACACGTGTTTCAGGAATATATGATATGACATAATTGTGCTATGTGGGCAGAGCTTAAGCCTTCGTCAGAGTTGCTACACTGTACGTTGTGGTAGTCACAAGTGAACAAACACAGTGTAAATTACACCAGCACGATGCATCACGATGCAAAAATGTGAGGATGTGCACTGTAGAAATGTGCAATATCTGTATGTGCTCCCACAGAGATAAAATACATAGAAAGCACACTGGTCATCATGTGGTCATGCAGATATGTGATCATATTCTTTCATGGAGAGACTGTGAGATTTCCATCTCATTACCAAGATGGGAATCATCTGCATGTGATGTGACTGATAGCCAGACAGCTCCGGATTGCAACCACCAACCAACATGTGTTATATGTTATATGCTTACACAACCACATTATAACAGTTAAAATAGCTCTTCAGCTCTTTGTTTTCTCTTACCTTTCAAACAGCACCATTCCGTGCCTCTGTGATCCATGGTGCCTGAGAAAGAGGCCACGGAAATCTGGCATTTTAGCCAACTTTGGAGCCCTATTTCAGCTGGGGAGTCAGTCATTTTCAAAGTCCCCAGGACAGACATTTTATTTATTCAATTACAATTTTTGGGAGAATATATACATTTATTTATTTATTTTTAAGATATGATGAACCTTAATGGTAGTACATTTTGTTTTGTTCATAGTAATTTTTAATTTATTTAGTTTTACCTATTAGTTTTTATCTGAAAAGTCATTGACGTGACCAAAATCATTATTTCTACCTGTAGTGTATTGCCTTAATAAAGGATTTATCCAAGCAGTTGCTCAGGGGTCAACAGTGGCAGTCTGCCAGTCCTGGTATTCAAAATCATGACCTTCAGCTCCCTAGAACAGAGCCTTAACTACTGAGCTACCATTGACAAAAAAAAAAATTTGATTTGATCAGCCAATTCAGATGTGCCTATGCCTACAGAATGATACAACAATCAAAGCAGTTGCAGTTTAAATATGGATCAGTGTCAGTGGAGGTGATAAATCATTGTTACATTTATATCCATTTTATGTTGATGCTTACAAAAATAGAAATCCACTCTTTGATTAACAGTCAGACATAATTCTGTCACATTACTGCAGTAAAACCTTCAAAACACTGGCACTATAAAAGTGTCATCAGCAATGCAAATGAAAGCACTGCCTGTACCTGAGCTTCCTTTACAGGAAATGAACAGGTTAACTCATTACCTAATGATACAATCATGGTGTCTTTCTGAGAAAGATTATGAATCAAGCACTATCCAGACATCTAAAGGAATGTCAGGTAACACGTTTTAATATTATTTAATGAAAGTCAGAGATTCACTTTGAGAACATGCAGTTATTTGTAGCTCAGTGGTTAAGATGTTAGACTACTGATCGGAAGGTAATGAGTTCAATCTCCAGCACCACCAAGCTGCCACTGCTGGGCCCTTGAGCAAGGCCCTTAACCCTCCACTGCTTAGTTGTATAAAATGAGATAAATGTAACTTGCTCTGGATAAGGGCCTCTGCCAAATGCCATAAATGTAAATGTATTTCTAAATGAATTGACCTTTACACCACAATGCTGTTAAATTCTCCATCCCGAATGTTCAGATGCTGTTGGTTAATTTTCCATAACAGCAGCTCGGAGAAGAGTGCTGTCTGTAAGGTTTATATTAATAATTAAGTTATTATTATTATTATTATTATTATTATTATTATAGTAATAACTTAAACATGGACTTGTATAATGAACACTCCACACAAATTCGTGTGAAAATAATTTAAGGTTTTCTCTGAGGAGACATTTAGTTAACGTTTAAGAAAGGAGCCTCCAGTTTCAATGCTTTGTAAAACTCAAACGTAATTCTGAAACTATGCTTGTAAACATGGGAAAGTCTTCAGAATGGAGGGCGTTTTGGTTTCTTGGTAACATGACAAGCTGCATTTTTAACATCTTATTAACTTTGAGGAAAAACAATAAGGTTGCTGAGGGAGCGAATATTTACAGACACTATAATATACATTCAAACCGGAACTAACATTTCACAGACAATCCAAAACATTAAACGTAGCAATGGATTTAAATTACAGTGTGTCGCTATTTAGTTAGTAAAAAAAATTAGCATTGGCAAATTGATGTATAAGAGGAACCAAATATTTCAAGACGTTCTGTTATTGGAAAGGAATCAACTTCGAGGTGGTAACAGTAACTCCCTCATTGATTACTTTCCTATAACTCACACCCTATTATGTTTTATTCCTTACTTAATACATAACAGTTTGCTGTTAATCATATCGTGAGTCAATGTTAGAACTGTATGACTAATGCATCCCACACCATTTTCAAGAAAAACCCACTGGTGTGTCCAGGATTTCAGATGTGGGACGGCACCTCCTAATTATGTACAGGACGAGGTTGTATTTACAGAATATATAATTTGTTCTTTGGTGTGAAAATGAGTATACATAATGACATTACAGTATTGGCTTCATAGATGTTCTAAAGTTTCTAATACTGAAAGGATTTGGGCAAACAACACTACAGTGATTTAAATCAACATCAGCCAGATTGGATTTATTAACCCTGCATGAACTGCACAAGAATAGAGAGGTCTGAGATAGGGTAACAACCACATTCTTCATAATTTTGGTGAATTTTGCACAAGAATGTCAAATGTGCCAACACTTTCTTACCCTCTAACCCTATGCATTGGTTCATAGCACATTATAATTGCTCCAGATGCTAAGTCTTTATTCAGTATCTGTGCAAAAAAGAGAGCATTAAAGTGATTCTGCTACGGCTGCTAAGGTTTGCTGATGCGCCGTTTCCCGAGGCCCATCAATCTAGTCCTGAACTCCTGAGCACGCCTGATTAAACCGGCCCTGTGACGTAGCTGTAGCTAATCTTACAGGGGCGATCCTTTCCTCCAGGGATCCTGAAATACAATTGAATAGGGCCTGGTGTTGCTAAAAATAGCTCACAGTCAAGGCCGTGGCATATGCTGACTGCGCTGTGCGGTCGCTGGGTAGAGGAAGCTGGGATGATTGGAATAAATGTGTAAATAGGCACAATCATAATAGATAACAATGTAACTTTCAAGTTTTTCCCCCCAGCATGAAAGATTCATTCCATCAATGTGCACTATGAAAAGAGTATCACACTGACGTTTAAACAGTGTATTAAAGTGTATGAATGATTCAGCATGTTTCCTCTGATATTGTTTACAACATGATTCACGTCTACTTTATGATCCTTCTATGAACATTAAATTTCAATATCAATTTGTGCATCTCAGCAGCTCGAGTTTCAGTCTCATCCTCCTCTGCTGGCACGCTATCAGGCTGCTTGATCTTTAAGCCCCCAATTCAAGCATCTAGCATGAGCTAAGGTGAGAAAAACAACAATTCTCGAGGGATAAAATGATTCTTAATTTAAAACAAATGAATAGTGGAGCTTCCAGTCAGGACACGCCAAATTACTGCTCCATTTGAATGTTGCTCTTTACATGAACAGCACTACATGCTCGCATTATTTCTGGTAACAATGCATGCATAATGTAATTGCAAAGTCTTATTTGCTTAGAATGGAAAGGCTTTTGTAAAATCATGCTACCCTCTGTATTTAAACTCGGAGAACAGCCTTTATTTTTTTCCTACAACTTGCACTGCTTTTTTTTTAGATTGAATGAGCATTCTTTCATCTGTGTTTTATTATCCTTGCATACCTGCTCCACAGTCTGTGAGTGCTTCTATTGTGTACATTTTGTTTAGGTTGGGCTGCAAAATTAATATTAAATGCGACATAACAAAATGTCACATTTCCAGCAACATTTCCAGTCCCTTTTTTTGTACAATACAAGATATCAATGCCTGAAAGTGATGCGATCCTGTCTTCTTCACAGCTTCATGTAACTCTATGCAAGTTTCAGGTGCAAATTTATGCAAAAGTGACAGGTGTCATGGCGACATTGTGTCCTGGGCTCAGCTGCATGAGCTGGTGGCAAGCTTGTCGAATCTGATCTGATAACAATCCAGCATTTCCGTCCTCTTGGTGTATTCCTCTTGAAGATGGTGCCTCCTGAAGTAGGAATTTTTGGTTTCCTGACAGATTTGTCCACCTATTACCTGCCTATAGTTTACATTCCCTTTACATTCCCAGGTCCTTTGAGCCACATGTCACCTTCCCTGACCCCCCCACTGCTGAAGACATCAGGAACAGTGACTGATGTTAGTCAGACAATATCATTGTGTGCCTTTCAAAGCTTCAGCAATCACTGATATACATTTCTCCACTGATGTTGAAATTTCTAGAATTTACAGAAAGGGATCATGTTTCTGATGAACAGAAATACGCTGTGACAGTTCACATGCAAGACTATACTGTGCAGCTCTGACGTGAATGCTCATGTTCTGCTTTCATGTGCTGATTACTCCATACAGACTTCAGTCCTGCTGGAGGAGCACATCAGCCTGTTGCCTATGTATCAGAAACACCAACCAAAGCCTCCACAAACATGAGGATTATATTCTTGTTTGTGGACACGTTTAAAGGCAGTAAAGCAGTGAATGTGGTGGTTCGTAAGCACTTCTGGGTCTGTATGTGCATGATGTGCATGGGAATAGATACTGCAGAAGCATCATGGGCTCTGGTTCAGCCTCAGCATCACTAGACTACACTGTGGGAGTTGCTCCAATGCAACCTGTTAATGACTGACTGTGTGTGTGTGTGTGTGTGTGTGGTGTTTTGGCAAATAGCACCAAAAGCACATATACACACGTGTCCAGTGATCTGACAGCAGTCAAACACACATCAAGTTTTGATCATGCATGTGTATAGAGATGTTCAGGGACAGTGTTGTGATTATTACACAAGGCTGAAGACGACTGAACACTCACCGGCCCTCTGCGCTTTAAAGAGACGTTCTTCCACAGAAGAAGATGGAGCTGATGAAGGAAACCCATGTCTGATGCAGTAGGAAACGAATCAGATGACTCGGCCAGGCATGAGAGCGCTGAGAGCGCGCGCGGCTCCGTTACCAGCAGCGCGTGAGCTGAGCGATCATCGGTGTCGCTGTAACGGCTGAAGCGCTCCGGTGAAATCCGCTGCTTTCCGGTGAAGCGCCATGTACAGAACGCGAGGCTTGATGATCTGCAACACCTACTGCACAGTGCCTGGATTCTGACTCCTCTACAGCCGGATCAGTGCTCCCTGGACTCAAAGGCGTGTTAAGAAAAGCAGCTCAGGTCGAAACCGACTCCGAAAAAACAGCTCGTGAGCGCGCGGATGCGTTCAGCGTCAGAACTAACGAGCGATTCGTGAATTCATGAATCATTCTGTATGAACGACTCCTTTGAACCGAGTCAGGGGAATCGATTCGCAAGCTGAGAGAGCACATTTGGTTTTGTTTGTTTGTTGTTTTATCTACCTGCTGGAAAAAAAAACAATGAACCCTCATAGAATCTGTAATGGTTTTAATGGTTATAATGGGAATTGTACTGGTTTTAATGGAAACTCTAATGGTCCCTGTGGGTCTCTATTGGTAATCTGTTACCTTCTATTGGTGGCATGTTATGTCTAGTGTCTAGTGGATACCATTAAGGACCAGTAATGGTAATGGTTTTAATGGTTATAATGGGAATTGTATTGGTTTTAATGGAAACTCTAATGGTCCCTGTGGGTCTCTATTGGTAATCTGTTACCTTCTATTGGTGGCATGTTATGTCTAGTGTCTAGTGGATACCATTAAGGACCAGTAATGGTAATGGTTTTAATGGTTAGCTGATGGTTTGTAATGGTAGTTGTAGTGGAAACCATTAGAATTTCTGCGACGGTTTCCACTGGTTTTTTTTTTCAGCAGGTCTGCCACTGTCATGACATATGAAATGTTCAAATGTGGGAATGCATGTATATCTATATATAATTGATTTGAATTTAAAAGGTTGTCTTCACTTTGGTAGAGAAGAGTAGACCTACTATTATATCATGTTACTGTATAAATGTAGAGTGAGTTCCAAAGGTCTGAGAGCACCAGTGAAAATCTGCTGTTTTTCATTCTTTTCTAATTTAATACAACCATTTTTATTACAAATTATATGATTGACAGCAATTGGAGTGAAAAGTGGAATCTTTGAAATATTTCTTAGTATTTGGTGCATCCTCTTTTTGGTTTAGTGACAGCGTGCACTCGAGCAGGTACAGACTCTACAAGTTTGTGCAAAACCTTATGATCCATTTTAGATCCAATCTGAGTCTGAGTATCATCTGAACACAATAGAAGAGATTAGACATGAGGAAGATCTGACCAATATCACATGGTCAATATCACGAATGTGCTTACATGTAAATAGGGACCTAGAAATTGTGCAGAATCTTAAATATTAAATATTGAAGATATTGAACATTTACTTTCTTTGAGTTAAATATTTCAAAATTTCAAAATCTTATGTTTATTTGCAGTTTTAAATGGAAAAAACAAAAATAAATCCCAGATTTTCAGTGTGGTCTCAGACTTTTGGACTCCACTGTAGTTTTATGTGGAAGTTGAGAGTTTAGTCTCCACCACTGGAGTCGCTGCATTTCTCTGTTTTTGACTGATTTATTTATTTTATTTATTTATTTAATTTTTTTTTCTGTAGAAAACTAAACTATTTAAATGAATAAAGTGACGCGAGTTTTGATGGGTTTGATTCACTGTTTGTGGCTTTCCGGTCCGGAAACAGCACCTCTGATGTACCTCTGCTGTAGCTTTCAGTTTTACACAAACCCCCTGTCAAAATGTCAGCCTGGCTCATGGATAAGTAGGAACCTACTGTTTTCTGCTTTCCTGTAAACTACAAATAAGAGCTGCAGAGGTCATGTAGTGGCTAATTTACTGGTCAAGGCAATGCCCATGATATAAAATACAAAAATTATAATGTATTATAATATATTAAAATTACAGTGTATTAGCTACCCTACGTGGTTTTGTGGTCATAAATGCACTTTTTTTCAGTAAGTATATTTTATATGCACAGTGAAAAGAGAAAAACCAAAACTTATCATAATTAGTATAATCATTAGAGGTTTCTGGTGGTTTGTAATTATGTTGGTTATTATTTATTTATTTATTTATTTATTTATTTATTTTATGCTTTGTGATTCCTGTGATTCAATTCACATTAGGATGTAAATCCTAATGTTTTTTTGTCAACTTGAGTTTTGTTGTTGTTGTTGTTGTTGTTGTTGTTGTTTTTGGTAAGAGAGAAATCATTTATGCGAATTTTCACCTACACCTAAAAGAATCTGAAAGTCAAGATGGGTCATACTTGTTCATTTAACTTTAGCATAAGTATATTGTAGCATCATTGACAAATGCACAGGAGACTGGAAATCTGTTTCCATACTTTATTCCCTAACACTTAACTTACTCAAACTAGCCTGTCCTGCTCACATCAGCTTCTCTCTCCTCACACAGCATCTCTTCCTCATTTCTCTCCCTTCTCTTTTCATGAAGAAGATTCTGTACCAGACAGAAAAGTACTCAGTCTATGAAATTTGAAAACTCACTGTAACTCCTAGGTCTTGCTGTGAACTAAAAGCATTTTTTGTCATATTAACTTTTTTTCTGAAATTCTGGATATTTCTGAACAGCTTCAAGATTCATGGTTTAACACTCAAAAGCAGAAATGAACAAATGATCCAATATGAAACCGCCTGGAAAATAATGCTTTCAGGCCCTTCTCCTTATCTCTGTGATCACATTTCTGTGTGGCACTCCTGCAACCCACTGATGGAACTGAAACAGCAAATTCCACTCACTTCTGTCAGCATTTAAATTTTAAATACAGCAATTCCCTGCTTATTGCTTTTCACTGAAGAGATCAAGAGACATAAGAGCAAAGGTTTTGCTTTTCAGTGTGTAATGTTTTCTGCATGTTGTTAATGAAAAGCAATACAGTCTGTGTAGGTCATTTCACATTGTTTCACTGCTATGATTGCTTTTTTATCACTTAAACAGAATCACACAGTCAAATGCAGTGAAGTGGCGTAGATTGCTTTTAAAGGTGGATCACCTTCACTTCTGACACAAGTTGGAGAAAAAAGACAAAAAGCACTACTTGTATATTATATATATATACTACTCTAGTATATATAAGCTTAAATAATGCTTATATATAATACACTAGTATATATAAGCACTATATACTAGATTTATTGACTTTATTTATAAGATCTTACAACAAATGCCACAATAGTACATCCAGAACATTATACAGTAGTTTGAGGGAACATACTGTATATCATGGCCAAGATAATCACTAGTGTACAAAGTCAGAAATCACAGGACAGGCTAGGTGTTTAAAGTGATGGACTGCAATGCAAATGCATTTTCTAGAAATTCTTATTCCTCAATAGAATGTGCTTACTTTGGGGTGAGAATTTGAATTTAGCACAGGTTGTGTTAACCTTTCAGGATGTGGTTTCAATTTAAGCCATTTCAGATCATGCTGCATGTCTGATTTCCTGTTGTCACATACCACAGACATTTCCTAGAAAAATAATATGCATGCAAGTAATTTGTGTTTTCCATTTAGAATAAACAGGGACAGTGTGTCCAGATCTGACAAGACTATTATTGGATAGGACTGCCTGGGCCAGATGTTGTATGGGTATTGGGGGAGATTTTTGTAGCTCAGAACCATAAGCTGAGGGATTGCAACATGGCTATAGCGAGGGAGTTAGATGGTTGAAGCTTTCAGGCAGTGTGTATAATGAAGAGCCAATTTTATCTTTATCCAGAGAGACCCATAAATAAATCTAATCAAAGGATCAATATGATCTGATATCTTACTACATTTAGCAAATAATATATAACTTAACAGTGGACATGCTTTGTTTACCATCTACCCCTACTAGCACAGTCCAAGCCTATGGTTCTCAAATCCATTTCCCTTTATATTGTGAGTTGAATCAGGTGTATTAGAAAGGTGTATTAAAATGTCTCTAAGATTATAGCTGAAAATGCTCAATGTGTATGTACATACTTTGTCTAAATCTTTTATTTTGTTTAAGTAAATAATCCAACACATTACAGGAGTAAAAGATGATATTCAGGGCAACATGTTCCAAGTGCACTGAAAATGGTAACTACCAAACTTGAACTAAACATTAGGTATGTAGTACTCAACAACAGCAGTACCTTTAGGGTAAATTGTTGACTTGTAAACCGTTTGGATGAATTACTGATACTAAATAGACAATTAAGCTACGGCAGGCTAAAATGATTGGAGATAGCCAGCTGAGATACGTATGACTGAGTTAGTATTGTCCATGTCATTATTTTATAATTACATCATCACAAGATTATCACACATCATTTACTGTTCATGTCTTTATTGCTTGCTTCTAATAAGATTGCAGAAGACATTGCCCTCTTCGTTCTGTTGGTATTTTATTCCCAGTTTATACATGTGCATGTATATTTTTAGGAGCATTGTTGATTTACATCTGTGACCCACCGACAGCTATGGCGGTCTGTCTGTTCTATTTTTTTCTCTCACTCATTTTTTCTATCTTCGGTACGCCATCTGGTGTCTCACTTCAGTAAACCATCTACTCATCAGTCCCCTCTTTAGTATTTCTAATGTGACTGAATTGTACAGGATTTGCACATACAATATCATGCAGTACTGCTTCCTTCTGTGAGTGATGTCTAAAGTGTTGGTGAGAGCTTGAGGCTATCATGCCTCTGCAAATCATGACTAGGTTATGTTGGACTTGAAAACCTATTCCAACCTGTAGCTTTCTCCATTCATGTCACTTTTACCACAGTCACTGAGCACTAAGTAAAGAATAAAACATTATTCTTATAATGTGCTTTTACAGGAAAATAATCAATGATCCCCAATCATTCAACCACCCTGAAGTTTTTCCCCCTATTTTCCCAGAGTCCCAGTGTTTTATTCCTCTTATACCATAGCAATTTGCCAACATTACAATTTGTAATTTATTAATGAATGCCACATGGTACTTTTTAACCATTTATGGTTACATTTAATGCTGTGGAAGACGAGTTAGTTCCTGTTATCACTTGTAGCAGTTATAGTCATTCCCTATTCCCTCCACAGCCTCTCTTTTTTCCACTCACTTGCAGTTTATAAAACAAAAGAATGTGCTGATTCTAATCATAAGTCAGAAAGAAAGACTGTCTCCTTTTCCTAAGTCAGTTTGTATTTATTTTTATTATTATTTTTTTTAAATAATTTTAGCATCATGTATGTATGTATAGTCTGTTTGTAGACTACATCTAGGATCAAAGAGAATCAAATTGCAGAATATGCTGAGATTGCCAAATGCATGTTCCATACATATCAGTAATATTTCTTAATGTAAATATAGTAATAACTGAAACATATTTGGTGAACTATCTTGACGTGTCCACAGATGTTCTTAATTATTTTCATGAAAAACATGTTAGAGCATGTTAGAGCATGTTGGATGGTTGAAATTGAGAGTTATTTCAAGTTGCATGCAATTATCTCAAGTCTCTAAGAGTAGCATCGCATTGGTGTCACAGACAATCTACAATGTCATGTTGGTCACAGAAAATTCTTTGGCACAATTAGCTGGCAGATGGCTGTTATTTTCTTACATTGATTCACCACGTAATTAGAGTCAGTAAATGAAAATACAGTACTAAGTCAATGTTTTGGGTACTCTAACCACACTGAAATATAACCATGCTAATTGGTTAGGGCTGTATTTACACTTTGTATATTTATACTAAAATTTAAAAGAGGACTTATTCATATGACAAGAACATAATGTGCTACTGCTTAGAAAGAGACTAGAATGTACTTGTCGAAATAAAATGAGAGTAGGTTTGGAATTCAATATCATTAAATGTAACAGAACATAGAATAGAAGTTTTCTATTTATTTACAGAAATTTTCCGCACAGCAATTCATTTCATGAATCGTTTAGATTGAATATTTGCATTTGTGTATCATAAAAATAGACACACACTGACGATAGGCAAATGCAAAAATGATACACGTGACAGGAAAATAGTTTGCTTCTGGAATAATATATTTCATTAATCAACAGTAAAGCAACCACATGCAGCTCTAGAGTGTTTTCATATATCGTTATTTTTAAATGAGCCATGCTCAGTATTGTTACATACTCAGGACCTGAAAGGGAACTAGCTGTATACGACCTCAGTGCTTTTGATACAGGACTCAGAAGTGGACTCAGTTCTCTCTGTGGACATTTTAATATTGAAGAAATCTCAGACCACTTGGTGTTCACATGGCAACTCCTTTACCATAGCTAAATTATGGATAATGTCATTCAAAATGGCTGCTTTATATTGGGCTGTGGATGAAAATTAGAGACAGAGAAACAGAAATATGGTGAAACACCAGAAGCATCTGGTAAAAAAAACAGTGGTGATGTTGCGCCATCAAAGTCAACTCTTGCTTCTCTCTATCTTTCATCCAAAATACATGCATACACCACATATATTACAATAGTAATATACAGTAACTATTGTTTGTATCACTGACAGATTACTATTATTACTGCTGCCTAACTACTTAAGTCAATAGCATAATTGCTAGTGCCACAATGCCTCTATTAGCCTCTCTGTCATGTTGATACCTAACACTGCTGACTTTGTTGTGGGACCACACAGAAAGCCATTTGAGTATTTTTTAAAGTTCTTTATCCATAAAGCGAAATGTCAAGCGGACTGAGAGCGCTTTGTATTCGCAATGCACGAGTCAAGTGAATTACAAAATGAACCAAAAACAAGGTGGTCTGAGAATGGTTATTAATTATGGGTCATTTTAGAGAGGTTTGAGTTTGTTTATTGTGTTCAGATATGCACAAAAATAGCCTTCATCTTCAGTCATCAATCTGAGACCACTTGGAACACTGAAATGGTCCAAGTGTGAAAACACCCTTAGATAATAATCATTTTGGTTCTGCTTTCAGGTTCTTTTTCTTTATAGTGGAATTTATTACCCAACACAGATTCCTCTAAAGACTTAGCTCTTCTCGAACGGGCTGCATGGTGAAACATGATATATGTTTTCTTGTCATGCCATATTCAAGGTCAAAATAATAATCAGATACCTAACATGCACACCACAACAACATAACAAGCAGTGAAACAAACAGCTCAGCAACTTCACATGGGAATGAGAGGTCACTTAAAGCAGGTAAACTATCGAAGATGATGAGAAATGTATGTATATAGTGTATGTATAGTCAATTTTGGTTGACTGTTTACTCTAGTGACAAATACAGAAAATGCACTTAAAGTTATTAAAATATACTAAAATGTGTCTATACTGTAAATATACTAATACATTTCTATACTTAATTAAAATTGGCTTAAAATATATTAATCTCAAATGCTAGCAAGCAAATTTTGAACATATGGTTAATAAAATTGTATTATTGTATACTTTTATGGTATAAAATTACCTTAATATTATAAACTTTATATTTTGATCTTTATAATTTAACCTTGAGAGTATCAAGTTTAGAATATACCAATATAGCATAAAATTTGCATTGTAGTATACCATTTATAAACACGTTACTATCAAATATAATTTTTGTTTTGTACAGTGTCACTATATACACATATTAAATACTTGCTTTCAAATAAATTTCTTTGATATTTTTGCAGTTTTTGTTTTTTAAATCATATTGAAGCAATTATATCACATTACCAAAATTTCTCATTCTATACAAAGGTTTAACACAAGCCTATTTATGAAAGTGAATTTCATAATATTTTATTTAAATTAAATTGGAAATAACTGTCCCTTGACCTACTGTATATGGCAAAATTGAGATATTTAATAATAGTGTACAGGGCTCTACCAGCTTGTTTTGAGAAATGTTCAGCATGGAATCTTTGCATCAGTTTTAATTTTGAATTCAACTCAGTTTTGCACAGAGCTTTTAACTTTAGACAATGTCATAATGTGGCTTTACAGCAATCCAGATGTAGGTTTTAAATTCCTAATGAGCAAACCAGATGCAACTGTGGCAAAGAAAAACTTGGCATGAGGAAGAAACTTTGAGAGGAACCAGACTCAATCCATTCAACCTCTAATCAATAGCCTTCTACATCTGTATACTATAAAGTGAAATATTACTATGAGTGTTGAAAGGATGCTCAGCATGAGCACATTGTGAATGAGTCCTGGGAAGAGCGCAGGGCAGTGTTAACGATTACAGCAGCAGTTCTTAGGTACAAATCTACAGTAATCAAGCAAGATTATCCGCGAAAGAAAAGGAGAGTCTTGGGCATAAACTGTTTTGGTGAGTGCATATCTTTAGGATATCTATAAGGGATCAAATCTAAACCTTAAATGAGATGTTCTTCAGAAAAGTGCTATAGACTGCAGGATACAAAGTGATAGAACCACTTTACATTAAATAATATGAAAAGAAAAAAAGTGTGGCTTGGTTAGTCATTCATTTAGTCAAAACCTTTTTATCTCCTGTCCAAAATCCCTACACACTGTTGTAGCATGCGTACACACACACACACACACACACACACACACACGAAGCATACAATACTGTTGTAAACCATGACATCCATGATTGACATAACACAGTATATAATAATGTAGTGGGAATGTAACCCTACGTATAATAAAGAACAAGCCTCTAAGACTTAAAAGACTCTCCTGTACAATTTTTCAGAAAGAAATGTTAAATGTTACGGTTATTTCATCTTATTTTAGTCCATACCCTGTGTAATATCCAGAGATTTTGTCTGAAAGCAGAAATTCATACTCTAGGAGATTCAAAGCATTATTTTATCTCATATTTTCTAAGTTATAAAAATAATTGGCAGCAGAAAGTCCTCAGGTCAGTATCTGGTGGTTATGGTCAGCTCTTAACTCAGTACTCAGTGTTTGCTTTACACCTAAGTTAGGGGTTCGCATGCTTGCTTTGCACCTCCTGGGTTGGGGGTTCGATTCCTGCCTCCACCCTATGTGCATATTCTCCCCAAGCTGTGGGAGTTTCTTCTGGGTACTCTGGTTTCCTCCCCCAGTCCAAAGACATGTGCTGTAGGCTGATTGGCATGTGAATGGGGGTGTCCCCTGTGTCCCCTGTGTCCCCTGGGATATACTCCAGGCTCCCTTTGACCCTGTGTAGGATAAGCAGTACAGAAAATGGATGGATGGATGGTAAATATTTACAGGATATTTTACTTCTGATTAATTCATCAGCAAACTATGTAACATTATTCATGAATATTACCTGCAAACTGAATATGAATGAATATGACGAGCAAACGGCAAACAGATATAGAATGATGTTTTCAGCCAAAATGATGTAGTTGCATATAACAGTTTTAGGCAAGTAATAAATGTTAGCTTTAACACGAAAACATGACACTAACTTAATTTTTATCAGTAAAAAAAAAATATTTACTTTTTTTACTTTTTAATACTTGAGTACATGTAAAAGTGATTTGATTGTCATTTGATTAAACATTTGGCTGGATACTTTTTACTGAGTAAGATTTTGACACATCTACAGTCCTGTGCAAAAGTCTTAGCCACCCTATTTTTGCACAAATTTTATTATAGATGTTTATTTTATTGAGTCATTTTATATTTCCACACATTACTTTTCCAACAACAATAAATTTAAGTTTTCAGCATTTTTTCCACTCCTGGTCTTTTATAGCTACTATGGATGTAAAAAGTCACCCCTGTTAAAATGGCAGGTTTTGAAGTAAAAGAATGACACTAAGATAAATCAGATAATCAGATAAGTGAGATCTTTTCCCACCTTTAATGTGAAATTGCAAAGTATGCAAATGAAGTGAAAAACAAACAGAAACTTTTATAGGGAAAAAGAGAAATTTAAAAACGTACGTTGCGTAAGTGTGCACACCCCTAATCTAATGCTTTGTTGAAGCTCCTTTTGATTTTATTTGATTTTATCAGTCTTTTTGTCTATCAGAGTCTATCAGAGTGGCACATCTAGACTGGGTAATATTTTTCCACGCTTTCTTGCAAAAAAAAATTCTAGAGCCATCATATTGTAAGGGCATCTCCTGTGTACAGCTTGCTTCAGGTCGCCCCACAGATTGTTAGTTGGGTTCAGGTCTGGGCTCTGGCTTGGTCATTCAGAAACATTGATCTTCTTTTGGTTAAGCTATTCCTTTGTTGATTTGGATATATGCTTTGGATCATTGTTGTGCTGAAACACCTGAAGGTTTTGCAATAAAACTGACTGGTATTTGTAGCTATTCATGATTCCCTCCACCTTGACAAAAACCCCAGTGCTGGCTGAAGAAAAGCAGCCCTAAAGCATGATGCTGCCATCACCATGCTTCACTGTGGGTATGATGTTCTTTTGGTAATGTGCTGTTTTTTGCAGCAAACATACCTTTTCGAATTATGGAATTATTATAACTCTTGGATTTGGTTTTATCAGACCATAACACATTTTGACACATGGTTTGGGGTGATTTAGTTGAGTTTGGATGTTTTTTTGTGAGAAAGGACTTCTGTCTAGCCAACCTACCCCATAGCCCAGACATGTGAAGAATAAGTATATAATGTACTATATAAATAACAAGTAATCTATATAAATAACAAGTAATCAGTACTTGTCAGATATTCCCACAGCTTCTTTAATGCTGTCATAGGTCTCTTGGCAGCCTCCCTGGTGAGTATTTATTTTGTCCTTTTGTAAATTTTGGAGGGACGTCCTGTTCTTGGTGATGTCACTGTGGTGCTCCATTTTCTCCGCTTGTTAATGATGACCTTCACAGTGTTCCATGGTACATCTAATGTTTTGGAAATTTTTTTGTACCCCTCTCCTGATCGATTCCTTTCAACCATGAGACCCTGTATGGCTTTGTCAGCTCTTTGCAGACCACGGCTTCAGAAGTCAGAAGAAACCAAGAGGATGTCAGGAAAATCCTAGAGAAACAGCTGATCCTTATTTGGGGTTAATCAGAATCATTTCACTGATGACATCTGTATGATCATTACTTTTGTACATGAGATTGGATGTGATTGGTTCATTCTGAACACAGCCATATCCCAAATGATAAAAGGGCATGCACACTTATGCAACAAGGTTATTTATATATTTTTCCTATCTTTCCCTAAGGTGTTCTTGATTGTTTTCTACTTAATTTGTATATAATTTGTATAAGCTGTAATTTCACACTGAGGATGGGAAAAAGATGATTTATCTTTGTTTAATTTTTAATTGTTTAATCACAAAACCTTTAAGAGGAGTGTGTACACTTTTTACATCCACTGTAAATGCTTTGATTCACAGATCTACCCCAGCTCTTCAAGTGGCCTGTTTTACGCAGAGATAAGCACTAGATGGAGCAGTGGGATCTCAGCTCTCAGCTCTCAGTTTCTCCTGTTTCAGGTGTTGCTGTTTGATCCCTTCCGGTCTCCGTACAGGAATTTCAGCTGCATGACGTCACCAGCTCTCCCAGCAGCCTGAGAGGCAGTCGATGGAGCGCTGGTTTCAGCTCGGCGGCTCGGGATTTCTCGCTTTTCAGTGTGTCTCCAGCCTCAGAGATGGCCGGTGAGAGTATTCCTCAGATCGGGAACAGCATGTGAGCTCCTGTTTGAAAGCAACCACCGAGTAAATGGACGAACAAGAAGGTAAAATGACCCTAATCGAGGAGGCGCGCGTGCGTGTTTACAAACCGCAGACTAAATTGGACCATCTCAGTGTTTTAATATCTTAAAGCCTACATGTGTGTGTGTGTGTGTGTGTTTGGGATTGCTGCTCAGAATGATGTAAACAAATGTACTCGAGGTGCTCGAATTTGCTGTTTAGACAACATTTTTGTTGCATAGCTTTGATGTGATTCATGCAAACTCACTGATATGACAACACAATTCAGATCCGGTTGTGATACATAGTTATGACGTCACTATTGCCCTTTGCTTATCTATGTCTATTAGGTGAATGTTCAATATTTCATTCAAAATTCTTGCTGTAACACTTTATTTATCCAAACTAACCATTCTTTTCTTTAGCTTGCGCTCTCAGAAAAAGGGCACTAAAGGGTACTGTACCTTTCCTTGTCCCTGGATTGCTACAAGGTCAAGCATACACCTTCTGTACACGTTTATCTAGAACGGTTGCATGTCAGCTTTACTTTACTTAAAAAGTAATTACGATTATTCATGTAGCTCAGAAAATCTTCTAGGAGAAAGATACGGGTTAAAGGTACAAAGGGTGCCAATAGGTGTGGACGATATAACAAACAATCATATCACGATACGCAGACATTTCTGCGTTATGAGGTGTGTATCATGTTGGCGTGCTTACAATTTGCCAGCAGAATAGTAGTCGCAAAAAAAAAAAATATGAAAAATGTCTATTTAATGTATACAAAAATGACTTAAAGCTGTAAAGGAGAAAATTCTAATAATAATTTAAAGAATTGTAAAGAATTAGTACAGAATCTTAACATCAGATCAGCTGCTTCCATCAGAGTTTGTAACTACTATGTAAAACATGTTGGGAAAACATACCTGTGATATCACAGAAAAGTATATTATGATCTTGATATCGATTATATTGTCATATTGCCCGATTATATTGTCAATTATATTGCATATTATCGATTATATTGTCATATTACAAAGATAAGTAGTACCCTTTTTCTAAAGAGTGTATGTATACGTGTACTTGGTATATAGACAATAAGCTGAGACTTCTGTTGGACTCGTATACATGCAAGGAAATGGTCTTTCAAAACATGGGACAAAGCAGGAAATGCAGATGAATGGAAATAGGTGCTTTAGTGGAGATGTGCGCCCTTTTTTTTTCCCAGTTGCCTAAAAATTACCCGAGACACTAACCTGAACCAGATTTTAGACTACTTCACTTTATCAGCCATTATCAGCACATACTTAACTTATGCAGATGGAAAAGTAGATGATGTGTAGATGAGTTTTGTTGTTTGTCCGCCTGAATTTCCAGTGTGTTTGTTGTAAATTTGTAATGCTATAATTCGAATCATTTGTTATTGTGTATTAATTTTTGATTGAAGACTAAATCTGAGTAAAAGTAATCACACAGCTATACATATTTTAAATTCAGTGCATTAAATAGGTTCTGATCATCTGTGGTTCCTTATTAATAGGAGACCAAACTTCAAAATCTGACTAAAATAAAGTAGTCATTGATTCACATGTAATAAATTTGAATGTAGGGGAATGTGGGAAAAGTGCTGGCTCAATGGTTAAGGCTTTGGGTGACTGGAAGGTTATGAGTTCCAATCTCAGTGCTGCCAGTGGTTCATTCTCAACTGCTCAGTTGTATTCTGTCTCTATTGTAAGTCGCTTTGGATAAATGTGTCAGCAAAATGAGTAAGTGTAATGAGTAGGTTAATCTCAAATGTGTTTGTTTACCAGTGTCCTCTTGTACCCCAGATCCAGGTGACAGCGTGTGCGCTGGATGCGGAGGCAGGATTCAGGATGCTTTTCATGTCAAGCTGCACAAAGGTTTCTGGCACAACGCTTGTTTTCGGTAAGTCTTTATCCTAGCAGGACTTGGACAAGACAAACATATCGTGATATGGATACATTGGGCCATTTTCTTTATATGCATGTCTTTGTATTTTGAGGAAAGTCGTGTCAGGGATTGTTGATTAAATGACATGCGCATACTCTTTAACGCTGACCACATGTGTAAAACCCATAGATTAGCTGGAATGTGAGGTATTCCCCCAAAAAGAAATACCAAAGGAGCTTATTTACTTTTGGCGCACTTAAGCGTGACGCAAATATTGATCTGGAAATGGAAAAAATGATTGTAATACCAAGCGATACAGTGGAGGCTGCCAAGTTGGCAGTTGTAAATTTCTTCCCAGTCGAGGCAGGGAGAAATGTGGCTTTATTTCCATTTCATGCTAATTTCATTGCCAGTAAAGAAGGCGAGTCTGAGCTGTTTTGCTGCATTTTTGCATTCAGGTTCAGAGGGAGCGTCAGTCTGGTTAAGATTGGGAGTAACCAGGGCCTGGAAGCTCCTTTCAGTCGAGTATTACACCAAAATTCTTTAATACTTCCTCACATAATTGGCTGTGTGTGTGTGGCAGGGATTCTCAAACTTTTAATGCCCATGGACCTCTTTAATTGTTAAATAAAATCCAAGCAATACAGATTTTATTTACTATTCAGATATCAGGCTCATTATTTTAATGTGTACATTAAGAATTTGGCTATGTGTTGGAGCCATAGAGCTTTTATTCCTGAACTTTCCACACACAGAGAACGCATTTTTATTAAAATTATCATTTGATTCAGGTTGGCATTATTCGTTAGCCTGCTTGATTTTGAGTTTTAAAGATTTGGATTAAACCCATTCAATTCAATTCATTAGTAAAAACTAGAACTCAGTGATGAACATAAAAACTCTGATAATGGTATATTATGATTTTCACCTGTGTAAGACAATTTTAAAAAAAATTCTTGGACGCTCTGATTATGCTTGATATTTGTGAAAAAGTGCAGGATGTATATTAATAAAGTTTGAATTCAGTGCTGATACAGCAGTGATAAAAGTGTGTGTGTTTATAGCTGAGATGGAATGAATAAATCATCGTGTACAATGCTGATTCACTCTACCGCACTGTTTCTCACACTCTGTTTGTCCCTCTCTTTTTCATTTTTCTGTTTTCAAGTTTAATCATTTATAGGATTAAGTGATTTTTAGCACATTGTTCTGAGGTATTAGGGTCAAAGTCTTCTCTACAGCTAAAAAAAATGCGGAACTGCAGCAACAGTACAGTGAAGTAGCCACATGAAGGAATGTTGGGTCATCCTCCACTTCTTGTTATAAAAAAAAAATAAATAAAAAAAAAAGGGCAGGCCAAAGTACAAGAGTGTGTTTTGTACATATGGTCATGACTAATCAGTAGTATCAGTTACAGATGATCTGTGAGTCATTGCATAAGGTTGAACTACAAAAGTTAAAGAGCCAAAGACACATTTTGTGCAAACAACATAATTGTAGTCACATGCATGGTAATGAGTGTATGATCCCTTTTTATTTATACTTCTAATAAATTATTCTGTTAGATTCTCCATACAGTTGTTTAGATGAGTCAAAATCCAATCTCAATGACACTAACCATGGCATGGTTGTTGCTCCCAGATGGGCTGGTTTGAGTATTTCAGAAACTGCTGGGATTTTTTTACACACAACAGTATGTAAAGTTTACACAGAATGGTGCGAAAAACAAAAAACATCCAATGAGCGGCAGTTCTGTGGGCAGAGACGCCTTCTGAAATGCTTTTCTGCTCAGCATGGTTGTAGAGAGTGGTTATTTGAGTTACTGTAGCCTTCCTGTCAGCTCAAACCAGTCTGGCCATTCTCCTCTGACCTCTGTCATCAACAAGGCGGTTCCACACCCAGAACTGGATATCTCGGGATGTTTTTTTTTTTATTATTATTTCACGCCATTCAGGGTGAGCTCTAGAGACTGTTGAGTGTGAAAACTGTGAGTAAATTTCACTAAAACAGCGATGTTTTGCTGTTTAATCTTGCCTAGGCTTAAAATCTTCTTGCAGAGGATGGTGTGTAAAGAGCCAGTTAAAAACAGTCAGGCTGTGTAAAGATTTCTAAACCCTTGCTAGATAAATGTGGTTTTCTCACGCAGTGAATGCCCTGCTTTGATCAAGTTATTGGATAGTTACATGCCATGACAAAATATCCATAACCCTGATCAGTTCAGTTTGTAATCAGACACTGACTGTTAAAGTGTCTGTGATGCATGTGCGCTGCAGTCGAAAAGGCAATTCAGTCTTCTCACTTTTTTTTACTTTCCAGAATTGTGTATAGTAGAAAATTTCATGACATCACCACACATTTGTGAATAATCCTCCAGCCTGTGTGTGTGCTGAGTAATATTTGGTATAGCCCAGACATCTGGTGCCTTTTTTTTATGTGACATCAAAAGTTGCATCAACATTTTGCATGTAACATCAAGAAAGTTATATGGTCACGTAGATGTTGATTTTAGACTCTTGACCGAGTTTCTGAGAAAGGACATTGCTCTGCTGCCTAGATCGGCTCACAAAAAAGGACAAACCCGAGCAACAGGCAGAGAATTTTAAACAGGGCTGAGAACTGAAATGGATGTCAATCAAAAGGTAACATAAGTTCATCTAAGCTTGTAGTTGCGACTAATTGAAGGCTCAGTAAATGCAGTAACCGAAATTGCGCTTTAGACTGGAAAAGCTATTTCTGTTCAGAGTTGATTAAGTCTTTAGGATAGATTAAGGCTCTTAGTTGGGAATTCCTTTTGCACATGATTAAATTATTTGCACATCCTGTTGCACAGTCCTTGTTTTCCAGGTTAAAATGAAAACTGATGTTGATAGACTGGAATGGACATTTAATCAGTCATCATATAAACACATCATATGGACATATATATATTTTAAAGTGTTTCTATCAGCCTTTATCTTCTTGATTTACTTTATACACACTTTATATTAGATATGACACAGTAACACGTTTTGGCAAATACTGAAACCATTCCAATATATTTTAGCTATTAAGCTTTAAAAATTAGCAGTTTTTAATTTGAAGCACTTTATTTAAGCTAGCTATCTAAACATGGCTCCATTGCTGACAATCTATGGCTCCAAAACTGACAATTTAAGGACGAACAAGATTTAAATGACTTCCTGCAAATCTTCTGCACTAGGGCAGGTAGGGACCGCTCTCCACAGCGCTGTGCAGACCACTGGGACATTCCTAGACGGCGATTCAGTGCTCCTCCAGACACACACCGCCTGCTATTACTCCTGCTTCTGAAAAGCGAGCTCGTCAGTGCCCCAGCTAATGCCCCTTTGTGATTAGAGGAAAAGAGTGAAACCTCGGGCCTCAGTGGCTGCTTTTTAAGTGCGGTTATGGGAGGGACAGGAATGCTCCCTGCATGCCTGCTAATTGTGTTTGGTTTCCCTTTTCATATAGGTTTGCTTTTCAGTGAGGACGTCATGTTGTGGGTAGGATTTTGTCCTCCCACTCTGACAGCAGCAGTTTGTGGTTTAGTCGTATAAGAAGTGCAATATTTAGACATTATTTAGTTTTGTGTACATAGGCATTGTGTGGTCTTGTGTGTTTCACAGTTGCTCTTGGTGGCAGTATATCTTTTCCTGTTGTTTCATGTACAGTATGTGTACATGAATGGACATGGATAGATTGGCATTGTCAACTCAGCAGACCTCTCTTTGAAAGTTCAAATCATAACGGTTCACATGCTGTAACATGCTGTAGCAGTAAGACTTCAGAATTTTATTACATGATAACTGTACAATCAGAGTCAGTGTTGATAAAATTATCACAATATCATCATATTTGATTTCAGTCGGTGTAAGAGAGTTCCTGTCTGACGTGTTTTTCAGAGCTTTCCCAAAGCTCTGTTTTGGTGAGCAGAGTCATGGGATTGCCTTCACTGAGGAGGGCACATGCAGGTCTCCTTCAGATTGGTCCAAGTTAACGAACCTTAGCAAGCAGCTTTCTTCTTTATTCGTCCTCATACAGATACTGGATGCAGCAGAATAAGTTAACAAATAAATTGTGAACAAAGATTCAACAAAACTAAAAATCCAAACTACACTTAAGGAACCTTAAAGCAAAATACCTCTGTTCATTTTTCTAGCCTTACAGGCATAGGACTTCACTGTGGCTGAATTCTGGCACTCAGCCAAAAAAAAAAAAAAAAAAAAAAGATGAAAATCTGTGGTGTGGCCAAAATCAGGTTTTTCTATTTGACACTTCAAATTTCTGAAAACACAATGACTTTAAATAAATAATAAAGCAGTTTGTGCTGTTATAATAAAATAATCAACGGTGGGGTAAATAATCAGTGATGCAGATAATCAGTGTGACTGTCACCACCCCGAAGTAGATTATTTTCCAATAACAGCATGTCCCAAAGTGTTTTATTCCTTTTATACCACAGTAATTTATCAATGATTGCATTTTTTTTATTTAATAAGGAGCAGTATCTTGTACTTTTTTAACCATTTATAGTTACATTTAATGTCCTGGAATGTCCATGAAACAAATTTGTTCCTGTTATCACTTGCTTTATAGCATATATAAACACATTCTCTTGAAATTAATAAGACAGAAAAAATGCAGCTTGTCAGCTTGAAACTGACAGACTACAAGATATTGAAGGCTGCTGAAAAATCAGCTTGGTCTGAGCTGCTACCAGCCGCCAAAACACACACCGAGAAACTGGTAGACTGTCTTTGCCAGATACGGTGAGTGCTGGTAAACAGAAACAGTTTTTAATGACCAGTACGGATGCTACATCGTAGAAAAGCCATTATTAAAAAAAATAACTATGACTATCTTCTGACCGATCAGAATTGAGAATTCAACAGCACTGTGGTGTAAAATGCTATGGCAGTCTTCAGAATTACTGTATGCGTGCGTGTGTGTGTGTGTGTGTGTGTGTGTGTATGTGTATATATATATATATATATATCTCCGCCTCATTCATATGAAGGGTTTTTCTAGGTTGCCGCAGATATAGTTATCTTATTTCATGGACTTGCTTAGTAATTTAATTCTTCCTCTGTAGAGGAAAGGTTGCCTAATAAATGAGACGTAGGCATGGTGCTTAAGATTCAGATTTGATTAAGTGTTGGGCAAACATGATTCTCTGTTAATTTCCCTACTGTGAAAAAGAAAGAGGACTGTTTGTTCTGCATTGTTTGCTGTGTAGTGTGGCAACGCATGCACGCCTTTGTGTCTTTCACCTGAGCATTGCTTCTCTATCTCTCTCTCTCTCTCTCTCTTTCTCTCTCTCTCTTTCTCTCTCTCTCTGGGTGTGAACACCAAGTGTTAAAGGAGGTGGCGATTTGCTGCTTGTGCAGAACAGGAGGAGAGTTGCTGACAAAGATACAGGTTGGCATATTGAATAAGCAGCGAAGCTTCACAGCGAGGTGTTTTGTGTGAGTTGCATGTTCCATGTGGGAGTCATCAAACCCCGGCTGTGTCAACACGCTGGTAATAAATCAGGACCTTTCAGTCACGTCTGGCTTAAAGATGTACGTTTATCGTGAGTGTGTGTGTGTACACCTGGAAGACCTCTGTGACAGACACAGATTTGTTCACAGACGTCACAGAGTGTAAGATTGTGTGTGAGAAAAAGATTAACAAATCCTTAGATACACATGCATTCCCAGATGTTACCATGACATCACTGCACACACGGGTTGCCAAAAACAAATTGATTAATCCTGTTGACTTACAGTTCAGTCAAATAATTCATCTGTATAATTAAGAACAATTAAAGATTTTGGTGTGATTTTGTACTTTGTGTGTTTGCATTTCTGTGTCAGCAGAGCAAACTTTAGGATTCCAAATATTCATTTTTTTTAAATAGCTAAATGTTTGAATGTCATTAAAGTAGCATATTAATTAATAGAGAATTTTTCAAATAAAACTCTTATCAAGGCTGCCTGGGATTACCTGCAGAAACAGAAATAAATGAGACAGCCAAAGTCTCTAGAAGAAATGGGGCAAGTTTGTTTCAAGATGCTTGGAACAAATTACCAGCAGAGTTCCTTATAAAACTGCGCAACAGGGTGCCTAAGACAACTGATTCACTTTTAAAAGCAAAGTGTCATGAAAAATATTGATTTGATTTAGTTTTATGTCAAAAATGCATGCTTAAAATTACAGAAATCAACCAAGCAAGCGGAGACAACAAACCGAGTACTAAAATAAATAAATCTTTAAATAACATTATATGTAAATGTGTAGCATGATGGCACAGCAGGTTGTTATGTTTCACAGCACTATTCTTCGATTCTCAGCTCGTGTTGCTGTCTGTGTAGAGTTTCATATGTTCTCCTCTAGGTCACATGGGCTTCCTCTGGGTTCTCCGGTTTCCTCTAACCTCCAAAAACATGCCGGTAGGTGGATTGGTGACTCTAAATTGCCATGAAGGTGTGAGTGAAGAAATGATGTCCTGTGATAGATTGGTGTCGTGTTCAGAGTGTATTTCCATTGTACACACCGTGACCCTGACCCGGGTAAAGCTCTTTCTAAAGACGAATGAATAGCGCTGTAAACAAGTCACTTAAAATATGTGTTCATTATACTTCTGCAGCATTCTAGCTGTGTCCTCTTTCTATTATTATCTCGAA